>NW_027361727.1:3012500-3450000 GCF_039654945.1 Dendrobates tinctorius | reverse complement strand
GGAGAGACAGGGGTAACAGCAGGAGAGACAGGAATAACAGTAGGAGAGACAGGGGTAACAGTAGGAGAGACAGGTGTAACAGTAGGAGAGACAGGGGTAACAGTAGGAGAGACAGGAGTAACAGTAGGAGAGACAGGCGTAACAGTGGTGCACACCTTTTCCCCAATGACAACACATGTAGCTCTGCTCACCATTACAGTACTGCAGTGCAGAGAACAGAGCAGATCTGCAGATTGTCAGGGAAAAGGTTAATGCTTCAAAGAGGGAAATGTGGCTTCAGGGCAGAACATAACACAATGAAACAAATACCCTGCTGTGTATAATATACTGGTATTACAGTACACAGTAATAGCAACTGCAGAACACTATAGTGTACAACATGCTATTACAGAGGTATAACAGCACAGCAGTGATCACCATCCTATAATCACTGCAGTGTGCAATATACCACTATTACATCACACGAGATACGCATAACTGGATATACAATAGACTGCTCTTACATCACACATCACTGCAGTATATAATATGTCATCAGTGTATACAGTCAGTGTATGCACATATCTCAGCAGTGTATACTATAGTATTGTTATATCACAAGTATCATTATTACACGTCACATCAGTGTAAAATATTCTATTATTATATCGCACATCACTGCTTTGTATAATTTACTGTATAAACAACCTGCAATGCACAATATACTGTTATTACATCACTCATCACTGCAGTGTATGATATGTTATTATTATATCCGTTCAATATATAATATGCTAATATTGCATCACACAACCTGCAGTGTATACTATACTGATATGACATCATACATCACTGCAGTATATAATATACTAATATGACATCATTGCAGTATATAACACTAATATTACATCACTGCAGTATATAACACTAAGGCCGGGGTCACACTAACCGACGCAAAATACGGTCAGTATTTTACATGCGTAATACGGATGAATGGCCCCTAAACAGTGCTCCGTATGTCATCCGTAATCAAGGTGCGGTCGCGTATTTTGCGCATCTAAGCATCCGTATGCAATCCGTATGGCGAGATTTTCTCGCAGGTTTGCAAAATGGACATATAATGGAGCCCTATGACAGTTTTAATAAAGAAATGAAAGAATAGATATAGACACATAGAATGCATAATATATATATATGTATATGTATTCTATGTGTCTATATCTATTCTTTCGTTTCTTTATTAAACCTGTCAGTGTGAGTTTACTGTACAGCGCACTGAATTGCCGGCTTTGCTAAAAGACACCTGGTGCGTATTTCTCGCAAGTCACATGTGTGGTCCGTGTGTAATCCGTATTTTTTGCGCACCCATAGACTTGCATTGGCGTACTATGGGCGTAGTACACTGACAATCGCAGCATGCTGCGAGTGGCACGGAGCGTAGAATACGGATGAGAAATATACGGCTGGTGCGAGGGACCCCATAGAGAATCATTGGTCCGTGTGTAATGCGTGCTTTTAGCGCCTCTCACTTGCCCGTATTCCTCGCCAGTGTGACTCCGGCCTAATATTACATCACTGCAGTGTATACTATACTGATATGACATCACTGCAGTGTACAATGTACAGCACTATTATTTCTCCACACATATTATGCAGCACCCCACTATAACAACCAACTCCTGCAGTATATAATATATTATGGTACCTCCATCAGATGATTATAGCTCTGTAGGGTACAATATTATATTATCACAGTCACCGGACTCTGCAGTGTATGATATACTAGTATCACACCACACACTGCAGTCTGCAATATGTGATAAGCTTTCATCCCAATTAAACAACCCTGCAATTAATATTCTCATTTCACATCTCACAAACCTGTAAAATCCATTATCCAATTTCACAGTCAAACAACCCTACAGGATGCAAGTATTGTACTATAACATCACACAAGGCGGCACTGTACAATGTCACATTATTGCATCACACAACCCTGAAATGTGGAATATAATACTACAAGACCGGACAACTGAGCACAGTACAGTATTCCAGTATCTCCCACACAACCCTGAAAGGTGCCAGGTATCATTATTTACTGGTGCCATCCTGCAATGCTGCAATGTCATGTCCCATTGTTATAGCTACACAGCCCCTATAGTGCACAGAAATGTATTACTACATCACACATAGGATAGATAGATAATAGATAGATGATAGATAAATATAGCAGATAGATAGATAGATAGATAGATAGATAGATAGATAGATAGATGGTAAATAGAAACAGACAGGAGGAAAGAAATAATTAAAGATAGGTACATAGATAATAGACAGATAGACAGGTAAATAGATGGATAATTAGATGTGAGATAGATAGGAAGACAGACAATAAATAGAAACTAACAGAACAGAAAGACAAACAGGTAGATAGAGAAACAGATAGATGCATAGATTATAGATAATAGATAGATATAATAGATAGATAATAGATGATAGACAGATAGATAGATAGATAGATAATAGATGATAGATAGATAGATATAGATAGATAATAGATGATAGATAAAAAGAGACAGGAGAAAATGAAGAAATGAAACAAAGATAGATAAATAGATAATAACATACAGATACATAGACTGATATGGAATAGAAGACAGACAGACACATATAATCTGAGATGTGTCATGTTGAGAAGTTATATTCCAGTTTCTAATCTCTTAAAGGGTTTTCCCACAAACAAAGTGCATTTTAATCAATAGATCTTGAAACAATAATTATTTCCACAATTGGATGTGTTTAAATAAAATGTTCCTGTGCTGAGATAATCTTATAAATGTGCCGTTGCTGTATGCTGTGTAATGGTCGTGTCTGACCGTACAGGAACATGGTCTGATCATACCACAGCTCCTGGGCAGGGGAGGAAGCAAAAGAGTATACAGACAGGACTGCACGGGATCACAGCTGATTCTTTCTGTAAGGGCAGAGACACACTGTTGTATTTCTCGTGCGAGAATCGCAGGTAAACCTCGTCCTGGCTGTCGGTTCTCCTGACCCGAGCTTGACAGCTGCATAGTAAACCATCACGCTGTCATGCTCAGGTCAGGAGAGGTGCCGGGCCAGTCCGTGAAGTGCGATGCGACTCTGCCCTTAGGCAAAACATTTTACTGCCTGTTTTCAAGCAATGTTTCGCCTCATAGAATCATTTGTGATCCCGTGCTGTCCAATCTATTATGGACTTTGTTTGTGAGAAAACCCTTTAAGAGTGCAGAAACTGGAATATAACTTCTCAACATAAAACATTGCTAAAAAAAAAAGGCAGGGAAATGTTTTGTCTCACAGAAAGAATCACCTGTGATCCCGTGCAGTCCTGTCTGTATACTCTCCTGCTCCCCCCCTGCTCAGAGCTGTGGTATGATCAGACCATGTTCCTGCACGATGAGACACGGCCATTACACATACACAGCAGGGACACATTTATAAGATTATCTCAGCACAGGAACATTTTATTTACACACATCCAATTGTGGAAATGATTATTATTCCAAGATCTATTGAATAAAATGTTGATTAGAATTAACTTTGTTAGTGGGAAGTCCTCTTTAAGGCTTCTTACAATCTCATTGCTCTGTCTTCTCTCAGGTGCTTTTCTTATTCCCTACTTGACCATGTTGGCTCTGGCCGGGATCCCCATTTTCCTTTTGGAGGTGTCACTTGGACAATTTGCCAGTCAGGGCCCAATCTCCGTGTGGAAAGCCATTCCTGCATTACAAGGTAAGTGACGCTATAGCTTCTTCCGCACACTCCACCATTTCTCCTCTCTGTGATACATTGTGTCTGGAGAGATCCAGAGTTTCTTTGCGTTATCTCCTCTTAGTTGTTCTACCATCTTGGCTATGTGCTAGATCAGATTTGATGCGGGAAGGTTTGTATCTGAATATTTTTGTCCATTTTTTATGATTGATGATCTAAAGTTTATGGCGTCCATCTACCCCTGACACACTATCGTAAGAGCAAAAGAACGGGGTACGGCCGTGGTCCCTCTGGTTGCTCCTGCATTGTGTAAGTGTTCCTCTACATTATTGCTCTACTCTATTTTACTTTGCTAGGAACTGTCTCCTTCACTTTATGGCTATGTCTTTGAGAGAGCACCATCTATGTTTAGATATATGAGGTACCTTAAGATGATTATGTACTGTCATGAACACCATGTTTTTCGGAGCAATCATTGTCACCCGGTCTGTCTTTTTCATGCCAATGTCACTTTTTAGTCATGTTTTGCTGTTTTCATCCTCTAATAAAATTTATTTTGCACTTTATCATGTGGCATTCGAACTTTTTCACTGCTTTTTCGAATAGTTGTTGTACCCTGACACACTATGCAAAATGTTCTAGGTGCTACAAAGCATGACGGATGTGTTGTGATCTAGATTACCCTGAGGATACATGACATGCCTCTTTAATTTGGAACTTTGTGCATTATTATAACTTTGTTGATACTTTGCAGTTTTTTTTATACTTGGTGTATTTGGCCTAGAAACATTGAAAAACTTTTTTTTAGCTGATACAAGAGACTACAGAGAAGTCTGGACACATTCGGTCTGATCGGTCGGAGATTTGCCTACACCTTTTGTATAAAAAATAAACTATATCTCCCCCAGTACCATCATTTCGCAATCGAGTGTGAATTTAGATATTCTAGATGCCATGTTCTCTGTCTCATCAGTAATGGCATTATACTTCTTAACTACTTATTCTTCCTTATTATTATTCATACGACCACCAGCAGTTCTAGACTACAAGCCGTCTCCATTACCTTCATGCGACAACAGTCTCTTCTCTTTCCTGATTGCCTGGGATTTTTCCTCGACTTAAACCTGTGCCATTTGATCTGTGTTTTATGTTCTAGGTTATTCATGTTTTATCCTTTCTCTGCTTTATCATGTTATTTGTATCTGCTCTCTATATTGCATTGTTCTTTTATAAGAATACATGTCTTGAACCTCTGACTTTCAGGCTCCAGATCTCCCCATTCACTTCTGCGTCCAACGTGAGACTACCATCAATTTATAGACAATCATCTCGGCTTTCTCACACATAAATTTGACTTGCAACTATTTAGTATATGATCAGATTCTTGTCATGTCACTTCATTGTTACGGTTTTGCTCCTGGTGGTGGAAGAGTCTTTTTGTTCCTGAATACTACAAATTATAACCTGTCCTTACATTCCCTAATAGCTTAGTGTGTTATTAGGTTGATTCCCAAGTGAAAGGTCACTGGTTCGAATCGAGTAGCAGCCATGAAAAAGATTTCCCAAGAGAAGAAAAACCACATCATCCAGCTCATCGATAGTGATCTCTTGGCCAAGACATTAGCTAAACATCATCATGTGAGCGCCATGACAGTTGGAGAACACAAAATGAAGTTTGTCCATCCATTCAAGAAGCCAAATGGTGTAAACCCAGGCGAGATACTGGAATCAACAAGTTGGCTTATCCAAAGGTCTAATCAGTTGTGACGCTACAAACACGACAGAAGAGATGGATCATAAACTTCATAATAGTGAGATCACAGACTTCCATGCCAACACCGTGTGACACACTTTACATAAGTCTGGAATGGTGGCCCAAAAAAAAGTGAAAAAGCCTCAACTTCAATATCGTCATAAGAAGCTTTGGCTCCAGTTTGCTAAAAAGAACTAAAAGTGGACAGTAGAAGATTGGAAACTGGGGATTTGGAGTAATGAGATAAAAGTCAATGGACTAGTCTATGATGGGTGAAAATGGGTCTGAAAGAAACAAGGGAAAAAGGGACTAACGGATCAAACATGGAAGGAACTGTCAAGCTCGGTGGAGGAAGCCTGATGATATGGAGTTGTTTCATGGCCAATGGTGTGGGATACTTGACCAGGATCGATGGTGATCTCAATGCTGAGCTATATGTGAGTATCCTAGTACAAGATGAGTTACTTCGCACACTCCAGTACTATGGGTATGAAAGGGACGATATAGTGTTCCAGCAGGATAACAACATGAAGCATACGGTGAGATTGGTAAAGAAACGGTTTAATGACAATGAAGTAGAGGTGCTGGATTGGCCTTGACAGTCCCCAGACCTCCACCCAATCCAACACTTGTGGGTAGAATGGAAGAAAACGCTGTATACATACCGAGTGAGGCGACCAGTATGCACCAACATTGGGAACGTGTAGAAGAGACCTGGGATCAGATTCTGGTTGAGACATGCTTGAATCTGATGGAGAGCCGCCCAGAAGGATTCAGGGAGTGCTGAAAGCCAAATAGCTACAAGTCTCATTTGTGTGTGAGAAAACCAAGATGATCGTCTATAAAATGATGGCGGTCTCACATGTGAAGCAGAAGTGGATGGTGAGACATGGAGCCTGAAAGTCAGAAGTTCAAAGCATCGTTATAGTTTTGCTCATCAGTGTATGAGGGTTCTAGATCACAGGCTGCTCAAATGATGTCTCTTTAGTGCCGCCTATATTATAAAGCTTCTCTCCCACTGGCTTGAGTGGCGTTGTATGGAAATGCTAATATCTCCATGTCCTATACCAAAGAATGGCTTGAGTGGCATTTATTGAGTTTCTATGCAAAGTACCTGTGCCTAATGTTAATATCACCTTGTGCTATTCCAAAGAACAGCTTGAGTTGCGTGGATTGTGTTTCCATGCTAAGTAGCTCTACTTAATGCAAATAACACCTTGTGCTATTCCAAAGATTGGTTTGAGTGGCAAAAATAATTTACATATGCATATGTTTCAGATATTGCTGCACAGTAGAAGGTGTCCTATCGGTGTACGTGGGGCAATCTGTAATGTTTATTGGGTGAGGAATACACATGTCTGTGTAGAGTATTTGTGTTATCTAGGGTTTATACTTTTAGTCGCTGTCTAGGATCTTTATTATTGTAGTATATGCATTTTGGGGGTTGTCCACTATCTTGATCAAAATGTTTGGCCCCCGAAAAATAATAAAGCCTATACTCACTTCCCATGCCGGTGCCATTCCCATGGTGTGTCGCCACATGCTCCTCCCGGGGTGTTGTTGTGACACGTGACCTCGGCGCCTAATCAGCGCTGGCGTCACTGTCCCCGACTTTGGACAAATCGAACATGAAGAGAAAGTCTAGGATCAGCTGATCTCTGACTTCCTCTTCCCGACCAATTCGACAGGGGGTGGGGACAGTGACGCCAGCACTGATTGTGTACCGACGTCATGTGTCACAACAACGCCCCGGGAGGAGCAAGTGCCGACACACTGTGGGAATGGCACCGGCATGGGAGGTGAGTACAGGCTTTATTATTTTATGGAGGCCAAGCGAGGGGTATCACGAGAAATTGTCATTGTAGTGGACAACCTCTTTAAGTTCCTTTATTTGCAAGTAGTTGTAACAATGGTGTAATCTACTGTATGGAAGTGTTGTTTGGGCACCATACTCTATGATGTAATGAATTTGACACCATATACAGTAGGGTGTTTGTTTAACAGCACAGGGTGTCCCTAAAATCTGGACACATAGGAATTCTCATTAACTAGAATGTGGAATTATTCCATTGAGTTCATGGGAATTGTGCATCAACCTTTGCATCACGAATGATGGAAAATCATTCAGAAGTTATTTATTATTCCAATTGAATAAAATGTTGTTCATATACTTCATTTCTTGAAAATATGTATGTGTGTCTATGTATCCAGACTTTAGTGACACCCTGTATAATAAAGTGACTGTTATGGGGAGGAGAGTCCTAGCAGAAGGTCTGTCGTATAACCCACCATCCAACAGGGCATATTATATAACCCAAGTCCAGCTCTGCTTTCACCAATCACATATCTTTGTTATATCCTATACTAGTAAAATAAATGTGATTAATCAGAATGCTCCTAGGTTCTTTTTTTTTTGCCTATTAGTTTTATTTATTTTGTTTCTGTGTTGTGGATCATTGATACAATGCTGGACTTACCGTTCCCTCAATGGTAGGATGCTGTTTGGGTCTTCAGGTGATGCTGGAGAAGCTGCTCGTCTGTAGATGTTGTTCTGGGATGGTGTCATTTTTTGGATGAAATCGTGGGAAGATTAAAAGGGATTCTGTCAGCACAAAATGACTGTATACTCTAATGACGGGAGTTCGGTGCACGCTGTCCAGGGCCAAATAATTCGATACACCATCCCATCTACTTGTTTTCCATCTCTCTCCACCTTCTTCTCCGGTGACAGCTCTGGCCTTATGAAAAAAAAACAAATAAGGGTGGAGAAAGATGAAGAACATCTATCTTGGTTTGATCGGTCGTTTTGGACGGATTGTCGTCCTTTAGTCACTGCTTCTACAGTTACACATGTGGTCCCGTTGACTTCTAGAACCTTAGAACTGGTTTCCTATCTTCTATATCTTTTTTGGTTTGGCTTCAGACATTTTCAAGTCAACCACTTTTAATAAATAATAATAAATTTTATTTCTATAGCGCTGACATATTCCGCAGCACTTTACATTTCAGAGGGGACTTGTACAGACAATAGACATTACAGCATAACAATAATCACATACAGTAGATCATAACAGATACCAAGAGGAAAGAGGGCCCTGCTCGCAAGCTTACAGTCTATGAGGAAAGAGGTAGACACGAAAGGTGGGTGGTAATAGTTGCCCTGATTGTATGGACCAGCCATAATGTTAAGTGTGTAACAGTGCAAACACAGAGGGCTAATGGATGCATAAAGCATGTGGGAACATGATGCTGGGAACCTGGTTATGGTAAAACTTTTGGCTCTGTCACACAGGGCTAGGTTAGGTTAATGTGTTGAGGTGATAGGCCAGTCTGAATAAATGCGTTTTCAGGGCACGCTTAAAATTGTGGGGATTGGGGACTAATCGTATTGACCTGGGAAGCGCATTCCAAAAAATTGCCGCAGCACGTGTAAAGTCTTGGAGACGGGAGTGGGAGGTTCTGATTATTGAGGATGCTAACCTCAGGTCATCAGCAGAACGGAGGGCGCGGGTAGGGTGGTATACTGAAACAAGGGAGGAGATGTAGGGTGGTGCTGAGCCATGCAGGGCTTTGTGGGTGAGGGTAATAAGTTTGTACTGGATTCTGGAGTGGATGGGTAGCCAGTGTAATGACTGGCACAAGGTAGAGGCATCAGTGTAACGATTGGTGAGGAATATGATTCTGGCTGCAGCATTCAAGACAGATTGGAGAGGGGAGAGTTTGGTAAGAGGGAGACCGATTAGAAGAGAGTTACAATAGTCGAGACGAGAATGAATAAGAGAAACAGTAAGAGTTTTTGCGGAATCAAAAGTAAGAAAAGGTCGAATTCTAGAAATGTTTTTGAGGTGCAGATGACGAGCTTTTTTTTAGATTCATGGCGGGGTGAGAAAAGGTGTACTTTGCTTTATCTGTAATGATCCCTATGTGATACCTAAATGTCTGAGTACCTCTATGATTACATGACATTTTTATGTTTTTACACCCAGTGTTCCATTGATGTACGTTCTAGTCTCCTATTGTTCTGTCTTTTATGTGACAGATATAATTGTGCTGTTCTCCTCTTTTTTTTCTCACATGTGAGATTCTTGATATTTTTGCTAAGATCAGCCATATCTTTTAGTTCTTATTTCAAGGTGAAAAATCTATTTTTCTTATAATTTTTCTTTTAATAATTTATATATTTACTATCTGTCTCGCACATATCGCAGATTATAATGTTCTCGCAGATGTGTGTTCTAGATTTTCCCCTCTTGTTTCATATACAATCTAGATTATCACTCGCATACAGTGGGTACGGAAAGTATTTAGACCCCTTTACATTTTTCATTCTTTGTTCCATTGCAGCCATTTGGTAAATTCAAAAAAGTTCTTTTTTTCTCATTAATGTACACTCTGCACCCCATCCTGACTGAAAAAAACAGGAATGTAGAATTTTTTGCAAATTTATTAAAAAAGAAAAACTGAAATATCACATGGTCATAAGTATTCAGACCCTTTGCTCAGTATTGAGTGCACGCGCCTTTTGAGCTAGTACAGCCATGAGTCTTCTTGGGAATGATGCAACAAGTTTTCACCCCTGGATTTGAGGATCCTCTGCCATTCTTCCTTGCAGATCCTCTCCAGCTCCGTGAGGTTGGATGGTGAACGTTGATGGACAGCCATTTTCAGGTCTCTTCAGAGATGCTCAAATGGGATTAGGTCAGGGCTCTGACTGGGCCAGTCAAGAATGGTCACAGAAAAATGCAGGTTTCCGGTTTGCTGCATTTTTTAGTGCCAAAACCTAATGAAGTTGAATCATGTTCTTTTTTATGCACTGAAATTTATCAGCATGTACAAAAGAGAAATGTACTCTGACAAAAATGCAGCCAAAAAAGATATGTGTGTACATACATAGCCTGAGTGTTGGTGATTGTTCTTCTGGATGATCCAGAGCACCATCATTCAGATATGGATGTTCTAGCTTCACAGTGTTGTATCTAGATATGCAGATCACCTATGTATGATCTCACTTCTTTCTCTAGTGTATGATCTATGATCTGGATTTCACATATTCTTGCAGATATAGATCTAAAATTCTTAGTGCGAAAACTCATCCGCCAAGATCCAGATTCTCTATGTATGGTCTAAATTCGTCGTTTTGTTTATGAGAAAGGATGTCTGAATCATATGTTGTTTCCCTAATCTAATATTTATTTTAAATATTTGTTATTTATAAAACAGTGTATCACATTGCAATAAATAACATCGCAAACCAAACCAGGAAAAATGACATAACTAATAAAACTAGTG
This sequence comes from Dendrobates tinctorius, assembly GCF_039654945.1. Lineage (NCBI taxonomy): Eukaryota > Metazoa > Chordata > Amphibia > Anura > Dendrobatidae > Dendrobates > Dendrobates tinctorius. Next base: position 3,439,226 of record NW_027361727.1, on the reverse strand, counting down.
GCAATTTGTAACTTTTTCACTTTTCAAAGAATTATACCATTCCTCTGTAGCCTGTTCACTGTTTATAAGCTTAAAGCAAATCCGAAATGTGAGATTTCTGGAAAGAGAGAATTTCTAAGAGCGAAAACTCTAGTTAAGAGAAGTAGAGGGGTCACAACCTCACTAACAGACCAACTTAATGAATTGTCACAAAATTCTCCAAACTGAGCAAAAGAGACAAGACATGACCACATGTAGCATCTATGTAACCAGAAAGAGCAAATTTTGGACATAACCAAAACAGTAACATTTTCAGAGTCACATTTTAGGACACTTTCAGACTTTTTAATACCAATCCAAGCTTCATCCTATATTATCCAGAACGCATTCTCAATAGGCTGTAGAGTAAAAATTAAGTCTCAAATTTAATATATATATATATATATATATATATATATATATATATATATTAAATTTGAGACTTAATTTATATATAGTATATATATATACTGTATATACTAGCTGAAGAGCCCGGCGCTACCCGGGCATAGTAAATAACTGTTTCTTAGTTATAGCAAATTATAATTATCCTCCATCCCATAGTCCCGTGCCCATATACCCATCCTACATATCCACGATCCCATAGTCCCGTGCCCATATACCCATCATACATATCCTCCATCCCATAGTCCCGTGCCCATATACCCATCATACATATCCTCCATCCCATAGTCGAGTGCCCATATACCCATCACACATCCTCCATCCCATAGTCCCGTGCCCATATACCCATCATACATATCCACCATCCCATAGTCGAGTGCCCATATACCCATCACACATCCTCCATCCCATAGTTCCGTGCCCATATACCCATCACACATCCTTCATCTCATAGTACCATGCCCATATACCCATCATACATATCCGCCATGTCATAGTCCCGTCCCATATACCCATCATATATATCCTCCATCCCATAGTCCAGTGCCCATATACCCATCATACATATCCGCTATCCCATAGTCCCGTGCCCATATACCTGTCATATATATCCTCCATCCCATAGTCCCGTGCCCATATACCCATCACACATCCTCCATCCCATAGTCAACCATTATGACATCATAATGAGCGGCGGGGCTTGATACACACACACTTTTTCCCCCATTATGTAGATAGGGGCAAAATTGTTTGGTGAATTGGAACGCGCGGGGTTAAAATTTCGCCTCACAACATAGCCTAGGACAACCTTGGTGTCCAGACGTGTGACTGTGCCAAATTTTGTGGCTGTAGCTGCGACGGTGCGGATGCCAATCCCGGACATACACACATACACACACATACATGCATACATACACACATACATACATACACACACTTGAGCTTTATATATATTATATATATATATATATATATATATATATATATATAAGAACACTTATGTTATAAGCTTTTTTCAGTATTTTCCTTCCTGCATGTTTCCTGCAAATTAAAGTTCCTTTTTTTACAGAACCAACAAAAGTTATGAGATTTCAGAAATCGCATGCATACACTCGTTTTTTATGTTTAATTCCTGACTAAATTTAAGAACTGCAGTATTTTTTTTTTACATCTGCAGCAGGTGAATTCTTTCACCATTTTTGCAGTTTTTTTCAAGTATACAGCTATTTGCACACGCTGCGGTTTTTGCTGCGGTTTTGCCCGCTGCGGATCTGCAGCAGTTCTGCAGACAGTGTACAGTAGCATGTAAGTCTATGTGATTTACCTTCTGCTGTGCACATGCTGCAGATTTTTAACTGCGGAAAAGCTGCGGTTTTGAATCCGCAGAAAGAAATGACATGTGACTTCTTTCTACGGATTCCGCTGCGGTTTACCATCTCCTCCATTGTAGAGGTGATAAACCGCAGAGGAAAACCGCAGGCTAATCTGAAGGTCATTTTACCTGCGGTTCCGCAGATACAAATCCGCAGACCAATCCGCAGCGTGTGCACATAGCCTTAAAGTAATGAGAAAGTGAAAAACCACTGCAAAACACACAGCGCCGTTTATTGAAGCACTTTCGACGAATGAAACTAAGTTTCTTAAACATGTAGCGTAAACAAAGAAAAAATGTAATCTTCATCGAAAAAAAAGAAGCAGCAAAAGTGCCAAGAAAAATGCAGCAAAAGCGCTGAAAAATAGGTGTTTTGAATGCAGTTTTTAGCGCCAAGAAAGCACGTTTTGGCTGCAGAAAGAATATGAAATGCACAAAAATCCGCTGCGTGTGAACATAGTCTAAGAATCTGAGACCAAACTCATAATGTTTAAAAAGGATTTTTTGTTAATAAAATTCACTCATTGTATATAAATGAAACTTCATTTCATTCCATCCCTGTCCATTGAATGAAAACCTGATTTACACTCAGAATTAGACAATGTTTTCTAACTTTATAGATGATTATCTGCAGACTAAATACATTAGCATCAGATGTTTTTTTTTTGCCCTGTTGTATTTTAGTGCAGATTAAATGTATCATCCTAAAGATCTCTTGCAAACAGTTGTATAGAGTGGATGCAAATGCAACAAACTCTCTGCTGTGATAATAATTAGCTCTGGACTGGTTTCAAAATCACTAAGAGCAGACGAAGATGTGGAAAATGATGATTTCATTGAAGGACAATAAATAAGTTAAATTCACCATAAATACAACCTGGTGTGGTTTGCACAGTTTTTGCATAATCCGGCATGGAACTTTGTGATACATTTGGACTATCAGACATTCTAGCCTCTGCGTATGAGGCTACGTGCACACGCTGCAGAATGGGGTGCGGATTCGGCTGCGCGGATTTTGCAAAATCTGCAGGTAAATCTGCAGGTCAAAAGACCTGCAGTTTTACCTGCGGATTGCTCTGCGGTTTTGCCCTGCGGTTTATCACCTCTACAATGGAGGAGATGGCAAACCGCAGCGGAATCCGCAGAAAGAGTTGACATGTGAATTCTTTCTGCGGTTTCAAAACCGCGGAAAAATCCGCACCGTCTGCACAGCAGTTTTGTATTCCCATAGGGAATAATGGTACTGTACACCGCAGTAAAAACTGCTGCGGACCCGCAGCGGCCAAAACCGCTGTGGAACCGCTGCAGAATCCGCAGCGTGTGCACACAGCCTTACTCAGGATAAATAAATCTGTCTTAATGTATATTAGAAATTTGCAGAACAGATCTAATTAACAAGCCAAATGAGCTGAATTGCATCAATATTTACCCCCAAGAATGTGATAATTTAGATATTATATTCTGGATGTTTAGTACATGATTAATATTTGTAGCATTTTCTTTACTTTATAATTAAAAAGTCTCATGCACATTGCGGAGCCAAGTGATCCGGGCTTTTATGGTAGTTCCCATCCATTCTCTAAGCTGTGCGCTCTGCAAATAGAGTTAAACCCCGCAGACAGGTTTCGTTGTTCCTCACCAGTTTGTTAGGTTTTTTTTTTCAGATAACAATGGTCAGCACAATATTCTTCAACAGAAGCGATGTTTGTAGGCTCAAATTTCTTCTTAGTATAGTATGACTTTTATGGGGTCACACACTAGCATCCCCCTCCCCCACATCAGGGCTTTTAGCGCTATAGTTGGCTGTTTAGCTCCATCTAGTGGTGGCAGCTAGAAGACAAGATATTGTAACTGATTTCAATATCAATGCAGAAGATTTTGGGAACTTTGATGAGAAAAAGAGCTTCAGTCTCTATAAGGATTTATTAATAAAAGAAGTCCCATCAAATACTGAGTCCTACTGGTATTCAGATCAGGTGGTCCTAACATCTACCTTCTCATCACATGTAAATAAAGTCATGGGATGCATTAAAGGAGGCAAAGATGCTGATGACAAGAACAGAGTTTTGCCTCTACACAAGCAGACATTGCAGCCACTGTGGACAATTTTGGTCTTAGGTCTATAACAAAGACACAGCTGAGATAGAGCGATGCAGAGAAAGCGACTGAGGTTATTAATGGAATGGGTGGTCTGCAGGAGACGGGTTATCAAACTTGGAGAGAGACTATGGAAAAATAAAATTAAGGTTTGGGGTCAATGTACAAATATATGAATACACAGTACAGAGATCTGTAGAATTAGCTTTTTAGACCTAGTTCTGCAGTGGCAAGGGGGCATCTTCTACATCTACAGAAAAGAAGGTTTCATCATAATCACAGGCAGTGATTCTTCACTGTGCAAAAAGTGAGACTATGGGTTCTTTACTGTGTCAGCAGTGAGATTATGGGTTCTTTACTGTTTCAGCAGTGAGACTATGGGTTCTTTACTGTGTGAGCAGTGATGCTATGGGCTCTTTATTGTGTGAGCAGTGAGACTATGGGTTCTGTACTGTGTGAGCAGTGAGACTATGGGTTCTATACTGTGTGAGCAGTGAGACTATGGGTTCTGTACTGTGTGAGCAATGAGACTATGGGTTCTATACTGTGTGAGCAGTGAGACTATGGGTTCTTTACTGTGTGAGCAGTGAGACTATGGGTTCTGTACTGTGTGAGCAGTGAGACTATGGGTTCTGTACTGTGTGAGCAGTGAGACTATGGGTTCTATACTGTGTGAGCAGTGAGACTATGGGTTCAATACTGTGTGAGCAGTGAGACTATGGGTTCTTTACTGTGTGAGCAGTGAGACTATGGGTTCTGTACTGTGTGAGCAGTGAGACTATGGGTTCTATACTGTGTGAGCAGTGAGACTATGGGTTCTATACTGTGTGAGCAGTGAGACTATGGGTTCTATACTGTGTGAGCAGTGAGACTATGGGTTCTATACTGTGTGAGCAGTGAGACTATGGGTTCTATACTGTGTGAGCAGTGAGACTATGGGTTCATTACTGTGTGAGCAGTGAGACTATGGGTTCTTTACTGTGTGAGCAGTGAGACTATGGGTTCTGTACTGTGTGAGCAGTGAGACTATGGGTTCTATACTGTGTGAGCAGTGAGACTATGGGTTCTATACTGTGTGAGCAGTGAGACTATGGGTTCAATACTGTGTGAGCAGTGAGACTATGGGTTCTTTACTGTGTGAGCAGTGAGACTATGGGTTCTGTACTGTGTGAGCAGTGAGACTATGGGTTCTATACTGTGTGAGCAGTGAGACTATGGGTTCTATACTGTGTGAGCAGTGAGACTATGGGTTCTGTACTGTGTGAGCAGTGAGACTATGGGTTCAATACTGTGTGAGCAGTGAGACTATGGGTTCTTTACTGTGTCAGCAGTGAGACTATGGGTTCTTTACTGTGTCAGCAGTGAGACTATGGGTTCTTTACTGTGTGACCAGAGAGTGAGCAGTGAGACTATGGGTTCTTTACTGTGTGAGCAGTGAGACTATGGGTTCTTTATTGTGTGAGCAGTGAGACTATGGGTTCTTTACTGTGTGAGCAGTGAGACTATGGGTTCTGTACTGTGTGAGCAATGAGACTATGGGTTCTGTACTGTGTGAGCAGTGAGACTATGGGTTCATTACTGTGTGAGCAGTGAGACTATGGGTTCTTTACTTTGTGACCAGGGAGTGAGCAGTGATACTATGGGTTCTTTATTGTGTGAGCAGTGATACTATGGGTTCTTTACTGTGTGAGCAGTGAGACTATGGGTTTCATACTGTGTGAGCAGTGAGACTATGGGTTTCATACTGTGTGAGCAGTGAGACTCTGGGTTCTTTACTGTGTGAGCAGTGAGACTCTGGGTTCTTTACTGTACGAGCAGTGAGAGAGTGGATTATTTATTGTGCGAGCAGTGAGACTCTGGGTTCTTTACTGTGTGAGCAGTGAATCTATGGGTTCTTTACTTTGTGACCAGAGAGTGAGCAGTGAGACTATGTGTTCTTTACTTTGTGAGCAGTGAGACTATGTGTTCTTTACTGTGTTAGCAGTGAGTCTATGGGTTCTTCACTGTGTGAGCAGTGAGTCTATGGGTTCTTTACTTTGTGACCAGAGAGTGAGCAGTGAGACTATAGGTTCTTTACTGTGTGAGCAGTGAGTCTATGGGTTCTTTACTTTGTGAGCAGTGAGACTATGTGTTCTTTACTTTGTGAGCAGTGAGACTATGTGTTCTTTACTGTGTTAGCAGTGAGTCTATGGATTCTTTACTTTGTGAGCAGAGAGACTATGGGTTCTTTACTGTGTGAGCAGTGAGACTATGGGTTCTTTATTGTGTGAGCAGTGAGACTATGGGTTCATTACTGTGTGAGCAGTGAGACTATGGGTCCTTTACTGTGTGAGCATTGAGACTATGGGTTCTTTACTGTGTGAGCAGTGAGATAATGGGTTCTTTACTGTGTGAGCAGTGAGACTATGGGTTCTTTACTGTGTGAGCAGTGAGACTATGGGTTCTTTACTGTGTGAGCAGTGAGACTATGGGTTCTTTACTGTGTGAGCAGTGAGACTATGGGTTCTTTATTGTGTGAGCAGTGAGACTATGGGCTCTTTACTGTGTGAGCAGAGAGAGACTATGGGCTCTTTATTGTACGAACAGTGAGACTATGAAACTCTGTGCTACATGATGTATTGGTTGATTCCCTAAAAAAGTTAAAGGAGGAACTTGGTACTTTTCTCAAAAAATATGCTACAGGTCATGAATTCTACATTTTGGAGATTTAACGTTAATGAAAGTCTGGATTATAGTTCCATCTGATTATAACTGTTTAATTCCTATCATAACCTCCATATCTTGAGGCCGAATAAAAACTTCAAGTTTCCTGCAAACCTAGTAAGTAAAATATAGGAACAATAGGGGAGATATTTTAAGACTGGCGAGCGGCAGTGAAAGTTTGAAAAGTTGCAAATTATTTCGTATTTATGGTGTCCTCCATAATTTGTGATTTTTTTTACGCAATTTTCTGGTATAAGGATGATGATAAATGTCCCTCACTGTGGTTTATTACCCCCTTAAATTGCTGTCCGGCTGCAGTTTTACGTCTTTCTTTGCTGTCAGCAACGTTCATCATATCATGAAATGTTCGTATCGTTACTATTCTGTCGGTTATAGGATTCTATTTCCAGTTAACGATGCTACAAATTGTCTCTTCCTCCTGCGAAATGTGCAATTAACCAAATAATTAAAACAATAAATATGTTTTATTTGTTTTCATTCTTTGCACATTTTAATGAGAAATGTTTAGTGACTTTCAGAAGTTGTATAATGGCCGCGTCTTCCCTCTCCCTAGGCTGCGGGATCGCAATGCTGATTATCTCTGTGCTGATCGCCATATACTACAACATCATCATGTGCTATACCCTCTTCTATCTTTTCGCCTCATTTGTGTCTGTGTTACCTTGGGCGTCATGTGAAAATCCGTGGAACACGCCAGACTGTAAAGATAAAAACAGATTGCTACTGGGTAAGTTGTGACCAAGAATCGGCCTGATATATAACATGTGAGAGTATAATAAAATCATTCCACGAATGGGGATAGGGAAAGCTCACTGAGCCCATGTGAAACACAATCCTTCCAGGGACAATATGTTGTCCAGCATGTGAAACACAATCCTTCTAGGACAATATGTTGTCCAGCATGTGAAACACAATCCTTCCAGGGACAATATGTTGTCCAGCAAGTGAAACACAATCCTTCTAGGATAATATGTTGTCCAGCATGTGAAACACAATCCTTCCAGGACAATATGTTGCCCAGCAAGTGACACACAATCCACCAGGACAATATGTTGTCCAGCATGTGAAACACAATCCTTCTAGGACAATATGTTGTCCAGCATGTGAAACACAATCCTTCCAGGACAATATGTTGCCCAGCAAGTGACACACAATCCACCAGGACAATATGTTGTCCAGCATGTGAAACACAATCCTTCTAGGACAATATGTTGTCCAGCATGTGAAACACAATCCTTCCAGGGAAAATATGTTGTCCAGCATGTTAAACACAATCCTTCCAGGGACAATATGTTGCCCAGCATGTGAAACACAATCCTTCCAGGGACAATATGTTGTCCAGCAAGTGACACACAATCCACCAGGACAATATGTTGTCCAACATGTGAAACACAATCCACCAGGACAATATGTTGTCCAGCATGTGAAACACAATCCTTCCAGGGACAATATGTTGCCCAGCAAGTGACACACAATCCACCAGGACCATATGTTGTCCAGCATGTGAAACACAATCCACCAGGACAATATGTTGTCCAGCATGTGAAACACAATCCTTCCAGGGACAATATGTTGTCCAGCAAGTGACACACAATCCTTCCAGGACAATATGTTGTCCAACATGTGAAACACAATCCACCAGGACAATATGTTGTCCAGCATGTGAAACACAATCCTTCCAGGGACAATATGTTGCCCAGCAAGTGACACACAATCCACCAGGACAATATGTTGTCCAGCATGTGAAACACAATCCACCAGGACAATATGTTGTCCAGCATGTGAAACACAATCCTTCCAGGACAATATGTTGCCCAGCATGTGAAATACAATTCTTCCAGGACAATATGTTGCCCAGCAAGTGACACACAATCCTTATAGGACAATATGTTGCCCAGCATGTGACACACAATCCTTCCAGGACAATATGTTGCCCAGCATGTGACACACAATCCTTCCAGGACAATATGTTGCCTAGCAAGTGACACACAATCCTTCCAGGACAATATGTTGCCCAGCAAGTGACACACAATCCTTATAGGACAATATGTTGTCCAACATGTGAAACACAATCCTTCCAGGACAATATGTTGCCCAGCAAGTGATACACAATCCTTATAGGACAATATGTTGCCCAGCATGTGAAACACAATCCTTCCAGGACAATATGTTGCCCAGCAAGTGACACACAATCCTTATAGGACAATATGTTGTCCAGCATGTGAAACACAATCCTTCCAGGGACAATATGTTGCCCAGCATGTGAAACACAATCCTTCCAGGACAATATGTTGCCCAGCATGTGACACACAATCCTTATAGGACAATATGTTGCCCAGCATGTGAAACACAATCCTTCCAGGGACAATATGTTGCCCAGCAAGTGACACACAATCCTTCCAAGACAATATGTTACCCAGCAAGTGACACACAATCCTTATAGGACAATATGTTGTCCAGCATGTGAAACACAATCCTTCCAGGGACAATATGTTGCCCAGCATGTGAAACACAATCCTTCCAGGACAATATGTTGCCCAGCATGTGACACACAATCCTTATAGGACAATATGTTGCCCAGCATGTGAAACACAATCCTTCCAGGGACAATATGTTGTCCAGCAAGTGACACACAATCCACCAGGACAATATGTTGTCCAACATGTGAAACACAATCCACCAGGACAATATGTTGTCCAGCATGTGAAACACAATCCTTCCAGGGACAATATGTTGCCCAGCAAGTGACACACAATCCACCAGGACAATATGTTGTCCAGCATGTGAAACACAATCCACCAGGACAATATGTTGTCCAGCATGTGAAACACAATCCTTCCAGGGACAATATGTTGTCCAGCAAGTGACACACAATCCTTCCAGGACAATATGTTGTCCAACATGTGAAACACAATCCACCAGGACAATATGTTGTCCAGCATGTGAAACACAATCCTTCCAGGGACAATATGTTGCCCAGCAAGTGACACACAATCCACCAGGACAATATGTTGTCCAGCATGTGAAACACAATCCACCAGGACAATATGTTGTCCAGCATGTGAAACACAATCCTTCCAGGACAATATGTTGCCCAGCATGTGAAATACAATTCTTCCAGGACAATATGTTGCCCAGCAAGTGACACACAATCCTTATAGGACAATATGTTGCCCAGCATGTGACACACAATCCTTCCAGGACAATATGTTGCCCAGCAAGTGACACACAATCCTTATAGGACAATATGTTGCCCAGCATGTGACACACAATCCTTCCAGGACAATATGTTGCCCAGCAAGTGACACACAATCCTTCCAGGACAATATGTTGCCCAGCAAGTGACACACAATCCTTATAGGACAATATGTTGTCCAACATGTGAAACACAATCCTTCCAGGACAATATGTTGCCCAGCATGTGACACACAATCCTTATAGGACAATATGTTGCCCAGCATGTGAAACACAATCCTTCCAGGGACAATATGTTGCCCAGCAAGTGACACACAATCCTTCCAGGACAATATGTTACCCAGCAAGTGACACACAATCCTTATAGGACAATATGTTGTCCAGCATGTGAAACACAATCCTTCCAGGGACAATATGTTGCCCAGCATGTGAAACACAATCCTTCCAGGACAATATGTTGCCCAGCATGTGACACACAATCCTTATAGGACAATATGTTGCCCAGCATGTGAAACACAATCCTTCCAGGGACAATATGTTGTCCAGCAAGTGACACACAATCCACCAGGACAATATGTTGTCCAACATGTGAAACACAATCCACCAGGACAATATGTTGTCCAGCATGTGAAACACAATCCTTCCAGGGACAATATGTTGCCCAGCAAGTGACACACAATCCACCAGGACAATATGTTGTCCAGCATGTGAAACACAATCCACCAGGACAATATGTTGTCCAGCATGTGAAACACAATCCTTCCAGGGACAATATGTTGTCCAGCAAGTGACACACAATCCTTCCAGGACAATATGTTGTCCAACATGTGAAACACAATCCACCAGGACAATATGTTGTCCAGCATGTGAAACACAATCCTTCCAGGGACAATATGTTGCCCAGCAAGTGACACACAATCCACCAGGACAATATGTTGTCCAGCATGTGAAACACAATCCACCAGGACAATATGTTGTCCAGCATGTGAAACACAATCCTTCCAGGACAATATGTTGCCCAGCATTTGAAATACAATTCTTCCAGGACAATATGTTGCCCAGCAAGTGACACACAATCCTTATAGGACAATATGTTGCCCAGCATGTGACACACAATCCTTCCAGGACAATATGTTGCCCAGCAAGTGACACACAATCCTTATAGGACAATATGTTGTCCAGCATGTGAAACACAATCCTTCCAGGACAATGTGTTGTCCACCATGTGAAACACAATCTTCCCAGGACAGTCGAAATAAGAGGCATGTGACATTCTGCTAGTCAGGGTGTGATAAGAGGAGTGATAACCACCTGCTCTCACAGTAAGTAGCAAATAAACACTATATTAGTCAGTGACTAATCTCACTACTTTTTCATACATTTTTCAAATATCAGTAAACACAGGATCTGTATACATCTACATACAATGAGCTCCCTCAGTGGTGTCTGCTGGAAAACAAGATCTTAACATTTTTCTCTGTATCACAAAAAGCTCCAGGAATTATAGAGTTATATTATTACTTTGATAAGAATGTTTTCTTTTACTATAAAAAAAAAAATCTGGCGGTGGAAGAGGAGGCAGCGGTGCTTAGGTACCTAGTGCATCTGAGCCCTGGTGCCTCACAGAGCACTAAGAATTCTTTGCTACATAGGAACACACTAGTATCAGAACTTGCACATGATAGTTGGGGGCCTTGTTACAGATCTTGAATTGGGGTCAAAGAAGTTGAATTAACCCCTTTATGTGCAGGGTATTGTAACATGCTAGAGCAAGGCTTTTTAGGTAAAAGTTATATTGATCAATACAGGCAAACTTGCTTTATCTAGTTTCTGGTCTGGACACTGAGACTTATCACATAGAATGGGATCATCCTGGAGCTGAAGAATGGAGAATATAGTATGAATATAAGAATGGAGATATAGTAGCACTCATGCACCCTCCTGTGGCCAGTCCATATAATAATCTCCCTGTTTTTGGTTTAGAAGCATGACATGGATGGATATTTGGGGGAAACAGGAAACATTTTCTCATATTCAATGATTCTGGTATCTTTAATTTGCAAATGTATTGACATAAATCACACAATGTGGGTCATGCAGCTATATACAATGAGGTACAACCTGTGAGGGCGAATGTCATATATTTATAAATAAAAAGTCAATATTGTAAAATATAAAGAAACAAATAAGTAAATGTTAGCTCCTCATGAGGCCTCATCTTATCAGAGGAAGCAAAGCTGCAGTGTAAAGTATGAGAAGACAGAATAGCAGAAGGAGCCTCAGACAAAAGAAGAGATGGATTTCAGATTATCTAAAATTCCAACAGACACTGGAGGCAATCTGGAGTCACAGACCATAGCTGTGCTGTAAGGAAGCAAAAATAATGGAAGCCAGCACTACCCTGATATATTGTATTTGTAGCAGAATCATAACCTGATTTCTTGGCTATTAGGGGTAACAATGCTGCAGCCTCTGTTGGTGCCCACCAAGGACTGTTCTCACCCGCGTCTCCCCATTTATCATGTCTCCTCAGATTCCTGTCTCATTGGGGACCAACCAAAAATTCAAATCAAGAACAGCACGTTCTGTATGACCGCCTATCCAAACTTGACCATGGTGAACTATACCAGCCACGCCAACAAGACCTTTGTCAGCGGAAGTGAGGAATACTTCAAGTAAGACTTGGTTTTTGGCTCTCACAGGTTTGACAGTGGGAAGCAGCTCGTAATATGCTTATAATTTACAAGGCAGAAGGTCCTAGTGAGCAGACATACAATTCTGTGTCTTTATAATACATCTCCCCAAGGTTATTTTTGCTGTTTTATCTTATTTTAATTATGGAAACCATCAGCAAGCAGGTTCACTGCCATGCTTTTTTTCATCTGAAGCAAAGATTCAGTTCAGCATTTATTCTCTCGCTGAAAAAATACAAATTGGTAAGTTTTTTTTTTTTTTAATATAAACTGGCAGAGTTATCCTCTCGGAATAGAACTAATACTATAGTCCTTATCACATAGAGGTGCCTATAGTGTTTCCTGCCATTATATTTCCAAAATAATAGTTTTAATCACTCCCCTCCGCTTAGGAGGAAACATCTATGCACTGAAAGTACTAAATAGATACATTATCATAAAAGTGTGTCGATCAACAACAGCTTGCTGATGGTTTCCGTGCACAACCAGAAACTTTATTTTTGAAAAACAGACTGAAAAAAATATTGATGACGCTTATATTTACTGACTATTCCGAGTGCAATTGTATGTATTACTCCATATAGTTACGGGCAGTAGAAAAGGTGTCAGAGGAAATAAACTAACACATAGTTTCAGGAAAAGAATACACCAAGCATTTATCGTACCTATAACCACAAAAGCACATAGCTCTGCATTAGAGCTGCATACGAAAACGGTAGGAGACTTTCTAATTTGAGTTGTTTGCAAAATTGCTTAATTTTTAACTTTTTTTGTGCAAAAGTATACACATCCCTTAAAGGGTTATTATTCCCGTCTTCTATGTTCAGTGGGACGCAGCTCCTCTGCTTCCAGGCTTCTTGTTTGGACAGATGAGCTGTCCCGATTCAGTCGTCCTGCCAGAGTCGCGCTTAGTTGAAGGGTATGCAGATTTTTCCGTGCGGATTTGCCTAAATCCGCAGGTAAATTTACCTGCATTTTACCTGCGGATTTAGTGCAGATTTGCTGCGGATTACCTGCAGTTTTTGTGTGGATTTCACCTGCGGTTTGACACCTGCGGATTCCTAACATGGAACAGGGGGCAAACCGCTGCGGATCAGCACAAAAGAATTGACATGCTGTGGATTTGAAACCGCGGAAAAATCCGCAGCATGTGCACTGCGTTTTTCATTTTCCATAGACTTTAAAGGTACTGTACAACGCAGCAGAATCTGCTGCGGATCCGCAGGGCCCAAAATGCTGGGGATCCGCAGCAAAATCTGCAACGTGTGCACATACCCTTATAGTCCTTGATTTAGGAAACTGGCCACCCCTGATAGACTGCAGAGGTGGCCGGTAACCTAGGTAACGAGCAGTAAACTATAGAACTAAAGATCCAGACAATTTTTATTAAGAACTTTAGAGTTTGCCTCTTGTTTTTACAAGCGCTTTGTATTGTTACCCGTTTATCAAGATGAGAATAACCCCTGTACATGTAACACGCGGGGGGCACAGAGCTGCTCATGTGCTGCACAGTGGAATAAACACTCCCCTGTATATAATTTGTAATAGTCCCCTTATCTCAGGTACAATATGCTGAAGATTTCTGCTGGCATCGAGTATCCCGGTGAAATCCGATGGCCGCTCGTCTTTTCTCTTTTCCTGGCCTGGGTCATCGTCTATGCATCACTAGCCAAAGGGATCAAGACATCAGGAAAGGTAGGAGCGGATACAGTGACTCCAGAGAACAACAGCGGGCGTGCGATCTGTCATAAAATGATGTTACTGATATTGTTACTGTCTGTAATATCTCCTCCATAACTGACAAGTTCAGTGGTGACTGCTGGTAGCCCCCCATAAGCCTCCTCCTTTCATGTCATTCTTAAAGCCAGACCCCCAAATCATTTGAATCCTCAATCTCAATACTTTTTTAATCCTTTATTTTGGGCTACGTTTCCATAACCTTCACCCCTTTGACAACGCATGATTCTGGGAGGGACAGGCTGATAGGTAGGTATGCTCACTGGGGTCCAAGAAGCTGATATATGGGGGTCCAAACAATGTATAGCTTCTGAAAAGTTCAGGTTTTTTTTTTTACTCTTTGTCCTTTGCAGAGCTGCTAATGTGTTTCCCCCAAAATAAGACCTACCTTGAAAATGAGCTATAGAATGATTTTACAGAATTTTTGGAGTATGCTTGAAACATCAGCCCTACTCCAAAAAAGTCACAGTTACAGTCAGGACTGGAGTTTCAAGGGAGGGGATAACTGGTCAATTGCCCAGGTCCTCACACCTGTATACACATACGACCATGATGTCACCAAAAGTCCATTAATTGCAGGAGTCTAGAAGAACTAGCACCGTCATTACATACAAAGCAGGGGAGACTGGACAATATCTCAGGACCACCACTCTCTTAAGGGCCCCCAGCATTTCTATTCTGAGGTTAGTATTGCTTAAGGACCTTTGGTGAAATCATGGTCAAGTGACATAATGTCAGATGTCACCAACAGTCCTTTAACGGCAGGAGGCTAGAGGAACTGAAAAGGAGACAGGTTGATATCTACTGTAGGTGCAGTGTGTATATACATGGGTATGTGCAGTCTGTATATACTGTACATGTGTATGTATGTGTAGTGTGTGTATATACATGTGTATGTGCAGTGTGTAGATACATGTGTATGTGCAGTGTGTCTATACATGAGTATGTATGTGCAGTGTGTATATTCATGTGTATGTGCAGTCTGTATATACAGTGGGGAAAAAAAGTATTTAGTCAGTCAGCAATAGTGCAAGTTCCACCACTTAAAAAGATGAGAGGCGTCTGTAATTTACATCATAGGTAGACCTCAACTATGGGAGACAAACTGAGAAAAAAAAATCCAGAAAATCACATTGTCTGTTTTTTTTTCATTTTATTTGCATATTATGGTGGAAAATAAGTATTTGGTCAGAAACAAAATTTCATCTCAATACTTTGTGATATATCCTTTGTTGGCAATGACAGAGGTCAAACGTTTTCTGTAAGTCTTCACAAGGTTGCCACACACTGTTGATGGTATGTTGGCCCATTCCTCCATGCAGATCTCCTCTAGAGCAGTGATGTTTTTGGCTTTTCGCTTGGCAACACGGACTTTCAACTCCCTCCAAAGGTTTTCTATAGGGTTGAGATCTGGAGACTGGCTAGGCCATTCCAGGACCTTGAAATGCTTCTTACGAAGCCACTCCTTCGTTGCCCTGGCGGTGTGCTTTGGATCATTGTCATGTTGAAAGACCCAGCCACGTTTCATCTTCAATGCCCTTGCTGATGGAAGGAGGTTTGCACTCAAAATCTCACGATACATGGCCCCATTCATTCTTTCATGTACCCGGATCAGTCGTCCTGGCCCCTTTGCAGAGAAACAGCCCCAAAGCATGATGTTTCCACCACCATGCTTTACAGTAGGTATGGTGTTTGATGGATGCAACTCAGTATTCTTTTTCCTCCAAACACGACAAGTTGTGTTTCTACCAAACACTTCCAGTTTGGTTTCATCAGACCATAGGACATTCTCCCAAAACTCCTCTGGATCATCCAAATGCTCTCTAGCAAACTTCAGACGGGCCCGGACATGTACAGGCTTAAGCAGTGGGACACGTCTGGCACTGCAGGATCTGAGTCCATGGTGGCGTAGTGTGTTACTTATGGTAGGCCTTGTTACATTGGTCCCAGCTCTCTGCAGTTCATTCACTAGGTCCCCCCACATGGTTCTGGGATTTTTACTCACCGTTCTTGTGATCATTCTGACCCCACGGGGTGGGATTTTGTGTGGAGCACCAGATCAAGGGAGATTATCAGTGGTCTTGTATGTCTTCCATTTTCTAATTATTGCTCCCACAGTTGATTTCTTCACTCCAAGCTGGTTGGCTATTGCAGATTCAGTCTTCCCAGCCTGGTGCAGGGCTACAATTTTGTTTCTGGTGTCCTTTGACAGCTCTTTGGTCTTCACCATAGTGGAGTTTGGAGTCAGACTGTTTGAGGGTGTGCACAGGTGTCTTTTTATACTGATAACAAGTTTAAACAAGTGCCATTACTACAGGTAATGAGTGGAGGAAAGAGGAGACTCTTAAAGAAGAAGTTACAGGTCTGTGAGAGCCAGAAATCTTGATTGCTTGTTTCTGACCAAATACTTATTTTCCACCATAATATGCAAATAAAATGAAAAAAAAACCAGACAATGTGATTTTCTGGATTTTTTTTTCTCAGTTTGTCTCCCATAGTTGAGGTCTACCTATGATGTAAATTACAGACGCCTCTCATCTTTTTAAGTGGTGGAACTTGCACTATTGCTGACTGACTAAATACTTTTTTTCCCCACTGTACATGGGTATGTATGTGCAGTGTGTATAGTATATACTTACAGTATGTATGTGCAGTGTGTGTATATACATGTGTAGGTGCAGTGTCTATATCATGGGCGGACATGCCGCCTGTGCAGCTGCACCAGGGCCCGGAGGTGGAGGGGGCCCCTGCAGTGCAACTAATAGTGAGGGCAATCTGGCCTGTTTCTCCGGACCCGAGGCTACGGCCAGATTGCCCACATGTGCGGCGGGCAGGGAGCGATCTCAGCAGTTCCGCTGCCTACAAGAGAAAATAGCAGCAGAGCGGAGCTGCAGGGATCCGTCCTGCTTCCTGCCCGGCACCCGCGCTTCTTGTCTCTGACACAGACAGCAGCGCCGCTGGATGACGTCATCATTCAGCGGCCGGCTGTGCCAGAGCGAGGAAGCAGCCGAATGCAGGGATGCTGCCGCTGTGGGAGAGCGTGCAGACAGATGAGAGGTGCTGTGTGCGTGTGCTTTTTGTATGTACATGTGTTGTGTGTGTGGAGATGAGTGGTGGTGTGTGTGTGTGTGTGTGTGTGTGTGTGTGTGTGTGTGTGTGTGTGTGTGTGTGTGTGTGTGTGTGTGCATACATACATGCATGTGTAGTGCTGCGGGGGAATGTGCAGAGCGGCGAATGGTGCTGTGTGTGTGTCGGTGGAGGAGAGGGCAACGATGGGGGTGATTGCGAGAAGGCAATAATGGGGTGATGGAGAGGAGGCGGTGATAGGGAGAAGGCAATCATGAGGAGAAGGCAATGATGGTGTGATGGGGAGAAGGCAGTGATGGGGGTGATTGGGAGGAGGCAATGATGGGGGTGATTGGGAGGAGGCAATGATGGGGTGATGGGGATGAGGCAATGATGGGGTAAAGGGGAAAAGGCAATGCTGGGAGTAATGGAGAGAAGGCAATGATGTGGATGGTGGTGTAGGAAATGATGGAAGTGGTGGAATGGGCAACGGTGGGGATGTGGGGGAGGAGGAAATGATGGAGATGGGGAGAAGGCAATGATGGAGATGGGGAGAAGGCAATGATGATGGTAGTGGAAAAGACAATGATGGGGGTGGTGGACAAGAAGGCAATGATGGAGATGGGGAGAAGGTAATGATGATGGTAGTGGAAAAGACAATGATGGGAGGTGTGGTGGTGGAGAAGACAATGATGGAGGTGGTGGAAAGGGTAATGATGGGGGTGATGGAGAAAGCAATGATGGGGTGGTAGGGAAGAAGGCAATGATGGGGTGGTGGGGGAAAAGCAATGAGGATGGGGGTGGTGGGGGAGAATGAAATTATGGTGGTGGTGGAAAGGGCAATAATGGGGGTGGTGGGGGAGGAGGAAATGATGGAGGTGGTGGAATGGGCAATGATGGGGTGGCAGGGGAGAAAGCAATGATAGTGGTGGGGGAGAAGTCAATGATAGAGGTGGTGAAGAGGGCAATGATGGGGTGGGGGAGAGGACAATACTGGGATGCGGGGGAGGAGGACAATGATGGGTATGGGGGATTGGGATGGGAGGAAGGGGGACTTATAATGGACTTAAGAACAGGGGGAGATTGAGGAAGACATTATCACTTATTATATCTAACACAGTCCCTTAGTATACAGTATAGTGTGCGTACTTATGTCTAAAACAATCCTATAGTGTACGTACTTATTATGTACAACACAGTCCCTTAGTATATAGTGTACTCACTAATTCTGTGTAACACCATCCTTAGTTACAGTGTCCTCTTTTATTATGTATAACACCGTCCTATATTACGTACCATCCTCTCTAGATATATATGATGCCGTCCCTTATTATATAGCTTCCACTGACATCACATGATGTCTTCCTTCTCGCATCTGCGTGGACGCGCGGCCCGAGATCCCACCCCGCAATCTCTTCTAATGTATTCACGCTGCGGGGTGGGATCTCGGGCCGCGCACCCACGCAGGTGCGAGAAGGAAGACATCATGTGATGTCAGTGGACGGGCAGCGCTAACTGCGCATACCCAAGAAACAAGATTGCAGCGCAGGCGCCGGGTAAATAACTGAACGCTGAGGAGGCGGCGCCCAGAAGAATGGAGGAAATGACTGATGGCTGTGAGGCATCTGTGTCCGGGGGGAAAGACCTGCCCCCCGGACAAACTAGAGGTATGAGTGACAAATGATAAAAATGATTCTTTCAATGGTGGAAGGGACCCCAACTAAAAGAGCCACCTTGACAGAATGCAGCATTAGTGCTGCACAAGGTGGCTCTTTTAGTTAAAAACGCCTGGGGGGGGGGGGGGGGTGACAGGTTCCCTTTAAACTTTTTATTATCTTTATTTTTGACCTTGTAGTGTAAGAACAGCATTTAATAGTAATTGACAGCCACTAGGGGGCACTGCTGTCTCATGACTTGTATATGCGCAGTAAAAGAAAAGAGGACGCATGGATGCAGAATGGTTGGCACATGGGAATCTCTGGTATAACCTGGGATGAGGCCGCCTTTGTTGTGTTGGGATATGTTCACATGACCGTATTTTTTGGTCTGAGGGACATCTGTGAAAAAAACCTGACCTCATATAGACAGCACTTCGGACCGATGCACTTCAATAGGGCTGTTCAGATGACCGAATGTGTGAAAACATATGGCCCTGTGCACATTCCTCTTCCATATGGCGGATGAGACTTGTCTATGGAAAAAAAAATCGGATCACCCGTATTCCGGCGATTTTTATGGATGCGTTGCAGTTGTTAACACTGGAAACTGTATTTGTTCTTATATCAGAAGATGATAAAATGCACAAGATTGGACATACAGATTACATATGGATAATGATACAGATGGAAAAAATGTCATCCGTTCTTCTTATACGCTTAGCCTTACTGTCCAGGGGTAATAGTGACGTGTTTTCCGTGTCTTCCTCTGCACAGATTAACTTTGCACATTTTTCAGGTTTTTCCTGGCTGCTTTGGAATGAAGCCTAATTAGTTACTGGATTGTTGTCTGCAGAGCATGGTTAGTCTACAAGGAAGGTGGTCCTTGTCTCCCCCCCGAACCCCAGCCAATGCCACCCCACACACAACACCCACTAGGCGATGACAGGGCTGTGAAGACGGATAGGATAAGATGGACGCTTTATCTTATCTACACACTATTTGTAGGAAAACTCATATTACATTTGCAACTATTTGAGTTTCTAAGGTTATGTGCACACTTGCGGATTCTGCTGCGGATCCACAGCGGATTTGGCCCTGCAGTTTCACCTGCGGTGTACAGTACCATTGTATTCAAATAAAAATAAAAAAACTCTGTGCACATGCTGTGGAAACGCAGCGGGTTTAAATCTGCAGCATGTCAATTCATTGTGCGGATTCCGCAACGCTTTTACACCTCTTCTATTATAGGAATCCGCAGGTGTAAAAACGCAGGGGAAATCCGCACAAAAACTGCAGAAAATCCACAGTAAATCTGCACTAAATCCGCAGGTAAAAAGCAAGTCATTTTACCTGCGGATTTAGCAAAATCCGCATGGAAAACTCTGCAGCAGAATCTGCAACGTGTGTTCATACCCTTATACTCTAGTCACATCCAAAGCTGCATTTACAACTCTGCTGGTTGCACAGATTATGTCCAGACGGGTTTTCAGCTTTCCATTTACTGGGAAATTGAAGAAAAAGGGTGGAATTAAAGGGGTTATTCTCATGATCGGGCTTCGGCAGTGCACCCTGCTCCTCTATCTCCCTGCTTTCTGCTTCCCAGAGGGGGGATTGACTGCTGAAGCTCTGTACCACAGATCCTAAATGTGCGCTCTCTCATGCAAGTCACACTCAGGTTTGTCCCTGAATCATCGGCCAGCTTCAATCAGAGTTTCCAAGCTCAATAGCAAAGAGCTTGTAAGCGCTGCACTTCTTGCCTAGGAGATCAGCCACTGCTGAGACTGCCAGAGGTGGTCGTAACCTAGGCAACCAGCAGTAAATAATGCAATTAAACATCCATCCATGACAACGAAGAGTATTTTTGATAAGATGTAAATTGCAAAATTGCTGTTTTTTTTTTTTCCCATATAGGATGATGAGATTAACCCCTTTAAAAGTCAAAGTTTATTGGAAAGTTGCCAAAGGTTTCATTTTACAATGATTAATCTTCATATAGTGCATTTGTAATATGGTATAGATACATTGCATCACCTTAGTATATAGATACAATATTAATGTTATATTCAATAGATAAATAACATCTTTCTTTATAAGACAAGATTAAAAACATTAACTGATCCAAGAGGAAAACCAATGGGGAGGGGGTGAGAGACGCAATGACAAAGTCTGAGCCAAGCACAACACAGGGCGCTGATACACAGAGCAGCCAGTAGATGGCAGTACTCATGCCCCCCTCACCCTTCCATCTATGTTTCCAAACTAGGTGTCAAGAAATTTCTTCTTCATGTGCCTCTTCTTGTCCTGTGCTGTAACAATGTGCCTCCTGTGTTACTCTGCTTTGTGCATATACTTTCTGTGAATTTCTGTGATTGGCGTAATGTCCCTTTTATTCCAGGTGCTCACCCAGATTCTGAAAAGTTTGTATCCCTCCCATTGTATCCAATGCTCTGGCAGCCACTCCTCAGCAGACGAGCTAATTACCATGTATCTCAGGTGACAGTCCCCATTCATTGTATGAATCCCACCAGTCATTATGCCCAAATGATAATTTAGGTGTAGTATCAGGCATCGGCCACTAGGCGGAGTGGAGAGCAAGCAGAGCGCAGTGATACGATTGGAGGGGTCGTGCCAAGATCTTTGTCTCTCTAGGTTTTGTGTCTTTTCTCCAGGATCTGTCCAGTCTGTTCTCTGTGATGGTGGCCCAGTGCTGTTGTATCACTTCTCTCGCTTCTTTGGGGCTCGTTATAGTATAATAATTTGGTTTTGCTTTATCATTCAGGTTGTGTATTTTACAGCCACTTTTCCTTATGTGGTACTTATCATCCTGCTCATTCGTGGAGTAACTTTGCCGGGGGCAGGAGAAGGCATCTGGTACTTTATCACCCCGAAGTGGGAGAAACTTGGAGATGCTATGGTGAGTATGGAAATGATATAATCCTCGCTGCCTGCAGCTACCACTAGAGGGCGCTAAACACACACTTCAATGTCTAATTGTGTCTGCAGCGAGCGCCTCCTAGTGGTGGCTGCAAGTAGCGATTATGTCAATGTCTCCTGGCTCGGTGGGAGGGTGGGACGCTGTTGGTGTCTAAGGGGGCCGCTCATGTCATGCAGCAGAGTCCAGAGAGTCCTGAGCATTCCCAAATTTTGGAATGGAAGTATAACATTAGCCATCACTGTATTGCTGATGATGATGAGGGTAATAATACAACAGCGTCTCTCGCATCCCTGCGGGACAGTTTTTGGGGTCATGGATTCAATTTATATTAGTCACATTGAAATTTAGACAAACTGCAGCACAGCGACACGTAAATGTATCGCGCACGGTGACACGTTACTGTATCCGGGGACTGACTCTCGCACCTGGACGGCTCCATAAACGCTCGTGTCATCTAGTTTTAAATTGCCTCATTGATCGCTCCACATCCTGTCGTCCCCCCGCTTCTCCCTTCATGTCAGCGGCAAATAGCAGAGCCCCCCGATGGGACCGCAGAGCAGCGATCTATAGAAGTGTGGACGTCCGCCCTGCACACAGGGAACAGGCTGCTGATGTTTCAGCTTCGGTATCAGCGTGGCGTGACCATAAGTAAGTACACCCCTCAGCTGCCCGATCATATGGATTAACTAAGTAACGGGTGTGAATACAGAGCTGGTGTTACACTTTGTGCTGATATTTCAGCGCTGGTCTCCTTCTCAGCATTTGAGTCTTTCTCTTACTGTATCTATCGCTCTCATCACTCACAGACCTATAATGTATTGCGGGAGATCAGCGCTGATTGAAGTCGGCACCACGGCCATAGCGCAGGCGGTGAAACACAATCTTAACAGGGTACATCCAGAGAGGTGACAGCCTTCACAATCCAGGCAAAAGAAGAGAAAATAAATCTGGAAACTGTGAAAGGCACAATCCTTACTGTATACCAGGCAATGGGGTCCCAGCATTGTCAGTCTGCCCTGTACCTGTATAGAGGGGCCGACGTATTATTGGTGCAATCTGTGCAGCCGCATAGGGGCCCAAGAGACCTCCAGAGCAGCCCCTGACGCAGACACATAATGGAGGCATAATGATGAACTATTGGACTGTGAGGGTCTGTGCACACGTTGCGGATTTGGTCCTGCGGATCCGCAGAAACTGCTGCGGTGTACAGTACCATTATAATCAATGGAAAATGAAATCCGCAGTGCACATGGTGCGGAATTTTCCGCACGGATTTGCTGCGGTTTCAGATCCGCAGCATGTCAATTCTTTGTGCAGATTCCGCTGCGGTTTGGTACCTGCTCCATGGCAGGTGTCAAACCGCAGGGGAAACCCCGCAGGCAAAACCACAGAAAATCTGCAGATAAACCGCAGGTCTTTTGACCTGCGGTTTTACCTGCGGATTTAGACAAATCCGTGCGAAAATTCTGCAGCAAAATCAGCAGTGTGCACACACCCTGAAGAGCCCATATGCTGTTCTCTCAGAGGGGCCTGTGTCTTTTCACTCCTGTGTCTGAAATCCTATGGGATCACCTGGTTGTGGCTGGTTTTATGGTGAAATAATGTTCTTTCCACTTCCAGATTATCGCCCCAAAACTGCTCACTGGGACCTTTAGTAGTTTAGAAATTCTCCTGTAACCAATGCCATCAGTATATTTTGCAACAATAAGGTTGCAAAGGTCTCAAGACAGTTCAGTGGTTTTACCCATTATTGGCGATTTCTTGTGCGGCACCTTGGTAGTGAGACACCTTTTTATAGGCCATCAGTTGAACTAGCTGATATTATAAGTCACTAACAGGCAGGATTGATTTCTAGTTACTGATAAATTTCAGCTGGTGGCAAAACTTTCCGTGGCTTTTTGCACCTCTCTTTCTTCATGTGTTTAATACTTTTTCCTTGTGTCTTTTCGCATTATTACACATAACTTAATTTACGGACATCTATGATGATTTCTTTGCCTGTGTGGATTGGATGGTTGTTACCGACAACTGGTGAGAATTTCATGACAATAGAACCTTTAGAAGCAGATTTACTTAGAACATTGGTGATGTGTTTGGTACTTATTTCATGCGCTGTAAGTATCTATCTTTCTATGTAATTCATATCTATGATATATTTTATTTCTCTTTTTTTATGAAGGTCTGGAAAGATGCAGCAACACAGATTTTCTTTTCTCTGTCTGCGGCCTGGGGAGGGCTGATCACGTTGTCATCTTACAATAAATTCCACAATAACTTGTATCGGTAGGTGCATACAGGGATAGTTCACCTATTATTATTTCCCTTTTATACTCATGAATGATTTTTCTTGCTCGTGTAGTAAAGTTTCTTAAAACATTAAGAAAAATAAGATGAAATATCAACCTCCAGATAAAAGACACAGTGACACCTAGTGGTCAAATGACATTATTAATTCTTATTTATACTCCCGTCATTCTGCCCTCATCCATATCTTTAGTCTTGTGGGGTATAAGAATGAACTTGCTCCTCTTATGAACTTTCTTCTCTCTTGCAGGGACACTCTGATAGTCACTTTCACCAACAGCGCAACAAGTATTTTTGCCGGATTTGTCATCTTTTCTGTCATTGGCTTCATGGCAAACGAGCTAAAAGTAAACATTGAAAAAGTTGCTGATCAAGGTAAGAGAATGTACAAATATATAATGCTAATATGGATTTGAAATACAGTTTAAATATAAGATAAAAAAAAGGCACACCCACTGTGTGTGTGACTCCACCCATGAGCATCCTGGTCCTGCCCACAAGGTACATCACATTGCTCCATCTGCAGAACTGCAGTGACATTTCCTAATTTTACCCACAGGTCCTGGCATTGCTTTTGTAGTGTACCCTGAGGCCCTGACCAGACTGCCCCTGTCCCCATTTTGGGCAATAATATTTTTCCTTATGCTTCTAACGTTGGGACTGGACACAATGGTAAGAGCAAATGAAGAGCAACAATAATATATAAGAAGTATAATCTGAAGCAAATATGCAGTGTGGATGAGTAACACATGGAATATATGTTAGCCAGTAGTTAGAAAAAAACTATATGGCAACAGGTCATGAAGTGCCACATGGTGGACAGATTGTGAGGTTGATCTAGAACTTGGGGGAGACATTCAGTAGCCAATCAGCACCAACTGGAGGATCCAATTTTTGTCATCTATGCTCCTGTTGTAATATGGAGAATAGTGAAGTCATTGAGGTACGAGGCACCAATGCCTCAGGGAGGTCACTATGCTGTAGATGTTTATTTGCAACTTTCTCCTTATTTTGTATTTTATTTTATATTTCAGTTTGCAACAATTGAAACAATTGTAACTTCAGTGGCGGATGAGTTTCCCAAGTATCTGCGGACACACAAGCCCCTCTTCACCTTGGTGTGCTGTGTGGGCTTCTTCATCATGGGGTTTCCAATGATCACACAGGTCAGTGGATCTGTCAATAAGAACGATCGGTCCATTAAAAGGGACCAATTGTGAAAACAGGCAACTTTGCACTTTACCGCTCATTAACAATCCACTCTGGTCTCAAGAATGGATGCATTTTGAATTGCATAGCTTACTGCTTCGTGCCTAGGTCGGCCACTTCTGCAGTCTCACATCAGAAATGGCCGGTTTCCTAGGCACCGAGTGTGAGCTTTCAAGCTGTTTGCTATGCAGCTTGCAAGGGCTGCACTGAAGCTGTCCAGATCGCTCACTCCTCCTGTCCGGCAGAGAGCAAAGTTCAGACTAGGAGAGCGACTATGTTACCAGTCCAAACTGTCAGTCTTTAGGAGCGCGTTCCCCTCCACAGCCAGCAGGAATCTGGGAGGAAGGGGAGCAGATAAGAGTAGACTACAATTTAAATAATTAGGTCTTTCTTGTCACTATTTGTCTTTTCTAGGGAGGGATTTACATGTTGCAGCTCGTCGACAACTATGCAGCGTCATATTCCCTTGTAATTATTGCAATCTTCGAACTGGTGGGAATTTCCTATGTGTACGGTAAGAAACATCTCATCTCACAGAATCAGAAACAACTACAGCAAACAAGTTTCCTTCCATTCTATGGATTCTGATGCTGCAGACAGGACCGGTTTTAGACAAAGTGGGGCCCTGGGCAAAAGTTTAAGGTGGGACCCTAAATGCTGACATATTGCACCACCACACAGAAACATTTCGGTTGTATTTACATGCGCTGAGTTCAGGCCGTTAAACGAGCACGAGCGACAATATTAAAGTCATTCAATGCTTGTTTTCCGGCCTCTCTAGGGTAGGGGCACACGTGCAGTAATTGGCTTAGGACGCAGCGCATGTCCGCTGCCGGCTACTGAACGCAGGTGAATCTGCATGTGTTCATTGAACCGTGCGGATTCAATGCATCCAAAATATTGTACGGGTGAAATTTATCTTGAGGAGGCTCGCGTCTCCACAAGATAAATAGACATGCAGTCTGGAAAGACGCGCCACATGTCAGTGTCCACGGGTAATCCGCAGACGTCTGTGCACGCATAGTGGGCATGGGATTTCTTGAAATCCCATCCACTAGGCTATAACATCTGGACACTGCACAAGTGTGCAGCATCCAACCCGCATTGCTTACTGACTGTGTGCACCTACCCTTACTCCAGCTGATGAAGAATGATGGGTGCAGATAGTCCTCGATACAGTATAATCCATGTCCCATATAGTACATATAGTAGGATGCCCTCCCCATGGTCCTTCATAGTATAATGCAGCCCCCTCAGAGTATACTGCAGCCCTCCTCATAGACTATAATGTAGTCCCCTCATAGAGCATAATGCAGCTCTCTCAGTGTATAATGCAGCCCCCCACACACAGTATGATTCAGCCCCCCCACAAACACTATAATGCAGACTCCCCATAGACACACTATAATGCAACCCCCCAAACACAAAGTATAATGCAGCCACTTCACAGTATAATGCAGCCCCCTAAGAGTATAATGCAACTCCCCACTGACAGTATAATTCAGCCCCCCACAAACACACACACACAGTATAGTGCAGCCTTCCCACTGGCACAGTATAATGCAACCCCCCAAACACACAGTATAATACAGCCCCTTCAGAGTATAATGCAGCCCCCAGACACTATATAGTGCAGCCCCCTCACACAGTATAATGCAGCCCCCCCACTCACAGTATAATGCAGCCCCCCACAAACACACACAGTATAGTGCAGCCTTCCCACTGGCACAGTATAATGCAACCCCCCCAAACACACAGTATAATACAGCCCCTTCAGAGTATAATGCAGCCCCCCACTCATAGTATAGTGCAGCCCCCACACACAGTATAGTGCAGTCCCCTCCACACCCATATAGTAGTTATATTCTTGCACATAGGGGCAGTATTATAGTAGTTATATTCTTGTACATAGGGGCAGTATTATAGTAGTTATATTCTTGTACATAGGAGCAGTATTATAGTAGTTATCTTGTACATAGGGGGCAGTATTATAGTAGTTATATTCTTGTACATAGGAGTAGTATTATAGTAGTTATATTCTTGTACATAGGGGCAGTATTATAGTAGTTATATTCTATTCTTGTACATAGGAGTAGTATTATAGTAGTTATATTCTTGTACATAGGGTCAGTATTATAATAGTTATATTCTTGTATATAGGGTCAGTATTATAGTAGTTATTTTCTTGTACATAGTGGCAGTATTATAGCAGTTATATTTTTGTACATAGGGGCAGTATTATAGTAGTTATATTCTTGTATATAGGGTCAGTATTATAGTAGTTATTTTCTTGTACATAGGAGCAGTATTATAGTAGTTATATTCTTGTACATAGGGTCAGTATTATAGTAGTTATATTCTTGTACATAGGAGCAGTATTATAGTAGTTATATTCTTGTACATAGCAGCAGTATTATAGTTGTTATATTCTTGTACATAGGGGGCAGTATTATAGTAGTTATATTCTTGTACATAGAGGCAGTATTATAGCAGTTATATTCTTGTATATAGGAGTAGCATTATAGTAGTTATATTCTTGTACATAGGGTCAGTATTATAGTAGTTATATTCTGGTACATAGGAGCAGTATTATAGTAGCTATATTCTTGAACATAGGGGCAGTATTATCGTAGTTATATTCTTGTACATAGGAGCAGTATTATAGTAGTTATATTCTTGTACATAGGGGGCAGTATTATAGTAGTTATATTCTTGTACATAGGAGTAGTATTATAGTAGTTATATTCTTGTACATAGGGGCAGTATTATAGTAGTTATATTCTTGTACATAGGGGGCAGTATTATAGTAGTTATATTCTTGTACATAGGAGCAGTATTATAGTAGTTATATTCTTGTACATAGGGTCAGTATTATAGTAGGTATTTTCTTGTACATAGGAGCGGTATTATAGCAGTTATATTCTTGTAGATAGGGGCAGTATTATAGTAGTTATATTCTTGTACATAGTGGCAGTATTATAGCAGTTATATTTTTGTACATAGGGGCAGTATTATAGTAGTTATATTCTTGTATATAGGGTCAGTATTATAGTAGTTATTTTCTTGTACATAGGAGCAGTATTATAGTAGTTATATTCTTGTACATAGGGTCAGTATTATAGTAGTTATATTCTTGTACATAGGAGCAGTATTATAGTAGTTATATTCTTGTACATAGCAGCAGTATTATAGTTGTTATATTCTTGTACATAGGGGGCAGTATTATAGTAGTTATATTCTTGAACATAGGGGCAGTATTATAGTAGTTATATTCTTGTACATAGAGGCAGTATTATAGCAGTTATATTCTTGTACATAGGGGCAGTATTATAGTAGTTATATTCTTGTACATAGCAGCAGTATTATAGTAGTTATATTCTTGTACATAGGAGCAGTATTATAGTAGTTATATTCTTGTACATAGGGGCAGTATTATAGTAGCTATATTCTTGTACATAGGAGCAGTATTATAGTAGCTATATTCTTGAACATAGGGGCAGTATTATCGTAGTTATATTCTTGTACATAGAAGCAGTATTATAGTAGTTATATTCTTGTACATAGGGGGCAGTATTACAGTAGTTATATTCTTGTACATAGGAGTAGTATTATAGTAGTTATATTCTTGTACATAGGGGCAGTATTATAGTAGTTATCTTGTACATAGGGGGCAGTATTATAGTAGTTATATTCTTGCACATAGGAGCAGTATTATAGTAGTTATATTCTTGTACATAGGGGCAGTATTATAGTAGTTATATTCTTGTACAGAGTGGCAGTATTTTAGCAGTTACGTATATTCTTGTATATAGGAGTAGTATTATAGTAGTTATATTCTTGTACATAGGAGCAGTATTATAGTAGTTATATTCTTGTACATAGGAGCAGTATTATAGTAGCTATATTCTTGTACATAGGAGCAGTATTATAGTAGATATATTCTTGGACATAGGGGGCAGTATTATAGTAGTTATATTCTTGAACATAGGGGCAGTATTATAGTAGTTATATTCTTGTACATAGGAGCAGTATTATAGTAGTTATATTCTTGTACATAGGGTCAGTATTATAGTAGTTATATTCTTGTACATAGGAGCAGTATTATAGTAGTTATCTTGTATATAGGGGGCAGTATTATAGTAGTTATATTCTTGTACATAGGAGTAGTATTATAGTAGTTATATTCTTGTACATAGGGGCAGTATTATAGTAGTTATATTCTTGTACAGAGGAGCTGTATTATAGTAGTTATATTCTTGTACATAGGGAGCAGTATTGTAGTAGTTATATTCTTGTACATAGGGGCAGTATTATAGTAGTTATATTCTTGTACATAGGCAGCAGTATTATAATAGAAGAAAATATATTTGTCAGCTCACCCTTCCTGGAGTGGATTGATTATGCGGATGCTCACTGTGCAGCAAGAGAAATTCAGAAGACGATTCAAATCCAGCATCCAAAAACTCCTTTTTGTTTATTTAATTTTTAGTCATATTCTTGTATACAGGGGGAAATATTATAGTAGTCAGGGCTGCTTCCAGGAATTTTAGGTCCCCATACTGGCAATATTTTCAGTCCCCCTTTAGAGTCTGTTCAGGCTCCACCCCAATTCCGTCTCCTTTCCTCAAACCTTCCACGCTACCACCAACTGTTGGAAAAAATCCGACCATTAGAAACCACACCAATTGGAAGAATGGGAAACTTTTATCCCCGATAGGACACTTTTGGTCATCATCAAGAGCTAGGGTAGCTCCAAACACGTCGACCTGTGCGCTAACATGTTTTTTTAAACTTTACTTTTTCGTGCAGTTGCTGGATTTTCACAGGACACTTTTCTCCCCATTTTAAGATGCAGGAGCAGGTGGGGTATCTGTCCGCAGCTCCATTCATGCTCTTTGGGGGCTACTAGAAAAAGCCAAGTGCAGCCACTGAGGGAATGAATGGATCAGTGGTCGAGCCGCACATGAGCTCCATTCTTATGGGGATAAGAGTTCCATGTTCAGCAGATCGTTGTAGATCATTGCAGATCCCAGCATTCAGACACCCACCAATCAATAACTTATCACTTATCCTTAGGCCACATTCACACATTCATTATTATACATCAGTATTTGTAAGTCAAAACCAGGAGCGGAACAATCAGAGGAAAATTATAATAGAAACACGTCACCACTTTTGTATTTATCCCCCACTCATGGTTTTGGATTACCAACACTGATGTAAAATCCTGACCAAATACTGAACATGTGAACGTGGCGTTAGGATAGGTGATTACTTGTTTTTGCCAGGGAACATCTGTAATTGTAAAATTGCTACTGTAGTCACTGAACAGGGAGGGGTTAAACGTCCAAATAATTAATTTCTATTGGAAATAAATAATCTTCCCCTTATTGATAATATAGAGAACAGAGTAACCTCCACACACACAACATTATTCACTATACCAACACCAATAATACTATATGCAAGGCGCAAATGCCACCACACTGTGACCAGACTACATAATATCACCACACAGTGACCGATTAATGCCACATACAAGGGACAAATACCGCCACACCATCACTAGACCACATATTACCTTCACATAGTGACCCAATAATACCACATACAGGGGACAAATACCATCACACCATGACCTGACCACATATTACTACCACATAGTAACCCAATAGTGCAACATACAGGGGACAAATACCGCCACACTATGACCAGACCATACAGTCATGGCCAAAAGTATTGACACCCCTGCAATTCTGTCAGATAATACTCAGTTTCTTCCTGAAAATGATTGCAAACACAAATTCTTTGGTATTATTATCTTCATTTAATTTGTCTTAAATGAAAAAACACAAAAAGAATTGTCCTAAAGCCAAATTGGATATAATTCCACACCAAACATAACAAAGAGGGTGGACAAAAGTATTGGCACTGTTTGAAAAATCATGTGATGCTTCTCTAATTTGTGTAATTAACAGCGCCTGTAACTTACCTGTGGCACCTAACAGGTGTTGGCAATAAATAAATCACACTTGCAGCCAGTTAACATGGATTAAAGTTGACTCAACCTCTGTCCTGTGTCCTTGTGTGTACCACATTGAGCATGGAGAAAAGAAAGAAGACCAAAGAACTGTCTGAGGACTTGAGAAACCAAATTGTGAGGAAGCATGAGCAATCTCAAGGCTACAAGTCCATCTCCAAAGACCTGAATGTTCCTGTGTCTACCGTGCACAGTGTCATCAAGAAGTTTAAAGCCCATGGCACTGTGGCTAACCTCCCTAGATGTGGCCGGAAAAGAAAAATTGACAAGAGATTTCAACGCAAGATTGTGCGGATGTTGGATAAAGAACCTCCACTAACATCCAAACAAGTTCAAGCTGCCCTGCAGTCCGAGGATACAACGGTGTCAACCCGTACAATCCGTCGGCGTCTGAATGAAAAGGGACTGTATGGTAGGAGACCCAGTAAGACTCCACTTCTTACCCCGAGACATAAAAAAGCCAGGCTGGAGTTTGCCAAAACTTACCTGAAAAAGCCTAAAACATTTTGGAAGAATGTTCTCTGGTCAGATGAGACAAAAGTAGAGCTTTTAGGGCAAAAGCATCAACATAGAGTTTACAGGAGAAAAAAGAGGCATTCAAAGAAAAGTACACGGTCCCTACAGTCAAACATGGCGGAGGTTCCCTGATGTTTTGGGGTTGCTTTGCTGCCTCTGGCACTGGACTGCTTGACCGTGTGCATGGCATTATGAAGTCTGAAGACTACCAACAAATTTTGCAGCATAATGTAGGGTCCAGTGTGAGAAAGTTGGGTCTCCCTCAGAGGTCATGGGTCTTCCAGCAGGACAATGACCCAAAACACACTTCAAAAAGCACTAGAAAATGGTTTGAGAGAAAGCACTGGAGACTTCTAAGGTGGCCAGCAATGAGTCCAGACCTGAATTCCATAGAACACCTGTGGAGAGATCTAAAAATGGCAGTTTGGAGAAGGCACCCTTCAAATATCAGGGACCTGGAGTAGTTTGCCAAAGAAGAATGGTCTAAAATTCCAGCAGAGCATTGTAAGAAACTCATTGATGGTTACCGGAAGCGGTTGGTCACAGTTATTTTGGCTAAAGGTTGTGCAACCAAGTATTAGGCTGAGGGTGCCAATACTTTTGTCCGGCCCATTTTTGGAGTTTTGTGTGAAATGATCAATGTTTTGCTTTTTGCTTCATTTTCTTTTGTGTTTTTTCATTTAAAACAAATTAAATGAAGATAATAATACCAAAGAATTTGTGTTTGCAATCATTTTCAGGAAGAAACTGAATATTATCTGACAGAATTGCAGGGGTGTCAATACTTTTGGCCATGACTGTATATTACCACCACATAGTGACCAAATAATACCACATACAGGGGACAAATACCACCACACCGTGACCGACCAGTTTACATATTACCACCACATAGTGACCGAATACATGCAAGGAAAAAATACCACCACACCATGACTAGACCACATATTACCACCACATAGTGATGAATAATACCACATACAAGGGACAAATACTACCACACCATGACGAGACCATATATTACTCCCACATAGTGGCTGAATAATATCACATAAAAGGGACATTTGCTGCCACACCTTTGACTAGATCAGATATTACCACCACATAGTGAGTTAATATATCCACATTACAAGGAACAACTGCTGCCACACCAAGACCAGACCACATATTACCACCACATAATGACTGAATAATACCATGTACAGGGGACAAATACCACCACACCATGACCAGATCATATATTACTGTTAGGAACGGCGGAACGCACTAAATAAAAAAACCAATAAAGTGCGTTCGCCGCTCGGGGTCCACCGTGCAGTAGGTGGTATAACCGCTGCTAAGTGGTGGCAGTAGCAATATGGCGGTATTGTGCACAGGGTTAACCGTCACCCAAGTGCACAGAGCAATCTCTGTTAAATCACAGAGATGCCTATGAACATAAACAAAAGAGCTGAGCCTGTTAAGGTCACAAGTACTCAGAGTAGTTACACACACGGTATAAGGTCACAGGAATAGCAAAAGATGGCGGTACTAAGTCCTTCTAGACCTACCGTGTGTGTAGCGTCGCAGCCGCGAACACTTAAGTGGGCTGCTACTGCAGCGCGGCGTAGGACACTGCCGCTATACGACAATGCTAGACACAAGCGCAATGTCGGACGCTAGCAACTGTGGACAATGAAGCAGAGGCGCGCTGGCACTGAACTCAATCCCTCACACAAGCGTAATATCAAAGGGAAGGGGTTTCCAATGAGTCATTCACCAGAATCATGCATTCATCGTCATACACACAGCAGCAAGTATGACTATATTAGCGCATGCCGGAACAGCCATGCGCGCCTTTTATAGCAGCCGGGACCTTCCACACGCCTCCAGATCTCTGAGATGGACAAAGGAGATTTGGAGCAGGACCTGAGCACATAACTCCCGTTCTCCAATGGGAGATCGTCCCATGAGCATGCTCAGTAAGAGGACAGAAGGACTTTGCCTTGCAGCAAATCTCTCCTGAGGCAATCTCCTCTGCAATCTCTTCTGCAGTGGATAAAGAGCAGGAGACTGCAGAATGTGAGGGTCTGGATTCCTGCATAGCGACCGCAGAAACCTGACTCCTAGCATATTCCAACCACATAGAAGGAACAATTACCGCCACACCATGACCAGATCACATACAGTTGCTTGTCACAAAATTAGAATATCATCAAAAAGTTAATTTATTTCAGCTCTTCAATACAAAAAGTGAAACTCCTATATTTCATAGCGTCATTACACACAGAGTGATCTATTTCACTTGTTTATTTCTGTTAATGTTGATGATTATGGCTTACAGCCAATGAAAACCCAAAAGTCATTATCTCAGTAAATTAGAATAATTAACAAAAAACACCTGTAAAGGCGTCCTAAGTGTTTAAAAAGGTCCCTTAGTCTGTTTCAGTAAACTCCACAATCATGGGGAAGACTGCTGACTTGACAGACGTCCAGAAGGCAGTCACTGACGCACTCCACAAGGGGGGTAAGCCACAAAAGGTCATTGATGAAGAAGCCGGCTGTTCAGAATGCTGTATCCAAGCATATTAACACCTATCCGACATTGGACGTACATTTACGTTGATGTCAGACTCCCTCCCTTTGATGTGGGCTCTGGTGGTGAGCCCACATCTTTCCCGGCACATGTCAGCTGTTTTGAACAGCTGACAAGTGCCTGGAACAGCCACGGGTGGAATCCGCGATCCACCTGCGGATGTTAACCCATTAAATTCCGCTGTCAAACACTAATAGTGGCATTTAAAATGTGCTTCCAGCAATCGCACCGGAAATTTGCCCAACGGTGACCTCTGTCACGTGACAATGGGTCACCGGTTCGTTGGCATGACAACCGGAGGTCTCCTGGAGACCTCTACGGTTGTCACTGTTGCTTGCTGTGAGCAAGCTGGACTCCGAGACAGCACAGAGGCACTAATCATAGAGGCACAAGAGCAAGGACTAAGTACCAGATCCACAGAAGCAGGAATCTACCACACAAGACAAGACCCAAAGTGCAGACTATGGAAAGAAACCTCAGAAACCGTCCAACACATAGTGGCAGGATGCAAAATGCAAGCAGGCACCCCGTATACTGACTGCCACAACCAAGTAGCGGGAATTGTATACAGGAACATCTGTGCAGCATATGGGCTAAGTCCCCCTAAGTCCAGGTGGGAGAACCCAGAGAAAGTGGTGGAGAATATAAGGGCTAAAATCCTGTGGGACTTCAAGATCCAGATGGATAAGCAGATGTTGGCTAACCAACCAGACATTGTCATAGTAGACAAGGGTCAGAAGACAGCAATGATAAAAGATGTAGCAGTGCCAAGTGACATCAACATCAGAAAGAAGGAATATGAGAAGCTGGAGAAATACCAGGGCCTCAAAGGAGAACTGGAGAAGATGTGGAAGGTGAAGGCAACAGTGATTCCAGTAGTGATAGGAGCAGTGACCCCTAAGTGGAAAAATGGCTACAACACATCCCAGGAGCAACATCTGAGCTCTCTGTCCAGAAAAGGGCAATACTGGGAACAACTAAGATCCAGCGCAGAACCCTCAAACTCCCAGGCCTCTGATAGAGGACCCGAGAATGAGAAAGGACAACAAAGACCACCCCCCAGTGGCGTGAGAAGGAAGTTTATATACAGTTGTGGCCAAAAGTATTGACACCCCTGCAATTCTGTCAGATAATACTCAGTTTCTTCCTGAAAATGATTGCAAACACAAATTTGTTGGTATTATTATCTTCATTTAATTTGTCTTAAATGAAAAAACACAAAAAGAATTGTCCTAAAGCCAAATTGGATATAATTCCACACCAAACATAAAAAAGAGGGTGGACAAAAGTATTGGCACTGTTTGAAAAATCATGTGATGCTTCTCTAATTTGTGTAATTAACAGCACCTGTAACTTACCTGTGGCACCTAACAGGTGTTGGCAATAACTAAATCACACTTGCAGCCAGTTGACATGGATTAAAGATGACTCAACCTCTGTCCTGTGTCCTTGTGTGTACCACATTGAGCATGGAGAAAAGAAAGAAGACCAAAGAACTGTCTGAGGACTTGAGAAACCAAATTGTGAGGAAGCATGAGCAATCTCAAGGCTACAAGTCCATCTCCAAAGACCTGAATGATCCTGTGTCTACCGTGCGCAGTGTCATCAAGAAGTTTAAAGCCCATGGCACTGTGGCTAACCTCCCTAGATGTGGACGGAAAAGAAAAATTGACAAGAGATTTCAACGCAAGATTGTGCGGATGTTGGATAAAGAACCTTGACTAACATCCAAACAAGTTCAAGCTGCCCTGCAGTCCGAGGGTACGACAGTGTCAATCCGTACTATCCGTCGGCGTCTGAATGAAAAGGGACTGTATGGTAGGAGACCCAGGAAGACCCCACTTCTTACCCCGAGACATAAAAAAGCCAGGCTGGGGTTTGCCAAAACTTACCTGAAAAAGCCTAAAACGTTTTGGAAGAATGTTCTCTGGTCAAATGAGACAAAAGTAGAGCTTATTGGGCAAAGGCATCAACATAGAGTTTACAGGAGAAAAAAAGAGGCATTCAAAGAAAAAAACACGGTCCCTACAGTCAAACATGGCGGAGGTTCCCTAATGTTTTGGGGCTGCTGTGCTGCCTCTGGCACTGGACTGCTTGACCGTGTACATGGCATTAAGAAGTCTGAAGACTACCAACAAATTTTGCAGCATAATGTAGGGCCCAGTGTGAGAAAGCTGGGTCTCCCTCAGAGGTCATGGGTCTTCCAGCAGGACAATGACCCAAAACACACTTCAAAAAGCACTAAAAAATGGTTTGAGAGAAAGCACTGGAGACTTCTAAGGTGGCCAGCAATGAGTCCAGACCTGAATCCCATAGAACACCTGTGGAGAGATCTAAAAATGGCAGTTTGGAGAAGGCACCCTTCAAATATCAGGGACCTGGAGCAGTTTGCCAAAGTAGAATGGTCTAAAATTCCAGCAGAGCATTGTAAGAAACTGATTGATGGTTACCGGAAGTGGTTGGTAGCAGTTATTTTGGCTAAAGGTTGTGCAACCAAGTATTAGGCTGAGGGTGCCAATACTTTTGTCTGGCCCATTTTTGGAGTTTTGTGTGAAATGATCAATGTTTTGCTTTTTGCTTCATTCTCTTTTGTGTTTTTTCATTTAAGACAAATTAAATGAAGATAATAAATAATACCAAAGAATTTGTGATTGCAATCATTTTCAGGAAGAAACTGAGTATTATCTGACAGAATTGCAGGGGTGTCAATACTTTTGGCCACAACTGTATATACTGTATGTATATCAGAATGGGGCTGTTCAGACCATGCACTAGGGCCTATCGGACACTAGTTACTCCAGTGGTAGCAGGCACACCTCCACACTGTTATGAACTCTGTCTAAAAGAAAATCTGCCTTGCTCCCCATAGCAACCAATTACAGTGCAGCTTTCAGTTCTTATACTGCTGAAGTAAAATGTAAACTGTACTCTGGTTGCTATGGACACCACCACACTTATGAGCTGTGAGTAAAAAAGAAATGTCTTTAATGCTCATAACAACCAATCACAGCTCAGCTTTCATTTTTTATACTGCTGAGGTAGAATGAAAGACATGCTATGATTGGATGCTATGAACACCACTACACTCTTTGGAAGTTGGAACCTTCTCTCCCTACAGCAGTAAATCACAGATCAGCGGCCACTAATTTCTAACTGATCTAATCACACCAAAATCATCCACCAAAGGTCACGCAAAGGGGTCAAAGTATGATGCAAGAAAAAGCCTATGGAGTCAGTGTTTGTGAAAAAAACTGATGGAATTTTTTGATATTTTTACTGATTTCAGAGATCAAAATTATATAAAAATCACCTCTTAATTTTCAAACAATTTTGCCCTTGCAGACCTGTGATTATAATACACAGATTAATAAATATAGCATGCTCGGGCGCTAACAGTGCCTTCAGCGTACTCGGAAATATGCTCGAGTCCCCGCGGCTGCATATCTCACGGCTGCTCCATGTCTCGAGGCTGTTTGACAGACTCCCTGCAGCTCCATGTCTCGCGGCTGTTTGATAGAGTCCATGTGGCTCCATCTCTCCCAGCTGTTGAACAGAGTTCCTGCGGCTGCATGTCTCGCGGCTGTTCGACAGAGTCCCCAGCGGCAACACATCCAGGAATTTCCTGTTTGTTAGGCAATCCTTGGATGGGTTTTGGCTGTCAAACAACCGCGAAACATGCAGCTGCGGTGACTCTGTTGAGTAGTCGTGAGCAGTGTTGGACTGTTTGCAACATTGAATTTTGGGGGGAATTAGCCTATGCTTCCATATAATAGTAAACTGGGTAGTTTGGTTAATGTTGTTTTTCTGTACAGAGTAAATCAAGTGAATTATGCCAAGTACTACCCATATAGTGGAGTTGGTGGCCCACATCTGCGTAGGGGCCCACCGGGGGATTACCCTGTTCCCCTGTGGGCCAGTCCAAGCCTGGCCGAGAGACATGCAGCTGCGGGGACTCTGTCAAACAGCTGGGAGACATGGACCCATGTGGACTCTGTTGAACAGCTGAAAGACATGGAACCGTGGGGACTCTGTCCAACAGCCACGACATATGCAGCCGTGGGAACTCAAATTGAACATATTATTCGAGCATACCGAAGACACTCGGTTAGCACTCGAGCATGCTCAGATAACACCTTATCCCAGCATGCTCGCTCATCACTACTTCTGAGCCATTTGTTCAGCACTTTCCTCCTGTTTTTTGCACCATTCATGTTGTTATCGGCAGGGTCACGAGTGCCTCTGTTAATTTCTCTATTATTAATTATTAATTTATAATTATTATTAATTACTAATTTCTCTATTTATTTTTTTTATTTTTTTCGTATTTGTACCTACCTACTGTCAATGTAATGCCTTTATGCATCTGTACTTGTTCCTGCCTTGCTGCTGTAATGCTCTGAATTTCCCCATGGTGGGACGATTAAAGGATTATCTTATCTTATTATTCCATGTACAGAGAAGCGTTTAGAGGGGCGCTCATCTTGGGGCCATATCTTGGATTTCTTGTAGATACGCAATTCTTTTTATGGCCGGATACCAGGATGATGATGCTGGCGCCCATCTGGGAGTCTCTTCATAAATAGCTGGAAACAGTTTGCATCTTGAATTGCTGCTATTTTAATTTTACGATCTTCACTTGTGTTAAAGACGGCGCCATTTTCAGTTTACTGCTCCCAGGAGGAACGTTAAAGCCATCATAACACATATGTGTTACCGAGCGAGTGAAGGATCAGACGCCAGGAGACTCTACAAAAAGCTGATTTACACAAATTAAACCTGAATTACACAAAGACATTAACAAGAAGACGAGTTTTTAGTTGATTTTAAAAAGTTTTACTTGTAGAATTAGCGACGTATGGAGGTAGCTGGTGTCTCCCTTCTGTGCTGCCCCCTAGTGGTGATTTATGGAAAGAGTCGAGTCCTTGTGCATTAATGATCAGGACAGAGTAGTGGTGACATGGACATGATGCAGTCGTTCGGTCAAAAAACTTGTGCAGATTTTGCACAAATAAACGCGCTTAGGGCTCATACTCACTTGCATAGAAATAGATGTAGCCGCCCCCTCCGGTCCGAGTGCCGGTGGTAGTGCCTGATCATTTCCCGCATCATGTTCCCACATGCTTTATGCATCCATTAGCCCTCTGTGTCCGTACTGTCACACACCTAACAGTATGGCTGGTCCATACAATCAGGGTAACTGTTACCACCCACCTTTCGTGTCTCCCTCTTTCCTCATAGACTGTAAGCTTGCGAGCAGGGCCCTCTTTCCTCTTGGTACTTGTTATAATCTACTGTATGTGATTATTGTTATGCTGTAATGTCTATTGTCTGTACAAATCCCCTCTGAAATGTAAAGTGCTGCGGAATATGTCGGCACTATAAAAATAAAATTTATTATTATTATTATTAGTGCCAGGTTTTCATGCGAGAGACTCGCACGAGAATGGTGCGAGTCTCTCGCAAGTGAGTATGAGCCCTTAGGCTCATGGGCGGACATACCGCCTGTGTGGCTACACCGGGACCCGGAGATGGAGGGGGGGGCCTGCAGGGCGGCTAATACTGAGGGCAATCTGGCCTGTTTCTCAAGGCCCGAGGCTACGGGGGGCCCCTGGCCAGATTGCCCACATGTGCGGTGGGCAGGGAGTGATCCCAGCAGCTCCGCTGCCTACAAGAGGAATTAGCAGGAGCGGAGCTGCACGGATCCGTCCTCCTTCCTGCCCGACGCCTGCACTTCCTGTCTCTGACACAGACAGCTGCGCCGCTGGATGACGTCATCTTTCAGCGGCCGGCTGTGCCAGAGCGAGGAAGCAGCCTGTGACGGCGATGCTGCGGACAGGTGAGAGGTGCTGTGTGTTTGTGTGTGTGTGCAGAGAGGTGAATGGTGCTGTGTGTGTGTGTGTGTAGGTGGAGGAGAGGGGAATGATGGGGAGAAGGCAATGATGGGGTGATGGAGAAGGCAATGATGGGTTCATGGAGACGGCAATGATGGGGGTGATGGGGAGAAGGCAATGGTGAGGGTGATAGGGAGAAGGCAACGATGGGGGTGATGGGGAGAAGGCAATGATGGAAGTGGTGGAATGGGCAAGGATGGGGATATGGGGGAGGAGGAAATGATGGAGGTGGTGGAAAGGGCAATGATGGGGGGTGGGGGAGAAGACAATGATGGAGATGGGGAGAAGACAATGATGGTGGTAGCGGAAAAGACAATCAGAGTGGTGGGGAAGGGGACAATGATGGGGTGGTGGAGGAGAAGGCAATGATGGAAGTGGTGGAAAGGGCAATGATGGGGTGATGGATAGGGCAATGATGGGGTGGTAGGGGAGAAAGCAATGATGGGGTGGTGAGGGAGAATGAAATCATGGTGGTGGTGGAAAGGGCAATAATGGGGGTAGTGGGGGAGGAGGAAATGATGGAGGTGGTGGAATGGGCAATGATGGGAGTGGTGGAGGAAGAGACAATGATGGGGAAGAGGAAATGATGGAGGTGGTGGAATGGGCAATGATGGGGTGGCAGGGGAGAAGGCAATGATGGAGGTGGTGAAGAGGGCAATGATGGGGTGGTAGAGAGGACAATAATGGGATGCAGGGGGAGGAGGACAATGAGTGGTGTGGGGGATTGGGATGGGAGGAAGGGGGACTTATAATGGCCTTAGGAACAGGGGGAGGTGGAGGAAGACATTATTATCGCTTATTATGTCTAACACAGTCCCTTAGTATATATAGTATTCTCATTTATTATGTCTAACATTGTCCCTTAGTGTAGTGTACGTTATTATTATGTATAACACAGTCCCATAGTATATAGTGTACTCACTAATTCTGTAAAACACCATCCTTAGTTACATAGTTTGCTCTTTTATTATGTCTAACACTGTCCCTTATTACGTACCATCCTCTCGTTATATGTGGTAACGTCCCTTATTATATAGCTTCCTCTGCTGTTATGTACAGTCCTGTCACTTACAAAGTGTATTCTTGTTAATTATGTTATTTACAGTGCCCTCTTTTATTACATAGTCCCCTCTCTTTTTAGATATAAAATGACTGCTGATCGAGGAGCCGGTGACCAGACTACCAGTCCATCAGCTCCTACATTAGAAAGGAAGCTTTCCCATGCTCCATCAGCCATCATTGCATTATACAGCTTACAAGACAGTATGATATGTAATCAAAAACAGGGCTCTATATAATCCAATATGTAAGGGACGGTACTGTACATAACGAGAGGGCACTGTATAAGGGACAGCAATATACATAATAAAGGAGACTATGTAATATATATACACATGTATGTGGGTGGACATATATACAGTATATATGTAGCTTTGTCACCATAAAAGGAAGGGGGCACAGATACATTTCTTGCACAGGGGCCCCAAGCTGTCAGTGTCCACCCCTGCTTAGACTCCACTACTGAAATTCAATAGGGTCAATTTTATTCATGTGAAATATCAATGCTGAGCAAGATGCAGACATTGCACTTTCTATGCAAAACTGCACTCAGTCAAACACGAGTTTTTGTTACTTTGTCATCACTGCCTTTACTGCTTACTACGTTGTCTGGCATTGCCCAAAGGCCATGTTGCCAAGTATAGAAATTCTCTTTTTTTTCCAGGTGTCTGCACCAAAATCCCAAGCATGCTCAGATAACACCTTATCCGAGCACCCTCCTTCATCGCTACTCACAGTTTAAAAGCTCCATGGGCATGGGTTTTCATGAAATGGTATCCACTTTTTTTTTTTTTTTTTCTAGGGGAAGAAGATCAGATGATAAAAATCCACTTTTCTTGAACTGATAAACCTAATTGACTTTCTGCACAAAAGAGGACTACAAAAAAAAAAAACATCACATTGTTTATTATGCCATGTGGGGGTCCAGAATTTCAGGCTACGCCTCTGGAAGTGCCACTGTAACTGCATAAATTATAAGGATGATGCATCAGATCAGACTATGACTGATAAAACATCCCAAGTCCTGGAGAACCCCTTTAAGCCCCTGTGTAAATGCTGACCACCATTTCAGCTCCCATACAGGTTGTCACTCTTTCCTACAGTCCAGAATGGCAAATTGTCCTAACAGTGCATAACTGCACGACCTTCTGATGTTTCTGAGGGTCTTCTGAGTCTCCCCTGATGGACGATGTCAGGGAATAGAAGGATCCTGCAATTGAAATTGAACCCCCTGATCTTTTTGTCTTCAGGGGAGATTTGCCAATACCAGAGGAGTCAGATTGCGGCTTTTCCTCTGTGCCCATTGGAAACACGTAAACATTCATCCAAGTAACAATCACATACAGTATATGAGAAAGTTGGGAGAAATATCTGTTGGCCTAACAGCTATTTCATGTAAGACATCATGGAGATTTGGGGGGAATGGACAGAATTGGGGGCTTTAAAAGCGTAGGGATAAATCGCAATCCATCAACATGCACTCACAATCACTAGGTGATATATGGATATTCAAGTGGATTTGTACAATTAACCTGTGACAAAGCTGAACAGTGCGAAACGCATGACAAGTGTT
The DNA here is from genome assembly GCF_039654945.1 of Dendrobates tinctorius. Taxonomy (NCBI): domain Eukaryota; kingdom Metazoa; phylum Chordata; class Amphibia; order Anura; family Dendrobatidae; genus Dendrobates; species Dendrobates tinctorius. Next base: position 3,396,159 of record NW_027361727.1, on the reverse strand, counting down.
ATCACGAGAACGCTAGAACAGAACAGCTCTGACTACATATAAAGAGAAAATCTTATAACTCGAGAAAATCTGATAATCCAGACCAGACCTGGACATTTCCAGTAGAGAAAACCAAAAAACTGAGCAGAGATAATTAATTTGGAAAATCCCATGATAATGACCTCCATTATAGTAGTAGATTTTGGTCACTGACACCCAACACATAAATAACAACTCATGTAATCCCATGACTGTACATTAATCCAGAATATCTGGACATCTGGCATAGATTCCTATTAATTCTAGTCCTAATCAATGTTACTGTATATCATTACTGCCATATCATTGAGGCTGAGAAATGTTATAATGTACAGGAGACACAATGGGGACATATTATTATGGTAGATTTGCATTCTCTATGATGACCACTAGGTGGCGATGTTACATTCTCCCAGTTTTCCTGATGGTGATGAACCCAATATGCGCAAAGTGACTTTTCCCGTCAATCTTCCGTCTCGTCACATGAAGACTTTCTACTCCCACTTCGGTCTGAGTAATATTAATATCATAGCCCTGTGGCTGGGGCGGGCGCTCCCGCAGGGGCTCATACTGCTGCACACTTTGCTACATACATTGGATATTTTGGGTCTAACATGAACCTTTGCCTTTTGCTTGTGCCCGCAGGTCTGCAGAGATTCTGTGAAGACATAGAGATGATGATCGGATTCCAGCCCAATCGTTTCTGGAAGATTTGCTGGGCCTTTGTCACGCCGACTATTCTAACTGTAAGGAGATTTAATAGAACTTTTCACATTGGGGTATAATATAGTCCTGAGGTGCCAGACATAGGGACCGAGTCTCCGGGGAGGAGGGAGAGAATAGTCCGGGAGTGACGACATGGGGACCGTGACTCCAGAGAAGAAGGAAAGAATAGTCCGGGAGTGCCGGACATAGGGACTGCGACTCCGGGGAGGAGGGAGAGAATAGTCCGAGAGTGACGACATGGGGACCGCGACTCCAGAGAGGAAGGAAAGAATAGTCTGGGAGTGCAGGACATAGGGACCGCGACTCCAGAGAGGAAGGAGAGAATAGTCCGGGAGTGCCGGACATAGGGACCGCAACTCTGGGTAGGAGGGAGAGAATAGTCTGTGAGTGACGGACATAGGGACCGCGACTCTGGGAGAAGGGTGAGAATAGTCTGTGAGTGAGGGATATAGTGACCGTGACTCTGGGAGGAGGGAGAGAATAGCATGCGAGTGATGGACATAGGGGCCGCGACTCCGTCATACACATACAGAACACATACACATGCAGCACACACACTATATATATATCTACATATAAATCCAACAATGTAGACCAGCTCACTCCTGTGAACCACCTGGAACCTCAGCTAACCTGGTTAACTCCGTTGTGCCCGGATCAGGATGTAGGAGTCCATCCATACAAATGTGAACAACGGCAAGGCAAGGTCCAGCAATAACGTGAGCAATCCAGGATGCTGTTAAAAAATTTTTCTTTCTTTTTATTCATAAATCCATTAAAATACAATGGTCTAAGCAGAATCACCCTGGACCGTGAAGAAGGCGGGTTTTACCGCTGAAACGCGTAGTCCTATCTGCACTACTTTCCTGCGTTATTGCTGTTTTGAACTGCTTGGACCATTGTATTTTTCGTTTGTGAACAGCAGTTTTCAGCTCTTTCCACAGATTCTCGATTGGATTCAGGTCTGGACTGTGACTTGGCCATTCTAACACCTAGATATGTTTATTTGTGAACCATTCCATTGTAGATTTTGCTTTATGTTTGGGATCATTGTCTTGTTGGAAGACAAATCTCCGTCCCAGCCTCAGGTCTTTTGCAGACTCCAACAGGTTTTCTTCAAGAATGGTCCTGTATTTGGCTCCATCCATCTTCCCATCAATTTTAACCATCCTCCCTGTCACTGCTGAAGAAAAGCAGGCCCAAATCATGATGCTGCCTCCACCATGTTTGACAGTGGGGATGGTGTGTTCAGGGTGATGAGCTGTGTTGCTTTTACGCCAAACATATCGTTTGGCATTGTTGCCAAAAAGTTCGATTTTGGTTTCATCTGACCAGAGCACCTTCTTCCACATGTTTGGTGTGTCTCCCAGGTGGCTTGTTGCAAAGTTTAAACAACACTTTTTATGGATATCTTTGAGAAATGGCTTTCTTCTTGCCACTCTTACACAAAGGCCAGATTTGTGCAGTGTACTGATTTTTGTCCTATGGACAGACTGTCCCGCCTCAGCTGTAGATCTCTGCAGTTCATCCAGAGTGATCATGGGCCTCTTGGTTGCATCTCTGGTCAGTCTTCTCCTTGTTTGAGATGAAAGTTTAGAGGGACGGTCAGGTCTTGGTAGATTTGCAGTGGTATGATACTCCTTCTATTTCAATATGATTGCTTGCACAGTGCTCCTTGAGATTTTTAAAGTTTTAGAAATCATTTTGTATCCAAATTCAGCTTTAAACTTCTCCACAACAGTATCATGGACCTGCCTGTTGTGTTCCTTGGTCTTCATGATGCTCTCTGTGCTTCAAATAGAACACTGAGACTATCACAGAGCAGGTGTATTTATACGGCGACTTGATTACACACAGGTGGATTATATTTATCATCATTAGTCATTTAGGACAACATTGGATCATTCAGAGATCCACAATGAACTTCTGGAGTGAGTTTGCTGCACTGAAAGTAAAGGGGCCGAATAATATTGCACGCCCCACTTTTCAGTTTTTGCATTTCCACAAAAATTTAAAATAACCAATAAATTTCGTTCAACTTCACAATTGTGTCCCACTTGTTGCTGATTCTTCACCAAAAATTTACATTTGGTATCTTTATGTTTGAAGCATGATATGTGGGAAAAGGTTGAAAAGTTCCAGGAGGCCGAATACTTTTGCAAGGCACTGTATATACACAAACACATACAGCACACATACACATCCTCATCATACACATGCTCATCTTAAACATACAACACACGTACACATCTTACACATACAGCACATATTTATACACATACAACACACATACTCATCATACACATGCAGCACATATACACATCCTATTCATACAGAACACATATACATCATACACAAACTCATCATAAACAAAGCACACATATACATCATACATACTCATCATAAACATTCAGCACACATACACATTCAGCACACATACACATCATATACATACACATCATGCACATACACATCATGCACATATACACATCATACACAAACTCATCAAACATACAGCACACACTTCATACACATACAGCACACATACACATAATATACATACACATCATATACATACACATCATGCACATATACACATCATACACAAACTCATCAAACATACAGCACACACTTCATACACATACAGCACACATACACATCATACACTTCATACACATCATGCACATATACTCATCATACACATATAGCACATATACACATACGCATCATACACAAACTCAGCATAAACATACAGCACACATACACATACACATCATACACATACAGCACACATTCACAACATACACTTGTGGCACATATCATACACATACAGCACATATATACAGTTAGGTCCATATATATTTGGACAGAGACAACATTTATCTAATTTTGGTTCTAGACATTACCACAATGAATTTTAAACAAAACAATTCAGATGGATTTGAAGTTCAGACTTTCAGCTTTCATTTGATGAAGGGTTTAGGAGTTTCAGCTCCTTAACATGTGCCACCTGTTTTTAAAGGGACAAAAAGTAATTGGACAGATAAAATAATTGTAAATAAAATGTTCACTTCTAGTACTTGGTTGAAAACCCTTTGTTGACAATGACTGCCTGAAGTCTTGAACTCATGGACATCACCAGACGCTGTGTTTCCTCCTTTTTGAAGCTCTGCCAGGCCTTCACTGTGGTGGTTTTCAGTTGCTGTTTGTTTGTGGGTCTTTCTGTCTGAAGTTTAGTCTTTAACAAGTGAAATGCATGCTCAATTGGGTTGAGATCAGGTGACTGACTTGGCCATTCAAGAATATTCCACTTCTTTGCTTTAATAAACTCCTGGGTTGCTTTGGCTTTATGCTTTGGGTCATTGTCCATCTGTAGTATGAAACGACGACCAGTTTGGCTGCATTTGGCTGGATCTGAGCACACAGTATGGCTCTGAATACCTCAGAATTCATTTGGCTGCTTCTGTCCTGTGTCACATCATCAATAAACACTAGTGACCCAGTGCCACTGGCAGCCATGCGTGCCCAAGCCATCACACTGCCTCCGCCGTGTTTTACAGAGGATGTGGTATGCTTTGGATCATGAGCTGTACCATGCCTTCGCCATACTTTTCTCTTTCCATCATTCTGGTAGAGGTTGATCTTGGTTTCATCTGTCCAAAGAATGTTCTTCCAGAACTGTGCTGGCTTTTTTTAGATGTTTTTTAGCAAAGTCAAGTCTAGCCTTTTTATTCTTGAGGCATATGAGTGGCTTGCACCGTGCAGTGAACCCTCTGTATTTACTTTCATGCAGTCTTCTCTTTATGGTAGATTTGGATATTGATACGCCTACCTCCTGGAGAGTCTTGTTCACTTGGTTGGCTGTTGTGAAGGGGTTTCTCTTCACCATAGAGATTATTCTGCGATCATCCACCACTGTTGTCTTCCGTGGGCGCCCAGGTCTTTTTATATTGATGAGTTCACCAGTGCTTTCTTTCTTTCTCAGGATGTACCAAACTATAGATTTTGCCACTCCTAATGTAGCAATTTCTCGGATGGGTTTTTTCTGTTTTTGCAGCTTAGGCTAGTTTCACACTTGCTTTTTTTTGCAGCGCGTTTTTCCCGCAAAAAAACGCATTGAAAAAACGCATACAAAAGCATACAACTGCTGCGTTTTTTTCAAGCATTTTTATGAGCATGCATGAAAAAAACGCAGCGTTTTTATGCCTTTGTATGCGTTTGTATGCGTTTGTATGCGTTTTTAGTGCGTTTTTACCGCGTTTGCGTTTGTTTCCAACATTTTTAGGTGGCCCCTCACACTAACCCAAACCATGACTTTACTAACCCTAACCCTGACCCTAACCCTAACCCTAACCCTAACCCTGACCCTAACCCTTAACCAAATCATACTTAACCCTAACCCAAACCCTAAACCCTAACTAACCCTAACCCTAACCCTGACCCTAACCCTAACCCTGACCCTAACCCTTAACCAAATCATACTTAACCCTAACCCAAACCCTAAACCCTAACTAACCCTAACCCTAACCCTAACCCTTAACAAAACCATACCCTGACCCTAACCCTAACCCTGACCCTAACCCTTAACCAAACCATACTTAACCCTAATCCTGACCCTAACCCTAACCCTGACCCTAACCATTAACAAAACCATACTTAACCCTAATCCTGACCCTAACCCTGACCCTAACCCTTAACAAAACCATACTTAACCCTAACCCTAACCCTAACCCTAACCCTTAACAAAACCATACTTAACCCTAATCCTGACCCTAACCCTGACCCTAACCCTTAACAAAACCATACTTGACCCTAACCCTAACCCTAACCCTAACCCTGACCCTAACCCTAACCCTGACCCTAACCCTTAACCAAACCATACTTAACCCTAATCCTGACCCTAACCCTGACCCTAATCCTTAACAAAACCATACTTAACCCTAACCCTGACCCTAACCCTAACCCTGACCCTAACCCTTAACCAAACCATACTTAACCCTAATCCTGACCCTAACCCTGACCCTAATCCTTAACAAAACCATACTTAACCCTAACCCTGACCCTAACCCTGACCCTAACCCTAACCCTGACCCTAACCCTTAACCAAACCATACTTAACCCTAATCCTGACCCTAACCCTGACCCTAACCCTTAACCAAACCATACTTAACCCTAACCCTGACCCAAACCCCAACCCTAACCCTGACCCTGACCCTGACCCTAACCCTAACCCTAAACCCCCTTAACTAACCCTAACTCTAACCCAAACCCCTAAATTCCATGGTTAAAAAAAAAAACGCATATGCAAAAAAACGCATACATGAGCATGCCAGTGCGCACATATGCGCATCCATAGGCTATAATGGCCATTTTTAGCGCAAAACGTGCGCATATGTGCGCATGCGCTTTTTTGCAGGGCCAAAAAATGCAACATGCTGCGTCTGGAAAATACAAACGCACACCCCAAAAAAACACAGCGCATGAAAATCGCATACATGCGCTTACAAGCGCGCAGGTATGCGCACCCATGTTAAATATAGGGGAAAAAACGCATGCGCACATATGCGTTTTTTTCCAGCGCTAAAAAACGCAAATGTGAAACCAGCCTTAAGGATGGCTTGTTTCACCTGCATGGTGAGCTCCTTTGACCGCATGTTTCCTTCACAGCAAAACCTTCCAAATACAAGCACCACACCACAAATCAACTCCAGGCCTTTTATCTGCTTAATTGAGAATGACATAACAAAAGGATTGCCCACACCTGTCTATGAAATAGCCTTGGAGTCAATTGTCCAATTATTTTTGGTCCCTTTAAAAACAGGGTGGCACATGTTAAGGAGCTGGAACTCCTAAACCCTTCATTTAATGTGGATACCCTCAAATGAAAGCTGAAAATTCATTGTGGTAATGTCTAGAACCAAAATTAGAAAAATGTCTCTCTCCAAATATGTATGGACCTAACTGTATATACATATACAAATCATGCACATACAGAACACATACACATGCAGCACACACACACATATATATATATATATATATATATATATATATACACACATACATACAACACATATATACACATACAGCACATATATATACACATACACAAACACATACGGCAATACAGCACACATACACATCATACACATACAGCACACATACACATCATACACATGCTCATCTTAAACATACAGCACACATACACATCATACACAAACAGCACATATTTATACACATACAACACACATACTCATCGTACACATGCAGCACATATACACATCATATTCATAGAATCGTAGAGTTGTAAGGGACCTCCTGGGCCATCGGGTCCAACCCCCTGCTCAAAGCAGGATTCGCTAAATCATCCCAGATAGATGTCTGTCCAGCCTCTGTTTGAAAACTTCTATTGAAGGAGAACTCACCACCTCTCATGGCAGCCTGTTCCACTCATTGATCACGCTAACTGTCAAAAAGTTTTTTCTAACATCTAATCTGTGTCTCCTCCCATTCAGTTTCATCCCATTGCTTCTAGTCTTTCCTTGTGCAAATGAGAATAAAGATCATCCTTCTACAATCTGACAGCCCTTGAGATATTTGTAGACAGCTATTAAGTCTCCTCTCAGTCTTCTCTTCTCCAAGCTAAACTGTTATGATTGGGTCACCGAGGTGGAGAGCAAGACCAAGATAAGCCACAGAAAACCAGAGATGTATAACCCCTGATCCTATCCACACAACTAGCAGTAGCCGTGGAGCGTACCTACGATGATCCTAGACGCCTCAACACAGCCGGAGAACTAAATAAGCCTAAAGCAAGAAAGGGGAAATCTAAACTGCCCTGGAGTAGACCCTAAAGGAATAGATAGCCCCCAAACATATATTGTCGGTGAATCAAAATAAAAACACAAACGCAGGTAGGAAGATAGACTGAGTAAACGATGGGGCCCACACTAACTAGACAGGACAGGAAAGGAAAGACACCGTCTGCAATCACGCAAAAAAACCTGCAAAAAATGTCCAACACATCTGATAGAAAAATACTGAAGTCGCATGACTTCACCCACTATATCAGCACTGTGGTATATTCTGAAAGCAGAGCAAAAAGAGGCCAATCTAATAAGGGACAAAAACAAACTGGCAGAAGCAGTAACATATGGATGGAGATTCAGCACAGCCCCAGTCGGAGCTGTCTGACCACACAAAACTGAAATAGACAAAACCAGATCAAATGTGAACAATAGCAAAAGAACACTTAGCTGAACATGCAGGGACTGAGCTGAAAACTAAGACCTCAGGAGGCAGGAAAAAATCACCAGCAGGGATAGAGGGAGTCGGCTGTCTTAAATCCAGTCAGAGACTCCAGATCTCCAATCGTCCTCCTCATTATCAGGTGGCAAGCCTCTGTTAATCAGATCAGCTCCATTACGTCCAATAACCACCAGAGGGAGTCCAGAAAGAGAACTCGCGACCCCTCTGTCAATATAACCAGCTCGACTACCTTCACTAGTAACCAGAGGTATGCCAGAAAGCGAATTCACAACACTAAACATTCCCAAATCCTGCAACCTTTCCTCATAAGACAGGGTTTGCAGACTGGTCACCATTCTGGTCGCACTTTTCTGAACTTGCTCCAGTTTGTTGATGTCTTTTTTAAAATGTGGCGCTCAAAACTGGACACAGTATTCCACATGAGGTCTGACCAAAGAGGAGTAGAGGGCAATAATGACTTCACGTGATCTAGACTGTATGCATCTGTTAATACATCCTAGAATTGCATTTGCCTTTTTTGCTGCTGCATCACACTGTTGACTCATATTCAGTCTGTGATCTATTAGTATACTCAAGTCTTTTTCACATGTGCTGTTGCTTAGCCCTACTCCTCCCATTCTGTATATGCTTTTTTCATTTTTATTGTCTAGATGTAGTACTTTGCATTTTTCCCTGTTAAAAACCATTCTGTTAGTTGCTGCCCACTGCTCCAGTTTATTTATATCTTTTTGAATCTTCTCTCTTTTCTCTAGCATTAGCTATCCCTCCAAGCTTTGTGTCATCAGCAAATTTAATCAGTTTACCCTCAATTCCTTCATCTAAATCGTTGATAAAGATGTTGAACAATACAGGGCCCAGGACAGAGCCCTGTGGTACCCCACTTGAGACATTCATCCAACTGGATGTGCAGCCGTTTACGACCACTCTTTGGGTCAGATCACTAAGCCAGTTATGAATCCACCTAACAGTTGCCTTGTCCATTCCATACTTAGTAATTTTTCAATAAGGATTGTGTGAGATACTTTGTCAATTGCTTTGCTGAAGTCAAGATATACTATATCTACAGCATTTCCCTGATCCACCCAATCAGTGATTCTGTCATAGAAGGAAATTAAGTTAGTCTGACATGACTTATTAGTTACAAACCCATGCTGAGTGTTTAATCACTTCATTCTGATCTAGGTACTTACATACATGTTGTTTAATAATTTGTTCAAAGATCTTTCCTGGTATAGAAGTCAGACTCACCAGCCTATAGTTGCCTGGGTCCACCTTCTTCCCCTTTTTGAAGATAGGAACAACATTTGCTCTTCTCCAGTCTTCTGGGACTTCTCCTGTTCGCCAAGAATTTTCAAAGATTATGGAGAGGTGTTCAAAAATTTCTTCTGCTATCTCCTTCAGTACTCTGGGGTGTAATTCATCTGGACCTGGAGACTTGAATTCTTTTAGGTTAGCTAAGTGTTTCCTCACTATCTTTCTGTTTATAGATATCCTGGATTCTTCTATTCCCTTACTAGGACAGTGAAGAACAGGTAATGTTATATTTCCTTTCTGAGAGAAAACAGATGCAAAATAGGAATTTAAAAGTTCGGCCTTCTCAACATCCTGTCTTACCACTTCATCATTTTCATCCTGTTAAAATCCTATAGCATCTTTGACTTTACTTTTGACATATCCCCAAAATCCTTTATTATTGCTTTTGACGTCTCTTGCAAGCCTCAATTCATTGTCCGCTTTAGATAATCTGAGGCCGGTTTCACATTTGCGCTTTATAGCGCAGCGACTGCCTGCGCACGGCCGCCGCTAAGCCCCGCCCCCTGCCGGCTTACTGCCCGCCCCTTCTGGTCATCGCCGCCTACTAGCGCACATGGACCCTTGCGATCTGTGCACCCTATCTTTAGCATAGGGTGCGCAGATCGTGCGCTGGCCGTGCGCTAGCAGGATTTTGCCGTGCGCAGCGCACTTTTGAAGGTGCGCCCGTGTGCGCCGAACGCAGTATGTTGCATTTCGGCGCGCACGGAGCACCTTCAAAAGTGCGCAGCGCACGGCAAAATCCTGCTAGCGCACGGCCAGCGCACGATCTGCGCACCCTATGCTAAAGATAGGGTGCGCAGATCGCAAGAGCCCATGTGCGCTAGTAAGCGGCGATGACCGGATGGGGCGGGCAGGGAGCCGGCAGGGGGCGGGGCTTAGCGGCGCCGTGCGCTGCAGGAAATAAATGCTAGTATGAAACTAGCCTGATATGTGCCCTGCAGATTCTGCAGATAGCATTATATTCTTCTTTAGATATGCCTCCCTCTTTCCATTTTATAAAGATTTCTTCTTCCTTTTTAGCATGTGCTTAAGTTCTGTGTTCATCCATCCTGGTTTCCTTAAATGCTTCCTATTCTTCCCTGTTTTCGGAATTGTTAACAATTGTGCTTTGAGAATTTAATTTTTCAAGATTTCCCATCCTTCCTGGACATTTTTGTCCTTAAGGATATCCAGCCATTGGATCCCTCCAATTCTCTTTCTGAATCCCTCAAAATCTGCCTTTCTGAAATCTAACCTTGACGTCTGAGTCTTCACAGGTCTTCCTCCTCTAGTTATTCAAAATTCTAAAATAGCATGGTCGCTACCTCCTAGGGTCCCAGCCACTTTTATCTCCTCAACCATTTCCTCCCTGTTTATAAGGATTAGATCCAAGGTAGCAGTTCCCCTTGTTTTCTCCCTTACCTTTTGGAAGATAAAGTTGTCAGCAAGAGAGGATAAGAATTTCCTTGACCTGTTAGTTTTGCCTGAGAGAGATTCCCAACAAATGTCAGGATAGTTGAAATCTCCCATGACAACTATGTCATATTTTTTGGAGAACTTGGCCATTTGATGCATAAAGAGTTCATCCATATCTTCAGCTTGCACAGGCAGCCTGTAGTAAATGCCTACAATGGTGTCCTTTCCATTGTTCTGTCCTTGTATTCTTACCCAAACAGTTTCCACAGAACTCCCAGTCTCTGAAGCTTCTATCTCTGTGCAGATATACGTGTTTCTAACATACAATGCGACACCCCCTCCTCGTTTATCAAGTCTGTTTCTTGCAAATAAGTTGTATCCTTCTAGTCTTGTATTCCAATCATGTGTATCGTCCCACCAAGTTTCAGTGATTCCAATGACATCATATTTCTTTTCCTGCGTTAGTAGTTCCAATTCTCCTTGTTTGTTGCCCATGCTTTGTGCATTAGTATAGAAACATTTTAGTTTGTGATTGGTTTCTCTTTCTCCAATATTTTTATTATTTAGATTCTTTTGTCTTTGTTCTTTCCTCCCACTTCTAATAGCAGAGCTCTCAATAGCATTTGTCAGGTGTATGGCTTTTTCTGGTCTTTTGCTTCCCTTCCCACATTGTTCTAGTTTAAAGCTCTCCTTACAAGTGTAGCAAGGCGACTTCCAAATACATGTTTTCCAGTCTTCATAAGGTGCACCCCATCTCTAGCATATTCATACAGCACACATACACAAGCTCATCATAAACATACAGCACACATACACATTCAGCACACATACACATCATATACATAGCATACATATGTATATCATACACATCATACACATACAGCACCCATACACATGCACCCACATGTATGGCATCTCTACAGCACACACAGACATATATATATTGCATCTGGAGAAAAATAAAATTGCAGCAACTATTGAATGACAAGTCCTACATTGTATACAGCACAATAAGTACTGTCCCTGCAAAATAGACAAGGATACAGCAGTAATATGTTATTTTCTCTCCAGCCAAAATCCATAAATTAAAAATCCAGATTCTAAATAACAGAGACCAGAGCAGCAGCATCGAGGAACCTCTAGATATTGATTTTCACACAATAGCAAGATGCTAATGATTGTACAGTGCAGACCTATATGGTGAACTATGCTGTGCAATGTCTGACAAAGCCAGGAGGAGGTGTTTCAGAATGGAATTGTCATGATCCATGCTGGATCAGGACTGATAAAAAACACAGGTAACCTTTTTTTCCCATAAGCTGTGCTTAAGGTTGGTTTTTGCCCCCGGTGGCCATTAGGATTATTGCACTATGGTGTCGTTTGTTCTAAGTTTGCCCCCGGTGGTGTTGAGCGTCATTGCACTCTAGTTCTTTAGTTAAGTGCACATGATTATAAAGCAGGTGTGATTGCTGGCTCTGCTATAAAAGTGTCACAGTTGTTGCAATCAGTGTTGGTGATAGAGTTCATTTCAACCATCCTTGGTGGAGGAAGGAGCTGGAGAGCGTTCCTTGCAGCACTGTCTTAGCCCTGGTGTGAAAGGACACATAGGGGATTTCCTTGTAGCTCTGACAGAGCTTGGTGGCAGCAATTCAGGAGGAGAGCTGCATTCTGGTGGTGGACTCTGTTGCCAGGAGCAAGTGCAACAGATTAAAGCTAAGTGGTGTTTCCCTGTTTGTGTTTTTCCTTAGTGTGTATTAGTGCAGCAGTGGGGCCAGTGCCTGCGCCACCCAGCTCCCTAGCAAGGGATAGGTGTAGGGTGTGCTAGGGCGACAGGTTCCTAATCGGCGCCCTGTGCGGAACCGGCATAGGGAAAGTTAGGGACACTGACCCAGGGGAGTGCAGGAGGTCTCCACATCCCCTTTCCCTATCGCAGGGCCCACCGTTGTAACTGTTTCCCTTCCCTTTGTCTTGTTGTTTTAGTTACCGGCCAGTGAGCCATGTCACACAGGACAGTATCACGTGGCGCGTCCTGTTGTTCTAGTTACCGGCCTGCTGGTCGCGTCACACAGGACGGGTCTACGTGACAGGAATGAACCTTTTCTGCCACTTCTCATATCCTTCATATGGGGTCAGCCTGTTTAACAGCTGCAAGTACAATATGTCATTGTTGCTCTGACCACAAGATGGCGCCAAAATGCTTTGTCACTTCTTTTACATCCATGAGTGTGGATTTCCAGGCAGGGGACCCCTTGTTATATGATATGCTGGATTTTACTACTAGTGAAAATCATAATGGTCTAAATTTATGAGAAAATAAAATCTTATTGCACGCCCTCCATCACCAGTAATTTCATCAACCACATAGACTTATGCACGTTATCTGATGATTTATGTTCTAAAATAAATAGAGTTTAAATAGACATTATGCATTAAAGTGGAGCTACTAGGCCCCAGTATGCAGTTGACAAAATATATATGTAATATACACTGCATAGAGGTGATATATATCAAAATATTTCTATACATAGAAAGATTTTTACATATGCTAGCTTGCAGCCTGATCCCATTTTGGGCTTCTCTTCGGGAGTGTCTTTCCCAGTATTATAGGCTGGATGTGAAGTCTGTCTGTGTATCCAGGGTGCTGCTGATTTGATTAGCTCATATATCAGCACTGCTTCTATCCTGCACTTATTTCCTTTTCTTGTCCTTTTCTCTTTATCTATAGCCTGTTTTCTCTGCCGTCCATAAGACTTGTAACGCTTTCTTCCCCGTCCACAGTGTGGAGATCTATGTTCCACCCCCCGCATGCTGCTATTTTTTAACTGATGGAAGGTATGGGGAAAAGAGAGAGGCATCAGAACCAGGAGCTCTGGTGGATTTTTAATATTTTTTTCTGATCACGCAGCTAGATAAAGGAGTTATAGACACTATGCAGCATCAAAATGGTAGAAATTTTTTTATGAAAACTATTTATAAAGTTGCTTAATTTTGCATTCAGAAAGCAAATGAAGATGTATAAACTAGTAATAACCAGCATCTTCAATTTTACTGCAAATTAAATCTAGCTAGAAAATATGGTGTTTATGGTGCCACTGAGAGCTCACCTGCACATTTTTTGCCAATAGAGCATCACCAGAGTCCCTATAGAGGCAGCAAGGAGGGAGTAGCACCTTCCAAGTGCTAATTTTACAGATGTTTGATGTGGGTGTAGTCCCTACTTTCAGGCACTGGGTGTCAGCAAAGAGCAATCAAAGATACATAGTATCTGTGTGTATGTCACCATGCAGGCTGTATACTGTACCTATCGCCATTCTCTTGACTTACAATGTCTGCTCCTCGATTGCTTCATTAAATTAAGGATTTCTACTCCAGTCCCGATCACAGCCAATAAAGATATATAGAAAGATGAAAGACAAAAGGGATCAATGCGATGTGCTGAGCGGACGATATATACTGTATATAGCCTTATAAAATACGACAAATAGCATTATAATAACGCCTATACATTGCTTACAATTAATTCTGTACCTATACATTTATATGCCAGAAATGAATTTAATCTCTCTTTAATTTCCTCCCCCGAAGATTGAAATCAAATATTAAATAGATTGTAAATATCTGACGTTACAAGCCTGCTGCGTCCCTATGACAACACTTCCTGGCCCTGTACTCGGGTAGCTCAGAGTTACCATAAACCATCAGGCTTTATAGGTGAAAGTTGGGCTTGATGGTTACTATATGAATATGCATTGTAACCAATGAGATGCTGGCGTGCAGGGTCATTAAGTGTTGTCATGGGGGCAGGAGTAAGAATTATTGCTAAGGGTGACACGGAGGAAGACGTTTTTCCATGGGGATACGGAGGCAGGAAGTGTTGTCATGGGGCCATATGGGTAGGAAGTGTTGTCGTATAGAGACAATGGAGCTCCTCGCTGCAACTTGTGATATGATAGAAAGAGCAATGTCTCAAAGTGGCACAGAGTGTTTCAGGATGGATAAATAATATAGTGGTGGGAGCAGTAGATTATGAAGAACACAGAGTATTTAAGGATTGTGATCTACTGATCTTGTGGGAGGTCACAGATGCTAGCAATGCAGAGTGTTTCAGAAGATGCTGGCTATATTGATTGCACAGTACAGTGCCCCTAGTGGCCATAATAAGAGGTGACACTTTGTGTGTGGGCTATCTGTGAAACAGCATTAGACACCAGGATAGATCTGCAGCCGGTGCGATTCTGCGTTACAATGTGTCGCCATCTGATGCGTTTCCCTCTTTCTCTTTCAGTTCATTCTGTGCTTCAGCTTCTACCAGTGGGAGCCCATGACTTATGGCAGCTATCACTACCCCACGTGGTCCATGGTCCTCGGTTGGCTGATGCTGGCCTGCTCCGTCATCTGGATTCCGATCATGTTTGTCATCAAAATGCATCTGGCGCCGGGCAGCTTTATTGAGGTAGCGGCTCCGAGCGGCTCAATCATTAGCCGCGCTCTGGTTTTGCATACTAAATACTAATTAGTTCTTCTGCCCATTGCAAGACAAACATAAAATGAGATTGCGGCTTCCAATAGGCAGAGAACAGCTGGATTATAAAAAGATTACACTGCACTTTGTGATGGACGCGCATCTCGCCAAGCGCACCGTCCCCAGCCCGATACATCGCGTTTACCACTTTTCACTTGGGAGGTCGAGGAGTCAAAATGGCAATTTAGCAGAGATTAAAAATAACGACATTAGAAGCTCAATCCATTTTAATAGTGAATAAACCGATAATTGTTCTGTCTGTGACACCCCCTCCCCTGATTTATCCGCAGCAGACATGGAGGCCGTTCTTTTTTCGCTGGCACCTCGGCGGAGAACAATCATTCACAGATAATTAGAATCTCAGGTTTCTTATTTAGCGGAGTTTGTATACATCGGGGGATTACCAGAAACACTTATTCAATTACTTTGAAGCCCCCACTGTCCGGGCTACTGGATTCCGAAATTAAGGAAAACGTGGATGTGAAGCTATGGTTAAGAATCGGAAATCAGATCTAATAGATTTCACTTAGGTTCCTCTGGGATGGACGTGTTCTGCTGGTGGCCCAGTGATGTATCATTGACTTATTACTGATTGTAGAAGGTGGTTATCTTCTTCTGAGTTAAGACTGCTACCCCCACAGAGGCAGACTACACCAATGCTATGGAGCATAGGAGGTGCGGGAAGCCAGAACTGGCATAAGAACCAATATGGAAGTAGCATGGGCAAATGGCCAAAGTCAACCATGGAGGTGATAGAAATTTAGTGGCCAGCTAAAGCCCAATCCAACGAAATGGGGCCCTATTTTCATTTTGGGGTCCTCTTTTTAGGACTTTCTTGTATTATTCTGTTTTATAAGGCCTTTTGGTCTTCCATTGTTCCTTGATCTCATTGGATTGAAACCAATTAATACCCAGTGTGACCTGAAAATGTCCAATGAAACCAATCGACTTCTAAGAAAACTAATAGTTGCCAACTAATACCAACGATGTCCAGCAAAGTCAATGGATTCATTCTGATATCAACCTAAAAGGTGGACATTTGGTGGTGGCAGGAGTAACTGGGGACTATGGTGGTGCGAGGAAGCGGTGGACAATTGAGGCCCCGTACTCTTAGATTTCAGATTAGTGCTAGAAATTATTTTGTGGACATTGAGTAAAATTTTCCAATTGAGTCTTGGATTGTAAATGTAAAGATAAGCTGCAAATTTTCATGATCGCGTTATTACAAAAGCAAAATACCCTATAATAGTCACGCAATGGATGGAGATTACTCAACAATGGTCTTCTTCAACCCCTTTCCTAACCCTAGGAGATATTACAAGTATATAGTGAAACTTGGGAACAGCTCCCCTAATCTAGAAAAGGTTTTCTGGTATGAATTTCCAGGTCTTCTAGATCTTCTATCAGAAGACAACCCCTCTAGAAGTCCATTTTCTTGGCTTTGGAGAAGCTTGTACAATAAGTTACCAAAATTTACCAACATTTTACTCTTTACTAACCTGACCCTTTTGTTCTCACCTTTCAGAGGCTGAAGCTGATCTGCTCTCCGCAGCCAGATTGGGGTCCGTTCTTGTCCAAACACCGTGGAGAACGTTACAAGAACATGATTGACCCATTGGGCACTTCTTCACTTGGCCTGAAGCTTCCTCCTAAGGATATGGAGCTAGGAACACAATGCTAGTACATATGGTGTCTGTACCTCTGTCGTACAGGCTCCCCACATTCCTCCTAACATCCGTCGTCTTCTTCTCCCGTAGCGGACAGTGCAGGTGGCCTCTTAGATAAACAGTAGGATCCCTTGTTGCATGCTGTAGCCAACACCTAATCTGACCGCCTTGCACATTTGTTGCTTCTCTATAGTGTCCACAACCTTTTGTTTGACTGCCAAATATCAGCAGTGCCTCTGACGATGATTGTCCAGCTGCAGTAAGTAATATTATTTTATAGTAGTTGTTCCTGCCATGATATAAGAGTATTGTATAAAGTGTGAGCCATTTCATTGTAAATCGAAAAACATCCTTTATTTAATCCATCGTCAATGGGTAACACACAAAAACGCATCTTTCCTACTAGCCCAGAGTGGTTCTGGTCTGGTTTCAGATCTACAGATGTCTGGAGATACAGGTCCAAGTCATGTGTTACAGTAGTAAACTGGACTGGGTTAGAGTTCTTGGAGATAGTCCACTACTCATAATGGTGGCTTCAACAGGTCAACGTTCTCGTCGGGTCAGTCAAGGAAGCCATTAAGATTGTTAACGATAAGTGGATGAATGATGTTTTCTTGCTCATCTGAGGGGCTTCCTCAAGTCAAAAGTAGGAAAGTTCTTCAAGTAGATATTGTCTTGTAGATCTGACATTTGGTGCCATTGGATGAATGGTGATAGTATACTGGAGCTTAGAGTCTAAGAAATTATCTAAGGAAGTCAATTAGTTGAACAAAGAAACATCTTTTAAAATCTAAACAAGTCCAGTTGATGTTGGTTTACTGCTACTTGTGACCAGAAAATCATTAGACAGGTCCAAAAACTTCTCATAACACAAAAGTTAAAGTGACTTTCTCCAAAGTTCCTATATGCAAGAACTTAGACCAGGTCTTCAGTGCGGCCAAAGCAATACTGGGGCTTAATAGTCTTGGCATGGACCAAACCTTTATTGAATTGTCCTTGCTGGGGCGATTTAGGCTCAATATTAGCTCCTCCACCACCTCTCCGGGTCGTTCTTCTGACTAATAATAAGCAATGACTTTGCCTATAATTGCGTCTTCCAACTCTAAACTTTGCATATCGGTTTGCTCATTTGCCATGGGCTATTGAACAAATTATTGATGAGTGGAATGACCCTTTAATGCCTAAATAACTAAAAGAATCAATGTCTATTAAAAGAAATTTTGGAAATCTCAACAACTGTTTATGTAGAAACTTGTATTACTCTTTCCTTCTTGCTGTATATACATGCAACTATTATTTGGATTTCTTCCTGTCTTTCCTCTTTGCAGGGTCTTTCCTGTTTACTATGCAAAGTAAAATTGCCCTTTAGCCTCTAGCAAGACATCAAATAATGGTCGCCGTTGATGGACGTTTAGTTTATTGGATAAATGGACAAACTATGGGTTAATAATGAATTTAATTTGACCCCAATCTCCATGTTATAGCTGGAGGAAATCAGACGATCAATATAAATGTGTCACGACGGTTGGCTTAATTGGACTGTATAATGATTCATCCTTTAAGGATGGCCGTCTTGTAAAGACAGCCTATTATATTTTCTTAGGAGGGCATGTTGAGGTAATAGAGGGGATCCATTTATTGGCACCCCACTGTACTAAATAGTACTGTCACGTCCGTCTAAAAGGGTTCTTTGCTCTGGAGCACTGTCATTGTTTATTGAACTTGTTGGATGCCAATTGGATCCATTAGATGTCCAATGAAACCAGTAGATACCCTGTGAAACCAGTAGGTGTCCAGTATACCAAGAGACATCTGGTAAGCCCAGTGGATGCCCACTGAATCCAACGGCTGGCCAATAAAACCAACTGAGACTCATTAATCCAATATTTGTCTATTGAAACCAATGGATGTCCAATGAAATTGATAGACATCCAATAAAATTAATAGACAGCCATGATGCCCAATGAAACCATGTGATATCTGAAGACTTCAATGGATGCTCATTGAAATCAGTTGAGGTCACATAACGCAAATAGATGCCAAATTAAACCATTGTGGGTCCATTAAAACCAGTGGACACTTATCGAACCCAATGGACATCCAACAAAACCAATGGTTGTCAAATGATACTTGTTGACGCCCATTGAAATAAATTGCAGACAATAAAACCAATGGATGTCATTGTAACCAATGGATGCCTAGTAAAACCAATGTGCATCCATTAAAATCAATGAATGCTCAGTGATTACCCAACAAAATGTCAAAAAAATTCTTAATTTTTACCTGCAGCGGCACAGATGGTTTGCAATGGACAACCATTTTTTTTCATTTGCCAAGTGCTAATCCTACGTCTTCCATGAGACGGTTCTGAATATTCTGAGCCGATCAGCACATTCACGCATTCTTCTCTTAACTCTTTTCATCCATTTCTTGACCCCCTATTCCTAGAAGCCATTATATAGTTTGTGCCTAATTTTCTATAGTCGCTCCGATACGTGCACCTAGTAGTAGATCCCGTTCTTTGATGTGAAGTTTAGTATTGACCTCCCCGACCCCGATCCCTTTCTGTCGTCTTTCTATAATAATATATTCTACGTGTTATTCCGTAAAGAAAACAAATAGCAGCCAGCTCTGTCTATATATTATATATATAGTTATATTAATGTTTATGGACATCTTTCTCCTGTACCAAGCCATATGTGTGTGTAGATAACGTCTTGACCTATACAGATGACGGTTGGAATGAGACGAGGTTCAAGTGGCTCTACCGGGATTTGCTTGATTTCTAGCAACAGATAATAGTGAGAGGGCGGTTGGACGACCAAAGTCAATGGAAATCAATCTCCTGAAATGACCAAAAATAGTGTTTGACCAGCAAAATGTCTGTAGATTTCACCGTTACAAATCCAAGCAAGGAGCAAATATTTAGGAAAGAAAAGAGGGTGCCCTTACGGGGATCATCTATACCAAGTTAGATTTGGTCACAGTATCCTATTCTTATGTAATGTCCCCCCAAATCAATGATACAAGTTGACTGACCCCCAACTTTCTGATCTTATTTGTAAAATGATCACTGTTTTGTGAGGTCCTAATGATGGAAATGAACCAAACCCGTTGAAAGTCAACCAAGATGTGTGTGTGTATATATATATACACACTAGCTGCTGGCCCGATTCTAAAGCATCGGGTACTCTAGAATATGGCCAGCGGCAGATTAAAATAAAAAATGTGATATACTTACCATCCGACGGCCCCCAGAATCTGTCCCTCCCCTCCACACTGCTGGCATCTTCCGTCCCAGTACAGCTTTGCGCCAAAGACCGCTGCTGACATCCTCTCGCGAGAGCGCAACGTCATCAGCGGTATTTCGCGCAAAGCAGTACTGGGAACGGAAGATGTCGGCAGCGTGGAGAGGAGGGACAGATTCCGGGGGCCGTCGGAAGGTGAGTAGATCACTATCTTTTTTCTTAATTCTATTTTTTATACGTTTATGGTACCGAGGGTCTGAAAGAGTCTCTTCTCCTCCGGACACTGGGTACCGGCTAGCGCCAGGCAGCTCCGGCTGCGTTGCCGCTGACGCCCGTGTGCCTGGAGATGACCCGCGGCAATCGTCGGCACGGTACCGGTGGTGTGCGTCCTGCTAATTGCGAACTGCGCCTGCGCACTGCACCTGTTGCTGATTGGTTGCGGCCTGGCGGCCGCGACCAATCAGCGCAGCGGGATTTCGGTTACAGACAGATATGATAAGGCGTATATATATATATATATATATATTATATATATATATATATATATATATATCTATATCCTGACCCCTTCTTATTGATGCAACTGTACAATGCTATTTGACCTTTATAGAAAAAAAATGCTAAAATATGTCTGCAATGTAGTGCAGGTGCATTAAAATACTTAGCGATTGCCGTCTTACCCAGTTTTCACCACAGCTCCGCTCCACTTCTGGCTCCTCTTCATTGCAGGCTCACACAGGGATGTGAGCGTTTGAGACTCAGAACAAGTTTCTATAATCTTACATTATAAAAATGACTTCTGCTCCACATAGAAACCCCAATGTGATCTGGAAAGTCAGATTTGAAGTCATGTGGTGCAGAAGAGTGGAGCGCCGCTGAAAACGGGAGAAGACGGCACACATTGCAGCTGTTTTTAAGTCTAAGTGCATGATTCCAGTAACTTTATAAATTAATGCTCAGCCCCCGTATAAATATTAAGTGTGCCCCTCACCCGATACAGATTTTTCTTATTGATCCAAATTGACTGATCTATTGACTTATCAATTACCGCCTTCCCATGGACAGACATACAATGTGACCCCAGATTTATTGATGGTATTATATGTAGAAGTCAGACCTTCAAGTTACCCCAAATTATGGATCTATGGGAAGTGACCCCTATTCATAAATGCATGAGAAATGACCCCCTAACCTATTCATATATAACTAGACCCCTAACCATTGATACATACAAAGAGACCCCAACTCAATAATATATATCTAGATCCTTAATCAGTATCATGTGAAGAATGACCCCCAATTCATTAATATATAAGCAGACCCCTTATCACCGATATACAGTATGAGAGGCGAGTCACAATTGCCTAATATATAACTAGACCCCTAATAATCGATTTATGGGAAGTGACCCATATCATTAATGTATGAGAAATGAGTAAATGACCCCAAGATGTTAATTTATAACTAGACCCCAAATCATTGATTTATACCTACACGCCTAATCATTAATACGGTATATGGGAAGTGACCCCAAATTCACTGCTATATAATGTGACCCCTAATAATTAAAATACAACCAGACCCCTAATGACTGATAATGGCACCTTAGTATTGGGGAGAGAGGGGGCACTTGGTACTTGGGGCTGCTCTTGTCCTCTCCCAGGTTGATGTCATGAAGCAGAGCGGGGTATGATGTCGCGATCTGTCCAGGGGCGTCAGTGATCAGTTGTAGGAGATGCATGTGATTACATAGTGAACACCGCACCTCTGTACAGAACATTGTCGCGGCTTCCATGCTTCCACTATTGCCTCTTCCGTGCTGGAGGTTGCAGGCACGTTCCACTTTCATCACCCGCACCGGGTGACAGGACTGTTCCTGCAAAAAACAACACGAGATGTCACCTGTCCATAATTAATAAGCTTCCGATACTGATGGAAAATACAACCTCCTCCTCCGACTCCTCAGTACATCAGATGTGAGGATGAAAGGACACCAGGTCGGAAGCATTCACCACTGTATATGAGTTACACTTCATGGAGAACTTGGCCTCATTGTGTGTCTTGTTTGTTATAATGTTCGTTAAATTTTCACTCACTTATACTGAAGGTACAAGAAAGATAGATTATGTCACTCACTGATCTACGACAATCCAGATGTAGCAGAGCTGTACTAGTCACTTAACTCTATGGCAAAGCTCTGTTCGTTCAACAAATAATGCTTTATATATGGTTTTACATGGGACTGCAGATAAACCTAATATGTCAAGCTCTAAACACTGCTGAGCAACTAATTATTAACTACTGATTCTTAATTATACCCCCATAGCTGCGCTCACTGTTCTGCTGGTGCAGTCAATGTGTACATATATTACATTACTGATCCTGAGTTACATCCTGTATTATACCCCAGAGCTGCACTCACTATTCTGCTGGTGCAGTCACTGTGTACATACATTACATTACTGATCCTGAGTTACATCCTGTATTATACTTCAGAGCTGCACTCACTATTCTGCTGGTGCAGTCACTGTGTACATACATTACATTACTGATCCTGAGTTACATCCTGTATTATACTCCAGAGCTGCACTCACTATTCTGCTGGTGCAGACACTGTGTACATACATTACATTACTGATCCTGAGTTACATCCTGTATTATACTTCAGAGCTGCACTCACTATTCTGCTGGTGCAGTCACTGTGTACATACATTACATTACTGATCCTGAGTTACATCCTGTATTATACTTCAGAGCTGCACTCACTATTCTGCTGGTGCAGTCACTGTGTACATACATTACATTACTGATCCTGAGTTACATCCTGTATTATACTCCAGAGCTGCACTCACTATTCTGCTGGTGCAGTCACTGTGTACTGTACATACATTACATTACTGATCCTGAGTTACATCCTGTATTGTACCCCAGAGCTGCACTCACTATTCTGCTGGTGCAGTCACTGTGTACTGTACATACATTACATTACTGATCCTGAGTTACATCCTGTATTATACTCCAGAGCTGCACTCACTATTCTGCTGGTGCACTCACTGTGTACATACATTAAAGATCCTGAGTTACATCCTGTATTATACCCAGAGCTGCACTCACTATTCTGCTGGTGCCCTCACTGTGTACATACATTACAGATCCTGAGTTACATCCTGTATTATACCCCAGAGCTGCACTCACGATTCTGCTGGTGCAGTCACTGTATACATACATTACTGATCCAGAGTTACATCCTGTATTATACTCCAGAGCTGCACTCACTATTCTGCTGGTGCAGTCACTGTGTACATACATTACTGATCCTGAGTTACATCCTGTATTATACCCTAGAGCTGCACTCACTATTCTGCTGGTGGAGACACTGCGCACATACATTACATTACTGATCCTGGGTTACATCCTGTATTATACTCCAGAGCTGCACTCACTATTCTGCTGGTGGAGTCACTCTGTATATACATTATATTACTGATCCTGCACTAATCCTTAGTTACATCCTGTATTATACCCCAGAGCTGGGCTCACTATTCTGCTGGTGCAGTCACTGTGAACATACATTACTGATCCTGAGTTACATCCTGTATTATACTCCAGAGCTGCACTCACTATTCTGCTGGTGCAGTCACTGTGTACATACATTACATTACTGATCCTGAGTTACATCCTGTAGTATACTCCAGAGCTGCGCTCACTATTCTGCTGGTGCAGTCACTGTGTACAGACATTACTGATCCTGTTTTATACTTCAGAGCTGCATTTACAATTTTGCAAGCTTCAGAGCTGAAATCTGCCAACATTCCCAGCTTGTTCAGTGTCTGCACCAATCCAGTGTAAGTGTAACGTGTCATCTTTATACCATATGCGTTATGATATATACATAACGAGCAAAGAACTTTCTGCTCCTGGATTACAGTGCCTTAGCTCAGGTGCCTCACAAGCTTGCTGACTGTTTTTCCAATACCAATCTGCAAAGCTCTGTTCATACATCTCTGGAGTATAATACAAACGGAAACTCAGAATCAGTGCAAATATATCACAAGGCAAACAAGATAATGGTCAAAAATGTACATGCAGTCCCATGTAACCTTTAGATAACATATTGTAGAATGACAGAGTTGCGCCAAATGAGAAATCAAAGTCTGCTCCACCTGCATGTGTAAAGAAGAGCAGCAGAAAATGTGGCTGTGAGCCACCAGTGATACAATGTAACGAGTCTGTGTCAGTAAGTCTTCCCTTTGTTCCGTGTGGAATTTTATGTTCCTTGGAATATTATGGTACAGTGTCTATGGGGCAAATATCAGATGTTAGGATACATATTACTACAGTTGTGGCCAAAAGTATTGACACCCCTGCAATTCTGTCAGATAATACTCAGTTTATTCCTGAAAATGATTGCAAACACAAATTCGTTGGTATTATTATCTTCATTTAATTTGTCTTAAATGAAAAAACACAAAAAGAATTGTCCTAAAGCCAAATTGGATATAATTCCACACCAAACATAAAAAAGAGGGTGGACAAAAGTATTGGCACTGTTCGAAAAATCATGTGATGCTTCTCTAATTTGTGTAATTAACAGCACCTGTAACTTACCTGTAGCACCTAACAGGTGTTGACAATAACTAAATCACACTTGCAGCCAGTTGACATGGATTAAAGTTGACTCAACCTCTGTCCTGTGTCCTTGTGTGTACCACATTGAGCATGGAGAAAAGAAAGAACACCAAAGAACTGTCTGAGGACATGAGAAACCAAATTGTGAGGAAGCATGAGCAATCTCAAGGCTACAAGTCCATCTCCAAAGACCTGAATGTTCCTGTGTCTACCGTGCGCAGTGTCATCAAGAAGTTTAAAGCCCATGGCACTGTGGCTAACCTCCCTAGATGTGGACGGAAAAGAAAAATTGACGAGAGATTTCAACGCAAGATTGTGCGGATGTTGGATAAAGAACCTCGACTAACATCCAAATAAGTTCAAGCTGCCCTGCAGTCCGAGGGTACAACAGTGTCAACCCGTACTATCCATCGGCATCTGAATGAAAAGGGACTGTATGGTAGGAGACCCAGGAAGACCCCACTTCTTACCCCGAGACATAAAAAAGCCAGGCTGGAGTTTGCCAAAACTTACCTGAAAAAGCCTAAAACGTTTTGGAAGAATGTTCTCTGGTCAGATGAGACAAAAGTAGAGCTTTTTGGGCAAAGGCATCAACATAGAGTTTACAGGAGAAAAAAAGAGGCATTCAAAGAAAAGAACACGGTCCCTACAGTCAAACATGGCGGAGGTTTCCTGATGTTTTGGGGTTGCTTTGCTGCCTCTGGCACTGGACTGCTTGACCGTGTGCATGGCATTATGAAGTCTGAAGACTACCAACAAATTTTGCAGCATAATGTAGGGCCCAGTGTGAGAAAGCTGGGTCTCCCTCAGAGGTCATGGGTCTTCCAGCAGGACAATGACCCAAAACACACTTGAAAAAGCACTAGAAAATGGTTTGAGAGAAAGCACTGGAGACTTCTAAGGTGGCCAGCAATGAGTCCAGACCTGAATTCCATAGAACACCTGTGGAGAGACCTAAAAATGGCAGTTTGGAGAAGGCACCCTTCTAATATCAGGGACCTGGAGCAGTTTGCCAAAGAAGATTGGTCTAAAATTCCAGCAGAGCATTGTAAGAAACTCATTGATGGTTACCGGAAGCGGTTGGTCGCAGTTATTTTGGCTAAAGGTTGTGCAATCAAGTATTAGGCTGAGGGTGCTAATACTTTTCTCTGGCCCATTTTTGGAGTTTTGTGTGAAATGATCAATGTTTTGCTTTTTGCTTCATTCTCTTTTGTGTTTTTTCATTTAAGACAAATTAAATGAAGATAATACCAAAGAATGTGTTTGCAATCATTTTCAGGAAGAAACTGAGTATTATCTGACAGAATTGCAGGGGTGTCAATACTTTTGGCCAAAACTGTATACTCAGATGGCGATATGTATTCATGTAAAACGGACGTATCTAATATATATATATATATATTTAGTTTATTTTCATACCTGCATGAGATTCACGTCTGTGTGAACTGTGTCTGTCACTTATAACCTAATCTGATCCATCGTTCAGCTATGGGAAAAACACGGCCATCCGGATCACCTGGGGTGTCAGGGCGGCACATGGACTTACCTGCCTGGCTACAATCATAGGAGTTTGGCACCAAATAAGCCAATGCAATAGGTGGTATTGCTTAGAGGGGGTTTATTAGAGAGGGTCTGGCTTTTGTGTCCCCTAGTGATCAGTTTATTACTTGGAAATTTTGCACATGGGCCCCATTGAAAAAAAACTGTATCAGAGGCTCCGGAGCTGGGCTTTGACGCCCGTACATCTTAAAGGAGCATTTGGAAAAGGAGACTGTCTTAGTGACATTTTATAGTATTGACTTTAGGGGAATTGTGCATGGAGGCAGCAGATTTTTTTTCCCAATGGTGATCTGATGTAGATTCCACAAAAAACGCAGATTTAGAAATCTGCATCTATGGATTTTGTCACTGATTCAATGCAGATTTCATTTCCGCTACATTGAAATCTGTAACAGAAATAAATGGTTATGCTGTGGATTGAAAAAATGAAATCTACAGCAGCTAAATTTATTTACAGAAAAGACAACAGTGCGCGGATGAGAGTTGCAGGATTGTCTCCACTTGTGCTGCTGCAAGAACCTGCAGGAAAAATCAACTTCTCTGTTCAGTTTGGATTTACCCTAATAAAGGGAAATAGTTAGAAGATTTTTCTCTCTCGCTTTGGAGTAAAGGATGACACCTTATGGAATGCCACCAGGACAGGCAAGAGTCGATCCGAGGACAGGCGAGGCGCGATCCCAGGACAGGTGATGAGCGATGCAAGCACATGCGAGGGACGATTCTAGGATAGTCGAGGTTCGATCCCAGTACAGGCGAGGGTCAGTCCCAGGACAGGTGAAAGTCGATCAGAGGACAGGCAAGGGTCTATACCAGGACCAGCGAGGGGCAATCCCAGGACCAGCAAGGGGCAATCCCAGGACAGGTGAGGGGTGATATGAGGAAAGGTGACTGGCAATCCGAGGACAGGCGAGGGGGATAACATGGATTGGTGAGGAACGATCCGAGGACAGGAGAGGTATGGCCCTTGGACAGGCCAGTATAATAACTAATTATTTTTAACCCATTCCCAAACCTATAAAGAATCCAGGAACATGGCAAATTTGAATTGAATCTTCCCAAAATTCATACTTCTGCAAATTTGAAATTTTCAAAAAACCTGGACCATTTCTTGATTCCTTACAAATCCTTTTGCTCCTCTGTAGCTGTTACCTTTAAAATAGCAACATTTCCTAAGTAAGATCGTGAAGTGTAACTATCTGGTCATGGGAATGTATTTCCAGGTAAAGTATTATATGGATTAGTACATCTGCTCAACTAGTGGGCACGACTGCAGCTGACTGTTGCCTGACCCCTCTCGGCTCCACTCAGTGTCCTCCTGCTTTCAAGCCCCTAATTGACTCTTTTAGTGAGTGCAATTGTGTCCTCTGTGTCATGCACTTATACAAATTACCTTGTCCTGATGTTAAATTGTCTTAATTTCCAGCCAGAATCACGACCATGTTAATGGCTTTGCTGGAGAAGGTCAGAGGCAATGCTTACTCAAAAGAATCAGATATCATTTTAATTATTTTGATTTGCTTTCAGAAGAACTTTCTGTAAAGAGAACATATTAGTAAATGTGTTGCTATTTTATACTGTGGAGTTTCTGCTATTTCCAGCAAGAGGGAGTGAACATCTGCTGACCCCGCCTCTTTCAAGATCCTGGACATGCTCAGTACATCACAAGTGACTTTGCACTCGCAACACTGCAAATTCAACCTAATTGCATTTAATAAATTAGAAGAGGCAATTCAATGCAATTTTATTTCGCTCCTAATAAGTGGAGTTACCATTTAATATTTCACATTGGGGGGTTTATATATTGTCTATTTTTCCATTACACATGAATATTTTTTGTCCTACTCTACTTTTTTTTTCTTTCAAAGGTTTCTCTGCATAATAATTTGCCTAAGAGAAGGTGGGAATATCTCCATAATTATGTTCTGGCCGCGGCTGCGATGGATCACCCTGTGCTCTGAATGACTTGTTTTAGCCAGAGGTAAATTCAAAGCTGCGATTAGGAAAAATACATTCCCTGCGCTGAGCGGTTACATTATGTGAAAAGCTGCAAATCTGAAATTTTTTTTTTTTTCTATAAGCGGTTAATTACAATGTCATCTCTTTCCTGCGGTTTTAAGTCTTTAAGGGTAAAGATACATTTTATCAAGTTGATACAAAATAATAATAATAATAATAATAATAATAATAATAATACATCTTCAAGATCCACAAAGCAAGTGTGCCTTTATACATGGGCAGGATAAATTAAAGGGGTTTCCAGTTTAATAGATGGGGCTCCTCTCTTTAGGATCCTTATCTCTTGGCATTTATGAAGAGTGTCTCCCTCTCTGTCCAGTTCTACATTAAACAAGCAACTCATTGATGTGAATAGACATTGTGTAATGCCCAACTTCTCCAGTGGGGGCATTCTAGGGAAACTGAATTCTTCTTGTCATTTGCACCATAGATTATAAATATTGTTCTTGATGATGAGCGGACCCTTTTATTGAACATGTCTTGAGCAGAAAACCCCTTAAATGCACTGAACATAGGTAACTTGTTTTTCGAGGGAGGGCAGATTGGTTGAATAGGCAATCATTTATTGTATATTTCATTAATGATTTTGGAATTATGGTGCATTATACACAGTAGGGGGCGCTCTAAAGCATCATCATCATCGTCTGACTGTCACTTCTATTAACTTTCTATGCTAAGGAATATTGAAGCTGCCATCACTGGGTGGGTTCTGGCTCCTACAATGATCAGTTGTCAATCTTTGGTGCTGCAAATGTTGGGATAACAGCCTCGTTTGAATTATAGAGTCATTTTCTAGAAAAAAAATATAAAATGATCTAGATGCAGCCTCCAAATAATTTAAGCTTACTGCCTCTACCTTCCAAAAAATAATAAGGTTAAATATTTGTCTCTTAATTTTGCCGCCTTAGGCATGGGCCATATTCTACTTGCCTAATGATATGCTAATTGGAGCACTTGGTTAATGCTCATTACTGTATAGTTTAATTAGTCTGGGGGTCCAAAGACCCACCTAAGAAGTCAGCAGTGCTATAAATGAGGGGTGGAAGTTGATGCTTTTATGAGCCCTCCCATCCACAAAGAAAAGCCGAAACATGGTCCTGCCCCTGAGGAATTAGAAAAGAGTTATTAGGCACAATTGTCCTATTTGCCCACCAGGGTGGTACTTTTTGGGCGCTATACTGGTATAAGCCATATACTTGAATGCTACTGAACCAACCTCATTCCAGGGACAGGTTCCCTTTAAGAACATTATACTATAATCAGGTTAAAAAAAAAATAATCCAATTTTCATATTAATACCGGCCTCTTAGTATATCAGACTTTCCAGCTGTGGATGTATGCCAATTAAATGCAAGGTAATAGTGGTCTGATCTCTGCACTGCTGTCCCCCTATTACTGAGCGCAGCTCCTGGGAAGCAATCTCTTCAATGACTTAATGCAATCTCATCAACAGCGGCAGAATATTAGCCTAAGCAAACACTCATGACTGAGCAGAGCCTTTCATGCAGGAGAAATGAAATACAAGCAAATCTACCCATGGAATACTGAACCGAAATCAATTAGACCTCTCTGCGGGGAATGATATTTTTGTCAAGATGAATTATTCTTGGCTCTGCTCATAGAACTGAATAGGATCAGAGGCTCCGGCTGAAGAAATCTCCCACCTCCTGCTAATTACTGTCATTCCCTTCCCCTGTTTAGAAGGCTTTACCTCTGTGCCAAAACCTGTCTGACTGAAACCAGTTTTTGAGCTAATTGCACTTCGCCGGTTACGTTTTCTTGGTTTTTCGAGAATTGTGTTAAACTCTTTCACCGTCTGAAAATTCCTTCCAGTTTATTTGAGGTTCAAACTGCCGTTCAGTTATAGGAAAAGAAAAAGTGTTACGCCTGCAAAAAACGTATCCGTCTTATGATGGATACAAACCGCACCATGTGGACCCCATTCACTATAATAGGGTCCATTATTTTTATTTATTTTTTTTAATAGAGACTGACACTCTGACTCTCTTTATTTTAACTTTAAATTATATATATATATATATTTTTTTGAAACATCATTTTTATTGATTTTGTAATGAAGTTGCATATTACAAGTTATAAACGTTGCACTGAATTGTTACAAAGAACATACCGTATTTAAACATGCTTATCACCTAAGCCTGAATAGAAGCAAAAATAAACAACAAATATAAAATTATCAAACCCCCTTACGTCCACATTTTCATAGATTACATTGACTGAATTCAGACACCTTATCTCCAGCTCCACCTTATCCTCCATATAGCTCATATAACACATTTCAGTTTACCCACTCAAATCCTCTAATAGATACCAATCCGAATCCACAAAGGCGCTCATTAAGTCTTGAATTTCTCTGGTGGTCAGTGACGTTTCACTTTAAATTATATTAAATATCGCAAATATATTACTGAATAACAGCTCATTAAAAGGAATTTATCAGTGTGATCAACCCTCCTAAGCTGTCTACATGAGCATGTAGGTCATGGGAAGCTGAACAAAATGATACCTTGATATCTGCGATCTGACCTCTTAGTCCTGAGAAATCCACACTTTTCTTAATATGTAAATGAGCTGTTAAGATCTATGGGCCGGACATAGATCTCCTCGGGAATCTGCCTCCGGAGCTTATACTGTAAGGGTATAGAGGCATCACCAATGTTAGACATGTAATGACTGGCAGTCCATTCTCCTAATCTACATCTCTCACACTGGTGACGCCGACTTTCTTTGAAAATAAACTCTGGAGGCAGATTCTCAGGGGAACTATGCTCCGCCCATAGACCTTAACAGCTCATTTACATGTTAAGAAAAATGTGGATTTCTCTGGAATAAGACATCGGATTGCAGATATCAAGGTATCATTTTATTCAACTTTCTATGCCAAACATGCCCATATAAATGGCTTAGGAGGTTGATCTTACTGACAGATGCCCTTTAATGCGCGCACATTTCAAGTCCTCTATCTGGAATATTTCAATTTATTTTTGCAAGTCATTTGGATAGAAATATGGATTCAGATATGG
This sequence comes from Dendrobates tinctorius, assembly GCF_039654945.1. Taxonomy (NCBI): domain Eukaryota; kingdom Metazoa; phylum Chordata; class Amphibia; order Anura; family Dendrobatidae; genus Dendrobates; species Dendrobates tinctorius. The sequence continues at coordinate 3,364,751 of NW_027361727.1, read as the reverse complement.
TAATGGTCCCTATGAATTCAAGGGGATTTGTAATATAAGGACAACCCCATTTAAGGCTGACACCGGGGCAACATCAACTGATCGCCACAGGTCTGGCTAGTTACCTTCATCAGATGGGGTTATGGCTGGCCATATATACCCTCTGAAGCCCCTGTTCGTACAAGGGCACCGGCAGACGGCCATATATATTGGAGTGAGACTGGTATGCAATGCTCGGACTGGCCGGCGGCTCTCCCTACCCAAGCGTGACAGATTCACGTATTTCTATGCAGCTGTCATGCTCTGGTTGGGAGAGCCGCCGGTCAGTCCATGCAATGCGTTTTGATCTCGCACCGATCTATACGGCCGTCTGACATTTAAACGAATGTCTACCTATGTGATATATGGACATGATGAAACTGTTTTTGTTTTTCAGGATGACATTCAGACGGCAATATTTCTTTTATGATATTAGCTCAGTCTGAGATCATTTGTGTCAGAAAGTAAAGGTGGGAATGGGGATAAAAGGCTATCATCATTTTAGATATAGAAGATAAAACCGAGCCCAGCGTTCTCTGCTGCTGAAACCGCCTCGTAATATATTTATTGTTTGCTTCGACAACAAACTTTGATTCATCTTCAAAGTTATCCCAAGGTTGAGGTGAAGCAGAAAACTAATAGCTTCTCTAATTACATCCCTGCAATTTTCTCCTTAATTTGACTTAGATTCCAAAAATTCTTTAAAAATTTAATGACTTTCAAAATTTCATATAGGTTTACCAAGAATGTTGTTTCCCAAACTTTGCGGCAAAAATTCTTCGAGTCTGGCAACTCTAAATTCCCGAATAGTTTATAATGTTTATTTCTCCCTGACTTACACTCAAAAATTAGCTATCAAAATTCCAAATTGTTTACAGAAACCAACACGATTCAAAATCTGTTGTTAATTCTTTAAATTCCCAAAACTTCCCCCTTGATTTAGGTAAAAAAAAAAATTCCAAAATCTAACTCTCAACCCCCATAAGTTTATTGAGTAACCAAGTTCTCCAACTTCTTTCAAAGTCTATTATCCTATAAGATTCCAAAAAGTTTTCCAATCTTGTTCCCTCATTCTCCCATAATTTTTTATTCTCAAACATCTGAAATGTCTTATGGCCTCTTGCCAAATTGTTTAGATTAAATCTTTTCGCAAAGGTAAATGATTCCATCATCAGTAATCTGTACAAGAATTGTCAATTTCTTTGCTTGCCCTCAGACCGAACATCTTATGTAGTTGGCTCGTATGGGCCATTTAACCGTCACGATTATCATCAACACTCTTACCAATAACTGGTCAGAGTGAACAGGCCGCCGATCACTCAATCAACGAGCAATTCCCTTATTGGTCAGGTGAAACGTTTAAGTTTGCGTAAAAAAAATTGTTCTTGGCAGAAAGCCATTTGCTGTCGATAACAGTTTTGTTCTACGAGTATGTTCACAGAATGATCGTGTTGGCGATCGTTCTGTGCCCATGAAAAGTGCTGCTTACCTGTCTAAATAGGCTAGTAAACGACCTCTGATCTGTTTCTATGTAGCCAGCTGGTTTCTGTCTTAATAGCTGCCATCGGCCAGTTCAACACACACTTACTGGTGTCTTTTGAGGAACCGCCGACCAGGTTGCAGAAACCTTCCGATAGACATTGTAGGTTCCTTCAAAGAGATCACAGTGCTGTCCTGGTCGTTGCAGCTACTGTATGTTTTGGTGGATTTCCACGGTAATTGAATTTGGTGGCCCTTTTTAGGATTTGGAGACCACACATGGTGGCCACAAATATGTCACATCAACTCATCATTTCCTATGCTTTCAATGAAGCACAAGTCATTGAGAATTTATACTATAATTCTCCTTCAATGCAGAAGAGACAGAAGTTTCAATAGCCCGACACCCCCCCTAAGCAATAAGACAGTGACTGTTTTGAAGAGATACTATGGTGGTGAAGACCTGACATTGAACCTCATTCTCTGTAGTCTTTTGATTTGACTGCGATTCACTCTGTGAATAGGAATCACGCTTCAAGATCTTCGCTCGGATTGTCGCTATTGAAACCCATTTGTCTTGTCATCGTCTGTCCCTATGCACAATTACTAGACAAGAGCTAATTATTTCTCTTCTCTAGTTAACAGTGACAAAACACGTTTTCTAGATTTCATTGTACGACGATTCCGAGTGGGAGAGTATCTCATTGTAGACTATGCTGCATTTGTCACAATCCGGTTGAGGCGCTTCGTGTTGTATCGCAGTTACAGTTGATGTGCACAAAGAACGGCGTCCATCCATAACAATCTCAGCTTCGCTTTCCGATGCCGCCGCTGCTTCTATGTTGGTGATACGATTGACTCAGCCGCTAAACCCAAGTCTTCCATTAGGAAATGTATTTGTCTACTCATATTTTCTTTGTGGTCAGGTAGCACCTTACTAAGGAAAATAAAAAAAATAAAAGAAAGGAAGGGTTATAGAGAATTTAACCCGCCATATTTGATAGATGGCTGTTGGCTGAATAATGGTTTAATCTCTGCCGTATCTCCAATACACAGGAGCATTCGCATGGCCAAGTGTTCCCATGTTCTCTATGAGAGAGTCACAGTCCGACTCCTCTGGTGGTGGCTTATCTTCAGGAGAACAAAAGAATCCGGCCATCCAAAATAAATAAAATCTCTGTCTGGTGCCCCATACACATTAGACTGTTGGCCAAACCCATTGATATCAGCAGGTTCAGCTGACAGTCTAAGGGCTGCGTCACACATAGCGACTCACCAGCGATCCCGGCAACGATTTCAACTTGTAAGGATCGCTGGTGTGTCGCTACATGATCGCTGGTGAGCTATCAAACAGGCAGCTTCACCAGCGATCAGGACAGGGACACGTGATTAACAAGCGACGCACGTCGCTTAGTTACCCACTGTGTACCTTAGATATCAGCGCCCTGGTGCAGGGAGCTGGTAACCAAGGTACACATCGGGTTTCTAAGCGCTGCGCGCCGCTTAGAAGCCCGATGTTTACCTTGGATACCAGCTCCAGCTCGCTGATCGCTGGTCTCCCGCCTGCCACACGCAGCGATGCGTTCTGGCCAGCGGGAGACCCGCGATCAAAAAAATGTCCTGGCCATTCCAGGACGATCAGCGATACCCGGCAGGGCAGCCAGTCGCTTGTAAGTGTCACACACAGCGATCTCGCTGGTGAGATCGCTGTTGCGTCACAAAACTTGTGACTCAGCAGCGATCTCGCTAGCGAGATCGCTGTGTGTGACAGGGGCTTAAAGTGCATTGGGGACTTAATTCAAGGTTAGAAGACATATGGGTGGATTGTGAGATGGTGATCGAAGTAGAGAAAGACATAAAGATGGAGAAGTGGAAGAAACTGTCACATAGACCAAGTCAGTAAAATGTGGTGGATGGAAACAGACATGACAAAGAAATAGTTAAGGCTTCAGGAGTGATACATGGGAAAGTCTGAAGACCAAAGAGTAAATGGTGAAGGAAATGCAAAAATAAAAACAAAAAACAGTATAATGAATGAAGGCAGAGGGACAACTGATAGCATAGATTCATTGATTCTTCAAATTCATGGATTGGCCAACCAATGGGTGTTCAACAAACTGGTTCCCATGGAGCTCGCTCAGTTGATGTCATTGATTCGACATAACAACTAAATAGGGCATATATACTCGTATGATGATATTCATGACCTAATTCATTATGAAAGCTAGAGGAGCATATCCATGGAGGTACGAGATATTAGATGATGTTAAGAAGGGTCCTTATGGATCATCAGAAGTGTCCATAGAGAAGTAAATCCAGTTGTTGACCCTAGTGCCAAATTCTATGACTATGATGATAACACCTGTGATACCAAGCACTTCTGTCAGTTGAAGAACCTCATAGTTGATGTTCATGGTCTCTTTGACCGTCGTTTTGAATTGTTGACTGGGATCATCAGATTGATCCCCAGAATGGCTTCTAATTATGGACAAATACAATATGAATATGTATTTTTTTATGAACATTTTAAGATTTCAAGAGCCAAAAAGTGAAGAGAAATAGGTAGAGTTTAAGAAATCTAAGACTTAGATGATGGAGAATTGGGAGAATTGGGTGGAATAGCGAGGAGTTGGGTGATCAAGTGAAAGATGGCTGGAGAGGTGAGCCGCCAAGAGACAACGTCATTCTTGCTTGTAGATGTTTAGGAGACAGCCTGACTGATTTATCTTTATTTTAGCCGGTAATATACACATCGTCAGGTAAGCCATTTGCCTTATAGATGTCTTATCCATACAACCATTCATAGTCCGAGTGTCGTCTGTGTCTCATTACCTCCCTTGTGTCATATTGTGTCTTCTGTGTCTTTTCTGGCACTTTTATTGCGGACCTATTACTGAATAGGTTTAATCCTAATTACTTGCGTAATGTCGTATAAAGGAACAGACATTCTTTATGGGTACTGCTACCTATGGATATAGATATGTACCCAATATCAGGTCCTTATTTTTCTTTTATTAGCTGTAGATGAAGAATATAGATACAAATGTTTTAAATAAAAGATGCATCATATCTAATACTATAGAAATATCTATATACAGAACATATATAATAGTGGTATAAGAGATCATTATCCTTGAGGCCCTACCTCAGATTTTCTATTTATGTGTACAAATGCAATTTACTGTATTATATATATTGCTTATTATATGATGATGTTATAAATTAGAGTTTATTCTAAATTGTCTGAATTCCAAAACATGAAATAAATGTCAGTGTTAAAAAGGACCTGAGTGGTGCAGTGATTTCAACACATTCATTTTCAGACCCTCTGATATCCAGTTTTAGACTTTTCTCATGTGGTTGCGCCTCTCCCAGTAATAGATGTTGGATGTGGGTTGTATTTGCAGGTTGCAGCTTCCTTCACTAGCTCTCATGTATCAGCACAGCTTCATTCCTGTATTGCTTTCCCCTTCTAAAGCTACAGTGGTGCATACTTTACATCTATAACCTGATATGCCAGGCTTGGAGTCTTGGGCACTTTCTCCCCTCTCCACACTCTGATCTGCATGGCACAACCTCTTCCACCTCCCTGCTGCTATCTCTAACAGGAAGGAAAAGGAGAGAAAACAAAACCCACAGCCAGGGGAAGCATTCTGCCAGATCTACGTAAGAAACTGCAGCACAGCCAGCTATGTATCAAAGTTACACAGATTCTACAACAACAAAACTGTAGGGAATTTCCAATAGAGACTATTATTAAAGTTGCCACATTTTCCATTGAGGAAGCAATTTATCAAGTTAAAGGGGTTATCCAAGACTTTTATTATTTTTTGCAATGGGGTTAAGAACTAACAGGCAGGTAGTTGCTACCTACCAAGGACGATCTCAGCCAGCTCAGTCAACAATTCCTCTGCTTCATTTCACCTCTTGTCAACAGAGCATCTTTTCTTCTACTGCCCTGCTGTGTCAATGGGGGCATCACTGTTGATGTCATGCTGATTGACAGCCAGCTCCCCGCAGCAAGGCAGCGGGGAGCCAGATGTCAAACAGAATGACATGTCAACAGAACAAAGCTGTTGACATCGAAGTGACTGAATATAAAGCGAAGCAAACAATGCAAGCTACAGTGTATTAAATCTCCTTCGTATGAAAAGCCCCATAGCTGACGTTATCGGGACAACTTTCAGCTTCTGGATGGGAACAAGCAGGTCTCTATTTACTGACAGCAAGCACAGATCTTGAACATAATGAGAAACTAAAATACAAAAAGTTGCTGATCTTCGCATCATATGAAAGTTCTAATGTGGAGATCTCTTTAAGAACGGCGGGTCTACAAAGTTTTCTTTATTACGGTACAAATCTGACCACGAGTCCCTTTTTTTTGCTGTGGTTTCTAATATTGGAGGTTGCGATGGCGTTTCGTGAAGCCTCTGAAGACTAATTATGTGCACAGTGCAAAAATAGATGTCGTCTACCATTACTCCAGCGCTCATCATAAAACAGGTCCACAGAGAGAAATATTTGGAGGGGGTTAAGCAAGCAATAGTGGATCTATTAAAAATACCAACCGTCGTGTATTTTGTATAACATGAACATTTAGTATCCTGAATTATAATCAAGTCTGTATAATATATAAGGAGTTTATCGCTTAGTAAGTTAATATAGAAAGTAGTTAAAGGAAACCTGTGACCCCCCGGGTGTTTTTAACTAAAAGAGCCACCTTCAGCAGCACTAAGGCTGCATTCTGTGAAGGTGGATCTTCCGTTTCTGACCCCCAGTAATGCCGAAATATTAACTTTTATAACTAGGTCATCATACCTGTAATGCATCCCATAGGTATGGTGTGTCCCCCTGAAGCAGCTGCCTCCCCGCCGTCAATCATGTCTCTACAGCGTCTGGGCCCCGCCTCCCATAGATGTCCATCATGCGCGCTGCCCGTGAACTGACATCAGGCGATCACGCCTGCGTGTTGTTGAGGCCCCAGCCCCGAAGTGTGAATACATCATAACACACACACTGCGGGGCAGGATCTGGGGCCTCCACAACAAGCAGGCGTGATTGCCTGATGTCAGTTCATGAGCGCGGCATAGGAGACAGAAGGAGGCGGGGCACAGACGGCACCACAGAGGCATGATGGACGGCTATGGGAGGCAGGGCACAGACGGCAGAGCAGGGGCATGATGGATGTCTATGGGAGGTGGGCCCAGACGCTGCAGAGACATGATTGATGGCGGGGAGGCGGCTGCTTCAGGGGGACACACCATACCTATGGGACGCAGTACAGGTATGAGGACCTATTTATAAAAGTTAATATTTCGGCGTCACTGTGGGTCAGAAACGGAAGAGCCACCATCACAGAATGCAGCCTTAGTGCTGATGAAGGTGGCTCTTTTAGTTAAAAACGCCCAGGGGGGGTGACAGGTTCCCTTTAAATTAAAGTTAGACTGAAATAAAGATCCAATTAAAGGTGTTTACATCCAGCGGATTTACTATAACTGTGCAATTTACACAGTGCAAATTTACCCAATACATTCAATGAAAATTCTGGATGAAACATTTGGCGATTCTTTAGTCAATCTAGTCTAAGTCCACATCACCTATTAGGTGGATTTTTTAGTTATGTCAAGTTTTGGTGCAATTTCACACAATTTTGGTACGCAGGGTAGCAATTTTGTATCACATCCCTTCCAATGGGCAACACATCCTTCTTGAGTGTTTCGAAAAACCTATCCAAAACACAAAATAAATTTGGTGCCGGCATGGAAGACAGATTTTTGGCTCAAATTAAGTAAGTATTCTGCTGTATGTTGTGTAGTAAATAAGCCCCCCTTTTTTTTGCTTTTTTTTTTTTTAATACAAAATGTGACTTTTTTGCTTTCTTTTTCCTAATTTTTTTTTTATAAAAGTGTAAAAAATAAAAGTAGTACAAATGGTGTAGTTTTTTTGTATAGTTTTTATGCAATTTTGGGCAATTATTTTGGGTCCCTGGCATTTTGTTTTCAAATGCAACAGTGTTTTTCCCCAAGCTTCTTTATAGGAAGAAAAAAACATGAAAAAAAATGCATGTTTAAAAAAAAAAAAAACTACCAAAAACCTGAATAAAATCATGGCGTAAACAAGGTGGATATAATTGTAGTAATACATGCAAAATAAACAAGCCAAAAAGTGCAACAAGAAATAACACAATAAAAATCTCCTTCTGTGTCATGCTCAGGGCTCCTATGTAGATCTATGCGTCTCCATGGTTACAGACTACAAACAAGCCCTGTGTAGTCAGATCCTGCACTCCTTTGAATCTATCTCTTTCAAATTGGATACACAAAACCATGGATTTTTTTTTTATTAATTAAGACAATTTCCAAAGTTTCTGTAAAGTCAATGATTTTTATCCTGTCCTTCTCCATCAGTTGCAAAACTACAACTCCCTGCATCAATGGAAGTTTTGCACCATTTTGTAATCACAGATTAGATACTAGAGGTTAGATTTTAAAGGCGTTTTCCCAAAATCACAATTTATCCTATATCCAGCAATTCCCAAGACAATGATCGCAGGAGAGGGGAGAGGCCGAGCATGCGCACCAAGACTCGGCTCTGCAGTGCCCCCTTCTCCGGATCAGTGGGGTCCCCGCTAACTTGCTGATCAGGAAACTTGCCATTTTGGTAAATTAAGCAGATATGAGTTTGTCATCACCGCACAGAACAAGCCAGTAAGTCACAAGCACAGCTCCGCACCATCCGCAGAAGCCCGGTACATAGTATAATGTAATTTTAGCCTTTCTAATGTTATACAGAGAGGTTCAGAGCGCCGCACACAATTATACTGGGTGTTTCTTAGGTATTTATCTCGGTTTATTACCCCTGGGACCCATCCTTTCTGTTGTATTGGGTGATTAGGAGACGGGATTGTCTCAGAACGATCTATACCTGGAGATCTGCACCTGGACGCGCTCGCACAGTCACAGATGCGGGTGAATAGACCTGACCTTTAAAAGCTCAATAAGACAATTACATTAAGCCAAGCATTAGAGATCTACCACCGGCATAAAATTTTACACATAACACCTGGAGCGGAGGAGAAACGGATAAAAGAACAAAGACATAAATGTGTAAAAATTCAGATTCCCAAAAATTGCACGTGAACTGTCAAAAAGTGTGTGAAGGGTGAATCCGAGCTTAATTGGCAAGATTGAAGCTACATGATAATACTGCGACTACATTACAATACTGGGGCTAGATTATAACATTGTGGCTAGAATATGTTATGCACCTGTCCCGGATCCAGCCTTGCTCCCCTTACCCTGGTCCAGTAATCTTTCCTGTGCTCCACGTTGGGCTTAGCCCGGTGTGCACGCATATGTTGAACTTCTAAGGCCTACATAAGGCCTCCCAAGATACAGACCAGCGTCTAGGAATTAAGACTTGACTGCAGTATTGTAGAGACTTCCCTTCGACTGTCTCCTTACTACCACCCAACCATTTCACATCACCACCCCACTTCCCCACAGATCCCAACCCAATAAACACTCATTCCATCTTTGTTTGTATAAATTGGACTTTTACTATACAAACATTACAACAATATATAACATTTAGTAAGGAGGTTCTCAGAGCTTCAAAACCTGGCGGAAGCCAATAAATAATAATGAACCATCCAGCATTACCCCCAGTCACAACCGCATGCTTGGAGGAACCTTTGTTGCTGGAAAACCTCTTCCATAACACTGACTCCCAGGGACCCCACCCTGAGAATTAACTAAAATCCAAAATACAAAAGGGAGGTTACCACCCACCTTATGTACAACCCCCCACCACACTTTTGCAACCAACTCCAAGAACCCCCTCACCACCCGTCGACAAAATGACCCAAATTAAAGGGCGGAACTTTTACTCTCGGTGCTTCGTGCCGATTGATAACCCCCCCTCAAATAATTTATAGGCCTGCTCTATTGTCTATAGCTCTCCAACTCCCTTTTACCGACCCCCTTAAACTTTTGAACCCACAGAGCACGGCTTCTATTTTATTAATTTAACCTATGTTTGCCCTACAAATTCATGAGTCAATGCACCCATGGCTCTGCTGTAAGCTTTGTTTATCCTTTCTAGTATGACTTCAATTTGTCTGTGTACCTGTCAGTGGTCTCCACGACTTCACCTTTCTGCAGCTTCCACTAACCCATCTACATCGCCACCTGCGGCTTACAGGACGTCTCTTGTCTGCTTGTGGCTTCCAGTACTTCATTAAGACTTCAGTATCGCTAAGAATCTGGCTTGGTCCAAATACCTCGTTCTACTTAGTGACTTATTGTAGTTTCTTGGATCTCTCCTGCCTGCCAGCGATTTCCAGCATCCCACCTGCACTCTCCTGGACATCTCATGCCTTCCTGCAGTTTCCAGCATCCCACCTGCCTGTGAACATTTCTTGCTTGCCTGCGGTCTTCTTTCCCTCAGCTGTCCAAGTTCCACGTGCTTCACCTAGCTTCTGCACCAAAGCCCATAGCCCGTGTACCCACCCGGATCTTGAGCATGGAGGAGTCACCTCACCTAGTGAGTCCACATTATGTCGCATATAATATTGGGACTACATTATAAAACTGGGGCTAGAATATAATCCCAGAATTATATCACAATACAGGAGAAACATTACAATACTGGGGCTAGTTTATAATATTGGGGTTATGTTACAATATTAAAGCGAAGTTAAAATATTGGGGCAAGATTTTAATACTGGGTCTAAATTATAGTCCAGGAGTAATATAAAAATACTGGAGAGACGTTTTAATATTGGGGGCTCCATTGCATCACTTGGGCTAGATTATAATAATGCCTTACAATACTGCAGCAACCTTACAGCATCAATGCTATAACCCATTAATGGGGCTGCATTACAATTTGCGGCTATGTCACACTATTGGGGTCCCTATATCTCCACTGTAGAGTATGGCACTTTATTATAGTGAGCAGCTGCTTTGTAAACGATGGTGTCTACAGGAGAAAGGAAATTCCTTACAAATAAGAACAATATAATCTGGATTTATTTCACGCCGATGGCGTTGGTCACAGAATGAGTCGATATTAGGCATCTCTGTAGCATAATTCACTGTTCTCTACTCACATTCTTACATGTCACAAGGAAAGTCCTTCCAGGAGGACATTAGTGCTTCATCCAAAATCTCAGGAGGAGCTGTCCATCTGAGCGCCGCAGTCAAGTGCCGCTCTCTCCGATGATTTATCCGGCCTGGACATGGGAATGGGGTGAAGGTATTGCAGGAAAGTAAAAGAAGAAAGATTTGGATGATTAGTTGGCCATTTTCCCTCTGGGATTCCAGCTGACTACATTTGCACGTGATTTGTGATAACGGTTTTGGGTGTTTAGGAGACAACGCTCACGATTTATTGGCGGTTCGAGAGTGAATTCCTTTGTTCTAAAACAAACGGCACAGACACATCTAACATCACATGCGGGGCCATCTCATTACTGAGAGGAATCAATGCGCTGAACACCTGGTCCTGTGTGATCGGGGCTTTATACAGTGGTGAGATCTGCACTACAATGAGAATGCAGAATCCGCCAAACAGAAGAGGTAAAGCAACGACATTGTGACCATATGGAGGAAACACGTCCCAAGCCTCTCAGGAATGCTAGAAATCCTGCAACTAATATGGTAGATTTATTCATATTTTCTGTCCCTGGGAACTCACTAAAATCTGGTCACAGGTATAGATGTTGACCAGCATTAGAAGGGACAGTTAAGGTGGTTGTCCAGTCTTCTGCTAAAAGTCTGCAGTCAGCCCATGCTGTCAGGATTCTCCACTAATGCCAGTGAAAGCAGGTGGTCACTTGCCAGCTAGATGTGCTCAGCTGCCCTCAATTCACTTACACTGTGGGAGTGTAGGGGTGTACCGGGACCGTGTGATGCTCGTACTGAAGGACGTAGGAAAGAGTACAGGGAAAGTGAAGAATGTGGACTGTATGGAACCTTATGCCCACGTTGTATCTAATAAGGATGTGCTGCGAAAAGAAAGAAGTAAAGTTCTACCTTTTAAGTAGCAACTGGACTGTGTCTCTGTTAGTGAGCAAATGACCGAAACTAATTGGATTCACCCCTACCTAAAAAAAAATAAATAAATCTAAACTTGTATGTCATAATTTTTCCTATGTATAGGAAAAAAATATTAGAAATTACCAATTATGACCACTTTGGCGAACCAATACTTTAACAATTTGCCGTCATCCAAGTGATTTGTCCAATTGAAATTGTCATATTTGAATTTGTATAGGAAATAATTTCTTTATATTTGTGCTTGATCTAACAATTTAATCTAATGTAAATCTGATCGGCATTATAATTGTTACATGTTGCATGGATGATCAGCACCGGACTAGATCACCCATAACTGGTCATCGAGGGCTCCTATTACTACATCACATGCAATGGCCTGTAAGATTTAAGGGGTTGTCCACTTCTGGGGACAAGTTTTTTATGTTAAGTATGCATGTATTGGGGCTAAAAATCCTTTTTTGCCATTCTGTTTCATAAAAATGTACCCCTTAATGACTGCCAATACGTCTTTTAACTGACCTGAGATATAAGGGTGTGTGCACACGTTGCGTTTTTTTTTGTGCTTAAAAATCAGCATCGTTTGGCAGAAACCGCAGAGTAAAACGCATGCTGTTTTCCTGCGGTTTCCGATCCTTTGTCCAGCGGAATTGATGCAGATTCTTGAGAGTGAGAGAGAGTTTTGTCCCGGAATGAAAACTGCAGCAGCGGTCCCCCAAAAAAGAAGGGACATGCTGCGGAAAATAAACCAAATCTGTACGGAATTTTCTGCAGCATGTGCACAGTGGTTTTGGTTTTCCATAGGTTTACATGGTACTGTAAACCGCATGGAAACTGCTGCGGATCCGCAGGAACAAATCCGCTGCGGAACCGCAGCAAAAACCGCAACGTGTGCACACACCCTAAGAGAATAGCATCCCACACAGGTGACAATCCAGCAGCTGTCAGCAGTACACTATAGCTGACAACTTGCTGCATCAGCCACCATCAGTGTTTGCACCGTCCAAATCTGTTTAACCCCATAAATGCTGCTGTCAATAGTGACATCATCATATAAAATGCTTAACAGAGTGTGGGGGCTTCCTCTTTATCCCAATTGGTGCCCTCAAATCATGATTGTGTGGTCCTGATGTTTGCCATGGCAATTCACAACCAAATAGCGGCCTTAGAGTCTGACGGATGTTGTAACCTGTTCAAAAGTTAGCGACATTTAGGTGGTAAAAATACACATTTTCATTTCTGTCATGCCACTTTGCATTAATTCCTGAAAATCACCTGAAGGGTTAATAAACGACCTGACTGCAGTTTTCAATATGTCAGGGGGTGCCGTTTTTAAAACGGTATAACTCTTAAGGGGTCCCAATATATAGGATCCCCAAAGGCACTTCAAACATGGATAGGTCCTTAAAAAATAAAGTTTGCAAATTTCCTTGAAAAAATGAAAACTTACTGCTACATTTTTAAACCTCCTAAAAGGCTAATAAAATAAAAGAACATTTTACAAATGGTGCTGATGTAAAGCCGACATGTGGGAAATGTTACTTATTAAGGTTTTGTGTGGAATAAAAGGATAATCATTCAAAGTTTGAAAATTGTTAATTTTTTTAACATTTTTCTCAAATTTCTGATATTTTTTTTATAAATAAACACAAAACATATCTACCTAAATATACCATTATCATAAAGTGTAATATGTCACAAAAAAAGAATCTCAAAATCACTGGGATTTGTTGAAGCGTTCCAGAGTTCTTACCACATAAATTGACATTGGTCAGATTTCAAAAATTTGGCTCCGTCACTAAGGGGTTAAACAATTTCGCTTTTAGATACTCTTTATTTCTTTGTGCATTCAATTTTGATGTGGTCTGTGGTCATAAGACAGCTAAGGCCAGGTTCATACTGCATTACGGCAGTCTATTCAACGCATAGCGTTGACGGGCTGTGTTAACGATATAGCATAACGCGATGTGTGTTATGCTATACCGCTAGCGCTGATGATTCATCCGCGCTAGCGGTGACGGAGCCTCAGACGCCTGAGGCTCCGTCACTGAATGACGGTACATCGCGAACGCATGCCGCTTTACGGCATGCGTCGCGATGCGCCCAGTACTGGGGGTCAATGGCAGCGTTAACGGACTGTGTTATGCCGCGGTGTAAGGCAGTCCGTCTAACAGACTGCCATAACGCAGTGTGACCCTGGCCTAAGAGAGGCAAAAAAAAAAAAGATAAAACACCATCAGAACGAACTCGCTTACGGATTCCCAGTAAAAACAATCTGCAGCCAAAATAGATAATGCAACACAGATGCTAAAGCAGGAAGGCGGTGCAACATTGTTAAGGTAAGGGAGCCTAGCTCCAAAAATTATTTTTAGACAAAAACACAGGGTTGTATAGTAAACAAAAAAGTCAGCAAAGCTGGACAATTCCTTTAAGCCCAGCTCAATTGTATCCAATGTCCTTCTACCTGAGTACTTCTTGGTAAGTGCCCATTTCCCAATTTACCTCCCCTATGCTTCCCACATCCTGCTCTTTTTTTTTTTTTTGTGCCACCACCTCTAACAATTTCCATATGATCTCAAAATTTTCAAAAACTTTAAAAAGGAGGAGAAGGATGGAGGTGAGGGACGGCAATGAAGAAGTCATCGGATATAACTGCAGGTACGAAGTAAGGAGATCAGCCCTTCCTGCATGAAAAACTGCTCCTGTGTTTAGGGAATAGGATTTTGGAAGATCAGTGATTGGGCAATCTTCATGTGATTCCCAAACAGCTACATGAATTTAATGAGTATGATGTAATGCATTATATCCACTGTGGAGGCGCTGTCGAGTAAGGTCTCTTTCACACCTCCGTTGTCGGCGATCAGCTGAAATCCGCCAAAGGTGAAAAAAAAGAATGATCCGTCGCCGTTCAGTGATGAACGGATGACAGCGGACCACGGATCCGTGGAAGGTGGAAAGCGACGTCATTTAAAGGGACCGCGACCTTCATGATTGCGATCTTGCAGGCTTCAATCTATCGCCGCGATATCGCTGGCATCTATGAGAGCTTTCATGACAGAGATCGCCGCTTTCTTGTGGGTGCACATGAACGAGATCGCCGTGATCGGCGAACCTCCAAGTCGCGGTCCTCTATGAGATCGGGGTTCCATGATTGTTCAGGTGAGGAGGGAGAGAGAGAGAGATTAGCGGCTCCCGGAACGCGTGGGTTAAAATGCTTCCCGGAGTTAAGATTCCGGGCATGCGCGGTTCAAAATAGCAGACCGTTAAAGAAAAAAAAGTTGCAGGGTCGGTCTCATCTGCCCGGGAGCCGCTAAAATCTTTGCAGATCCGTACAAAAACGGGCAGGGCGGACGACCGTCAGTCAAGATCCGCCAATAATGTAAGTCTATTGGGGAAAAAACGGATCCTCCCCTTTTTTGGTGGATCCGTTTTTTTAAAAAAATTGGCGGATTTTGACTGACGGGCAAAAACGGAATAATAATAATTTAATTTACAAGTTATAGAAGTCACTTAACTTTTTTTTTGTCTTGTGATTTTCACTGTCTTTTTTTTTTTTTTGCACCAAATTCATTTTTGAGAATTTTGCATGAAATCCAAAATTTTCTTTATAATTATTGTGAACCTTTTCTGCATCTTTTTAGCTTGAAAAATCTCATGTTCTGCTAGAAAGTGGCAAAACTTCTGGGAGGTAAAAAATGAAACAACCCTAGGAGGCATCGGCGAACATTTGCGACAAACTACAACTTTCTTGAAAAAAAGTCGCAAATGATAAATCAGGTGAAAATATCTAGAAACTCTGAACTATGATTACAGTGACAAAAAAAATAAAAAATAAAAATAAACTACAAAAGAAAGACGCAAAGGGAAAAAAGAGTAAGAAGTGCAAAACACCAAAAACAAGGACTAAAGGGCAGGACTAAGAGCTAGGACAGATAGAAACGCGTTGCCTTGGCGTCGCTATGTCTTTTTAAACCACTTTTCTCTATTTTTTTTTTTAAATTGATTTCATAAATGTAATGCTTTAAATATATTTTTTCTTTGCAGCTGCTGGATAATTTCTCCTCCTTCCCGGACCAAAAACAAGTGGAAATGCAATAATGAATCAGATCCTTGGTTCTAGGTTCCTGAAGAGCTGATCACTGGGGTCTTTGCAGCGGGACCCCCATGTGGGAACCCTTCTAACAAAAATTGGAGACACCCCATAATAGACTGACATTCCCCCACCACAATGACCTATAGACCAAAACATTGAGAAAACTGCCCCCTGGATGGAGACGCGCGGATCTCTGGGCTGTGAATCCCCATCTCTCACTGATACCTAATGTAACGCTTTGTAGCCGGGCGTCTTCTTTTCTATGATACAAACCGCTTTCCCCAAATGGATGGAGCATACTGTCCATTTACTGATAATTTGATACTTTCTGTTGCCTAGAAACTAAAACTTCAGAAGCATTTATAAATTAGTAATAATTCCAAGGCAGGATACAGTGTGTCTCTTGGAGATGGCAAGGTAAAAGCATCTCAGATCCTTAGGGACCCGGACAACGTCCACAATCCCAAGATTTTTTTATTTCATTTTTTTTTTGTATGAAAGGTAGAACTGAATTAATATCCACTCAGTGTCACTTGAAAATGGTCCAGCGTCACAATAAAACTCATTCACCGGCCGAATTCTGTCACTTCAATGGAGGACGTTCTGTTAGACTGATTCTGAGATTATCCTCCGAGCTGCTCAGAGACGCATGGAAAGTATATATGGACTCATCCGGGCTGACATTAAAAGCTACTGATGTATATTTGAAGACTTTTCCCACTGAGACTGCAAAACTTCCATACTGTAAAACAATGTTACTATGACTGCCCAGTAAAAATGTCACTGCCCGGATTATACTGCCTGATGTTTTATAGAGCCTGACACTATCTCATCAGCTGCAAGGTCCAGGGCTCAGCGCAGACACAGACACTTACACATTTAATAACTCAGCTCATTTATTCCTACTGAAGAAATGTGGTTTCTTAGTAGACAGTTTTAGTTATAATTATGTGTATTGGAGCAGTATTATAGTAGTTATATTCTTGTACATAGGAGCAGTATTATAATAGTTATATGCTTGTACATAGGGGGCAGTATTATAGTAGTTATATTCTTGTATATAGGGGCAGTATTATAGTAGTTATATTCTTGTACATAGGGGCAGTATTATAGTAGTTATATTCTTGTATATAGGGAGCAGTATTATAGTAGTTATATTCTTGCACATAGGGGTAGTATTATAGTAGTTATATTCTTGTACATGGGGACAGTATTATAGTAGTTATATTCTTGTATATAGGGAGCAGTATTATAGTAGCTATATTCTTGTACATAGGAGCAGTATTATAGTAGTTATATGCTTGTACATAGGGGGCAGTATTATAGTAGTTATATTCTTGTATATAGGGGCAGTATTATAGTAGTTATATTCTTGTACATAGGGGCAGTATTATAGTAGTTATATTCTTGTATATAGGGAGCAGTATTATAGTAGTTATATTCTTGCACATAGGGGTAGTATTATAGTAGTTATATTCTTGTACATAGGGAGCAGTATTATAGTAGCTATATTCTTGTACATAGGGAGCAGTATTATAGTAGCTATATTCTTGTACATAGGAGCAGTATTATAATAGTTATATGCTTGTACATAGGGGGCAGTATTATAGTAGTTATATTCTTGTATATAGGGGCAGTATTATAGTAGTTATATTCTTGTACATAGGGGCAGTATTATAGTAGTTATATTCTTGTATATAGGGAGCAGTATTATAGTAGTTATATTCTTGCACATAGGGGTAGTATTATAGTAGTTATATTCTTGTACATGGGGACAGTATTATAGTAGTTATATTCTTGTATATAGGGAGCAGTATTATAGTAGTTATATTCTTGTACATAGCGGCAGTATTATAGTAGTTATATTCTTGTACATAGGGGACAGTAATATAGTAGTTATATTCTTGTACAAATGGGCAGTATTATAGTAGTTATATTCTTGTCTATAGGAGCAGTATTATAGTAGTTATATTCTTGTACATAGGGGCAGTATTATAGTAATTATATTCTTGTATATTGGAGCAGTATTATAGTAGTTATATTCTTGTACATAGGGGCAGTATTATAGTAGTTACCGTATTTTTCGGACTATAAGACGCACTGGACCATAAGACGCACCCCAATTTTCAGAAGGAAAATAGGGAGAAAAATAATAATGTGTCAAATGGGGGTCCGTCTTACAGTCCCGAATTCAGCTTACCTGGGAAGGGATCCGGCACAGGTGGAGGAGTGGTCACAGGGGTCATTCAGTGCTCCAGGCTGGTGCGGTGGCGGCGGCTCTGTGCTGGGGCAGCTGGGCTGTGCTGGGGCAGGTGGGCTGTGCTGGGGCAGGTGGGCTGTGCTGGGGCAGCTGTGCTGGGGCAGGTGGGCTGGGCTGGGGCAGCTGGGCTCTGTGGGGAGAGGGTGGTGGCAGGCTGTGCTCTGGTACAGGGGCGGCAGCTTCGCCGGCATTTCAAATCTCGGCAACCCCCCGAGATCTCGGGACGAGATCTGAACCTGCGCTTGCGCAGTCCCCGGAGCGGCGGCCATCTTCCCGGCGTCCATGTTCCCGGAGGCCACTGCAACATGGCAGCAGCGAGCAACGGATGTGCGGGGGCCTCCAGGCTTCGAGGAAATGCCGGCGGAGCCCCCCACGAAGCACAGAGCCGCTACTATTATGATTGAGTCACCGTAGGAGGCAGACACAAAAATCGAAGCTACGTCCAGAAAACCAGAGAAGTTGGCAACTATCAAATTGCAGACCCCTGAACCTATGAACACAACTAGCAGTAGCCGTGGGTGGTTCCTACGTTGCCCTAGACCCCTCGATCACAGCCGGAGAGCTAAATAGCCTAAAGACAGAAAAGGAAATCTAAACTGCCCCAGAGCAGACCCCAAAGTAAAAGGCAGCCCCCAACATATAATGATGGTGAAGCAAGATGAAAAAACACTCACACAGATAGAAAGATAGGCTGAGCAAACGATGGGGCCCAAGCTAACTAAACAGAAAAGGAAAGGAAGGTTGCTGTCTGCAATCTGCCAAAACCCTATCAAAGACATAAGCCAACAAGCTGATATGGAAAAAGACCCTGAAGCAGCTACGCTTCAAAAACTAAATCAGCACTCAGGTATTTTCAGAAGACAGAGCTAAAGGAATTCAGCACACCCCAGCAGGGAATGGCAGAAATCCAGAAAAACAAAGCAAAACAAAGTCAAAAGCACAAATGCAAAAAGCCGAGCAGAAAACTTAGCTTTAGAAGAGCAGGAATTCAGACTGGTCTCCAAGGATCCCACAGAGAAATCACTCGCAGGGCAGAAGGGCATCGGCAGCCTTATATCCAGTCAGTAACTCCACTCAGCCAGTCATCATCATCAGACTCAGGTGTTTGATAATCAGGCTCACTACCTTTCTTTTTTTTTTTTTAAACCAGTTATTTTAATTTAGGTTTCAAAAGATTTTAAACAATAAACAGTGGATATCAATATACATGTAACAATTCACATATCTTGTAGTAATACAATCAAAGCCATCCCCCCCTCCCTCACTACCTTTCTTTACCAGAAGAGGGAGTTCCTCAGGCCTCAGTAGTGAAGGGGAAAATGAACTCACAACAGTACCTCCCCCTTGAGGAGGGGTCACCGAACCCTCAACCACGCCACCAGGGCGATCAGGGTGAGCCCGATGAAAGGCACGCACCAATCTTTTGGCATGAATATCAGAGGCAGAGACCCAGGAATTATCCTCCTGACCATAACCCTTAACTGTTGTGAGTTCATTTTCCCCTTCATTACTGAGGCCCGAGGAACTCCCTCTTCTGGTAAAGAAAGGTAGTGAGCCTGATTGTCAAACACCTGAGGCTGATGATTGTGACTGGCTGAGTGGAGTTACGGACTGGATATAATGCTGCCGACGCCCTTCTGCCCTGCGGGTGATTTCTCTGTGGGATCCTTGGAGACCAGTCTGAATTCCTGCTCCTCCAAAGCTAAGTTTGCTGCTCGGCCTTTTGCTTTGTGCTTTGACTTTGTTTTTGCTTTGTTTTTCTGGATTTCTGCCATTCCCTGCTGGGGTGTGCTGAATTCATTTAGCTCTGTCTTCTGAAAATACCTGAGTGCTGATTCAGTTGTTAAAGCCTAGCTGCTTCAGGGCCTTTTTCATATCAGCTGGTTGGCTTATTTCTTTGATAGGGTTTTGGCAGATTGCAGACAGCAGCCTTCCTGTCCTTTCCTATCTAGGTAGTTTTGGGGCCCCGTCTTTGCTCAGTCTATCTTTCTGTCTGTGTTAGTATTTTCATCTTGCTTCACCGTCATTATATGTTGGGGGCTGCCTATTGCTTTGGGGTCTGCTCTGGGGCAGTTTAGAATTCCCCTTTCTTTAGGCCTATGTATTTCTCCGGCTGTGATCGAGGGGTCTAGGGCATCGTAGGAACCCCCCACGGCTGCTGCTAGTTGTGTTGATAGGTTCAGGGGTCTGCAATCTGATAGTTGCCAACTTCTCTGGTTTTCTGGACTTAGCTTGTATTTCTGCTTTTGCCTCCTACGGTGACTCATTCATAACACTTAACCATAGCAACACGCTACCCCTGCAGCGGAGCAGAGCCCGCTATCACCACCGCACCGCAGAGCCCTGCGGCACCCTACCAGCCTCCAGCCATGATAGGTTAGTATAGTGTGCGCCTAGGCACACCAGACACAACCTGTTGCATTTTTGGTCCGTCCGACCTGTGTAAAAAAAAAACGCATGCGCACGCTTGCTCACGGAATGCGCAAAAAAAACCACATTACAGTCTATGGGAACGCAGGCGTTAAGAGTTAACATGGCTAGAAACTGGTTAAAACGCATGCGCCTAAAAAAGCAAAAGCATGCAAAACGCATGATGCGTTTTTTGCATGGGTTAGGCCGGTTTCACATTAGCGCATTTTCAGCGCGCGCACGGCCGGGGTAGCTCCGCCCCCGAGCCGGCTCTCTGCCCGGCGTGCCCGCCCCTTCCTTGTAGCGCCGCCTCCTAGCGGACAGCGGCGCCTGCGATCGGCGCACCCTATCTTTAGCATAGGGTGCGCCGATCGTGCGCAGGCCGTGCGCTAGTTGCGCTTTGACCTGCGCTGCGCACTTTTGACGGTGCGCCGTGCGCGCCAAAATCCGAAAAGTTTGATTTTGGCGCGCACGGCGCACCGTCA
Organism: Dendrobates tinctorius; assembly: GCF_039654945.1. Classification (NCBI taxonomy): domain Eukaryota; kingdom Metazoa; phylum Chordata; class Amphibia; order Anura; family Dendrobatidae; genus Dendrobates; species Dendrobates tinctorius. The sequence goes on along the minus strand of NW_027361727.1, from coordinate 3,343,949 downwards.
AAAGTGCGCAGCGCAGGTCAAAGCGCAACTAGCGCACGGCCTGCGCACGATCGGCGCACCCTATGCTAAAGATAGGGTGCGCCGATCGCAGGCGCCGCTGTCCGCTAGGAGGCGGCGCTACAAGGAAGGGGCGGGCACGCCGGGCAGAGAGCCGGCTCGGGGGCGGAGCTACCCCCGGCCGTGCGCGCGTTGAAAATGCGCTAGTGTGAAACCGGCCTTACTATTGCGCATGAAGCGCAGCGCTAAAAAATGCTAGTGTGAAAGTAGCCTAAGAAATTTAACAGAATCTAACAGAGATCTTCCTGGAATAGTAACAAAGTGCTCAGCACAATATAGAAATAATCAGCAAACTGAATAACAGGGCGCGACCGCTAATACGAACCAATTCAGCAGTAATATGACGCAGGAGTTCACTCGGCACTTAAAAGTAGGAGTCCAGCAATAATATTAGTGAGAATACACACAGTACTTAAACGTGGAATTCCAGCAAGAATATGATCACAAGTGCGCCCGGCACTTAAACGTGGAAGTCCAGAAATACACAGGTGGAGCGTTAATAGGAGAAGGTCTCTATATGTACCTTTTAGGGCTGAAAAGTCCCGCACAAGTCCAGCACTGCAGCTCAACAGATACAGTCCAAGAAGAGATAATGATGTCAGAATTTCATACTGACCAGAGGACTTCAGAGGTGAGTAGCTCCTCAATAGAAGTCCTGGACAATAGGTAACCCAGGTCAGGATCAAGGAGCCACACAGAGGATTGAAGGCAGCTGATCGTGGAGAGGTAAAGCACCAAGTAACGAGCAGCAGCAACAGTGAGTCCAGAAGCAAACAGGCAGAAGCTCAAGAGCCAACAGCAACAAAATACTCAGGCAAGGAGGAATACCCAACCCGGACTTAAATAGCAGGACAGACAGGAAGTTCCAGGACAGAGAGAGGTACTACACTCCATCTTGGACAAGGGCAAACAGGCTCAATGGAAAATCTGGAATCCTTACACTAATGCGATATTCACAGCAAATGAGAGCAGAGGAATGATAAAATTATTGTTTCTGCAAAGAAAGAGTGCAAAGGATATTCATAGTGAAATATCTCAGACATTGGGGGTTCAATACCTTCCATATTCTACAGTTAAGAACTGGGTTGCCAAATTTAAAACGAGCAACTTCAGCACCAACGATGAGAAACGTCCTGGACGACCGAGTGTGGTTGTTGCTTTGGAGATCGTCGATGCTGTGCACAACCTCATACTGGAGAATCAGCAAATTTCTTGTACAAGTTCAATAAAATAAAATGTTACATTACAAACAGCTCAAGTCCATTGCTCTTAATGCTGTTCACATTAGTTGATGTAATTTTTAAAGAAAACCCCGCCATAACAATACATAAGAGCAGCAGAGAAGTAGAACCCATCATCATAATTCAGAATTGTTCTGTCCACCACGGTCTCCATGTCTGATGCTACATTAGTAAATATATGCAAAACACAAGCCGCGGAAACACCATCACATGTTTCTCAACGCAAGCAATGACTAGCCAGGTCTTTCCCCGGGAGGGAACAACCACGGGAAGGGCAGTCTCCAATGAAGGAAACCACCTATGCCAAAACATGGTATCCATCCACAGACAGCTGTTTCGGGGTATTGCCTGCTGTGAGTTCATTTTCCCCTTCACCGTCGATGTCTGATGAACTCCCTCTTCTGGTGAAGGAAGGTAGTGAGGCTGATTACCAAACACCTGATCTGGTAGATGATGACTGGGTAACAGGAAATTCTGACTGGATATAAGGCGGCCGACGCCCTTCTGAGTCGCTGGTGATTTCTCTGCTGGATTCTCGGAGACCAGTCTGATTCCTGCTTCCCAAAGATAAGTTTTTGCTCTGCTATTGAACTTATTAGTTTTGTTTACCTTGTTTTTTGGAGTTCAGCCATCCCCGGTCGGGGGTGTGCTGAGTTCCATTTTTCTCTCTGATCAGTTTGTCTCTTTGCTCTGTCTTCAGAACTTACCTGAGTGCTGATATAGTCTTTTTGAAGTCCTAGCGACTTCAGGGCCTGTTTTTCCTATCAGACGGTTGGGACATTTTTTGGTAGGGTTTTTTACGGATTGCAGACAGCAGCTTTTCTATCCTGTCCTTTTTAGCTAGCTTGGGCCCCATCGTTTGCTCTACCTATCTTTCTATCTGTGTTAGTGTTTTCATCTTGCTTCACCGTCATTATATGTTGGGGGCTGCCTATTGCTTTGGGGTCTGCTCTGGGGCAGTTTAGATTTCCCCTTTCTTTCTTTAGACCTATTTAGTTCTCCGGCTGTGATCGAGGGGTCTAGGGCATCGTAGGAACCCCCCACGGCTACTGTTAGTTGTTGTGGATAGGATCAGGGGTCTGCAATCCGATAGCTACCAACCTCTCTGGTTTTCTGGACTTAGCTTGTATTTTTGTTTTTTCCTCCTTCGATGACTCATTCATAACAATTGCCCCTCATCATTGTGGAGTAGGAAACTGGCCAGTAGGAGCAATGCCTAGTAGAAGACTGTGAAAAATGAGGATGAATGAACTCATGGAGATCAACATCCAACACTGCAGAGACACCATCACATGTTTCTCAACGCAGTGATTCTAGGGCAATGCCCCCATCCCTTATGGGAAATATGTAAATATATGCAAAACACAAGCCAAGGAGACACCATCACATGTTTCTCAATGCAAGCAATGACTAGCCAGGTCTTTCCCCGGGAGGGAACAACCACGGGAAGGGCAGTCTCCAATGAAGGAAACCACCTATGCCAAAACGTGGTATCCATCCACAGACAGCTGTTTCGGGGTATTGCCCCTCATCAGTGTGGAGTAGGAAACTGGCCAGTAGGAGCAATGCCTAGTAGAAGACTGTGAAAATGAGGATGAATGAACTCATGGAGATCAACATCCAACACTGCATAGACACCATCACGTGTTTCTCAACACAGTGATTCTAGGGCAATGCCCCCACCCTTATGGGAAATATGTAAATATATGCAAAACACAAGCCGCGGAGACACCATCACATGATGCTACATTAGTGTCTGTGGGTACGGGCTCCCGCTTTGTAGGTGGATGGTCCTCTATATCTGTCACATTATGCCTCTATTCTATTCAGTTCTTGTTCAAAATTTCAATCTGACTCAAATAGAACTTCATATCTGTTAGACATGACCATCACACCAACACCGCTGCTGAGATTTTTTTTTTCTGGCATTTTGGTTACTGTCATATTGTTACTCGGGTTTACGGGAGGAAATGTTTTGTTTTTTTTCCTCTTTTTGGTCTGCTTGATATTACCATTATCAAGTAGTAATGGAGAAACATATGCACAGGCTTCCTGTGGCTGCTGGCCTTGGGGGATGACCTCCATACTCTCCTGTGGCTGTGGTGTTACATGGTCTGACTCCTGGTGGATTTCTGATCTAGTGAGTATCTCCCCTGACATTAATGGCTTCTCTTCCTGAGTCTCTGCCTCTACCACCAAATCCTCATCAGGAAAGTCCCTGCAGATGTTATGCCAGGCATCTGAACAGCCCTTGTGAGGGTAGCCAATCTTCCCACACAGGTTACACCTTATATTTTGGCAGTCTGCAGCTACATGGCCTACTTCCCGGCACAGGCTGCACTTGACCACAGTACAGGCATTTGTCAGATGACTTGCTTTGCCACATTTAAAGCACTTGCGAGGCTGCCCAGGATAGAAGCAAACGCCCTTCTCCCTCCCAATGAAGTAGTTGGGTAAGTGGGCAATGATGTTGCTATTCTGCCGCAGCTTGATCAGAACTTTCCACCCTCCCGTTCAGATACCATCATCATCTTGACTCTTGGTGAGATCAGAGACAAGGTCACAATGTCTCAGGAGTCACACCACAATGTCCTGCAGGGGAACAGCCTCATTCCAAAAGATATTTACAGTCACTGAAACAAGAGGGGATTATAGGGAGAAAAATGGGAAGCGCAAGCTTTAAGTGTAGTAATTATTTTCCGAAAGTATATACTCAGTGTGAATACAATCACCTATTTGGTGTCTTGATATATTGCCTGTAGGTAGATCCAATCCCTGGATAACTCCATTCCGCTTTCCATTCAGTTTGCTGCAAAGATCTAGGAACTAGTGAAAGCACTGGACAGATTTCATAGGCTATAACACGTTTTTCTAGCAATATGCGCTCCTGAATTAAAAATAGAAATCATCCTTGAATCTGAATATCAAGTTCCATCATTATCCTTCTGGGGGTGCATATTGGTGGGAAAAACATTTATCAAGCGTATCTGGCCTGTAAATGGGAACAAAAATAAATTTGTTCCAACTGTCCATGTCCCTGAACTTGGGGAAACTGGCCCAGAATCTGTCCAGATCAGGCATGAACTTGAAGTTGATATCATAACCCTGTCTGGAAGATTAATCACTGCCAAGATGCTGACTGGTGCAAACCCCATACGGTGGCACATGAGCTCCCTGACCACAAGCCTCCTATCTGGCAGGTTCTCCTTGGCACCTCTGTGCTTAAATCGCACCACATTTCTTCTTTTGAATGACTGGCCGGTATAGTTGGCACCGAAGGTGAAGGAAGGAGCACCACGGCTCCAAGCATTACTGGGGGGAACCTGCCGGGTCACACTGGGATGACTGATGGGGTGAGGGTCTGCTGCAGGAGGACCTGTCACCTCTTGTGCATTAGATATTAACCCCTTTCTGATATCGGATGTATAATTACGCCGATGTGGGCTCCGGCGGTGAGCCCACATCTTTCCGGTAACGTCAGCTGTTTTGAACAGCTGACAGGTGCCCGCAATAGCCTCGGGTGGAATCGCGATCCACCTGTGGCTATTAACTAGTTAAATGTTGCTGTCAAACGCTGTCAGCAGCATTTAAATGCCGCTTCTGGCAAGGGGGACGGAAATACGCACACCGGTGACCCACGTCACATGATCATGGGTCACAGATGTGTCAGCATGACAACTCGAGGTCTCTTGGAGACCTCTATGGTTGTCAGTGCCGGATGGCTGTGAGTGCCACCCAATGGTAGGCGCTCATAGCAATTCAGCTATATAGAGGTGATCTGACCATCATCGCCTCTATGTAGCTGAGCCGATCGAGATGTGCCAGCTTCTAGTCTCCTATGGAGACTATTGAAGCATGGCAAAAGTAAAAAAAAAAAAAGTGTTTAAAAATATATATATAAAATAATAATAAAAGTTCAAATCACCCCCCCCTTTCGCCCCATTCAAAATAAAATCAAATCAAACATACACATATTTGGTATCGCCGAGTTCAGAATCGGCTGATCTATCAATAAAAAAAGGATTAACCTGATTGTTAAACAGCGTAGCGAGAAAAAAAATCAAAATGTCAAAATCACTTTTTTTGGTCGCCGAGACATTGCATTAAAATGCAATAACGGGCTATCAAAAGATCATATCTGCACCAAAATGGTATCATTAAAAACGTCAGCTCCGCATGCAAAGTAAAAGCCCTCACCCAACCTGAGATCAGAAAATGGAGGCGGGAAGGGCGTCTGAAAATGGCGCAATTCTTTTTCTTTTTTTTTTTTTTAGCAAAGTTTGGAATTTTTTTTCACCACTTAGATATAGATAAAAAAGAACCTAGCCATGTTTGGTGTCTATGAACTCATAATGACCTGAAGAATCATAACAGCAGGTCAGTTTTAGCATTTAGCGAACCTAGCAAAAAAGCCAAACAAAAACCAAGTGTGTGATTGCACTTTTTCTTGTAATTTTACCGCACATGGAATTTTTTTCCCGTTTTCTAGTACACGACATGGTAAAACCAATGGTGTTGTTCAAAAGTACAACTGATCCCGCAAAAAATAAGCCCTATATACCGTACATGGTCATATAGACAGAAAAATAAAAAGTTATGGCTCTGGGAAGAAGGGGAGTGGAAAACAAACGCAAAACCGAAAAAAGCTCTGGGGGTTAAAGGGTTAAAGGGAGGGAAATTGCACACATTATCCTGCACATTGTTATCAACAATAAGGCTAAGTGCACACGTTGCGGAATTCCCACGGAAGTTACGGCGGGAATTCTGAAATTCCATTCCGAGGGAAAACCGCATTTTAAATTCCCGCAATTTTTCCGCGGAAAAACTAGCAATTTGCAAGCGTAATTAGCTTGCAGAATGCTAGAGTTTTCCAAGCGATCTGTAGCATCGCTTGGAAAACTGATTGACAGGTTGGTCACACTCGTCTAACATAGTGTTTGACGAATGTGACCAACTTTTTACTATTGCCTATGCAGCACCAGTAGTAAAAAGATAAAATGTTAAAAAAATAAAAAATCGTGTTTTTCTCACCTTCCGACGTCCCGCGCAGCATCCCCGATCATCGCGATGCTGCCGGCAGGTCCCATTCCCAGTGATGCATTGCGCCAATAACCTTTGATGACGTCGCGGTGTTGCGGGACCGCAACGTTATCAAAGGTCATTGCCGCAATGCATCACAGGGAACAGGACCTGCCGGCAGCATTGCTGAAGCTTGGTGACGCTGCGCGGGACATCGGAAGGAGAGAAAAACACGATTTTTAAATTTTTAATTCTATTTTTTACAGGGTTATGGTACCCAGAGCCCGGAGGACAGTCTCCTCTCCTCCGGACAGTGGGTACCATCCGCAAATGTTCTGCTTACTTTTCGCATGGTGGGCACAGCCACATGCGGAAAGTAAGCAGAACAACGCATTCCTATGTGGGCGGAATCGCCGCGATTACGCAAAGTTAATGAGCATGCTGCGTATTTTTCCGCAATGCAATTCCGCCGCGGGAAAATCCGCAGCATTAGCACAGCATTGCGGAATCCGATAGGATTGCATGGGATGCTGTTTTTTTGCGTTTTCGCAGCAAAAATCGCACGTTAAAAACCGCCATGAAAACACACAAAAAAACGCAACGTGTGAACGCAGCCTAATATCACTATCATCAGGCAATGTGACATTCACTACAGACTGAGAGCCACCTCCAGCTTCTAACCCCATGGGTACAGTGTGGTTATCCCCAGTCTGTGAGTCAGCATTAAGGCTACTTTCACACTTGACTTGAAATCTGGCAAAGATGAAAAAAACGGATCCGTTTCCGTTTGAGAAAAAATGGATGCACCGGATCCTTTCTTTTGACGGAACCGTTTTCAGTTACCAATGTCTGAAATTTAAAGTAATAGGACGAGAGAGAGAGAATTTTTTACAGTCTATGCCCCTGTAGGTCTACGCCAGGGTCCCCATCCTCCCCAGGATACAGTCTATGAACCTGTAGGTCTCTGCCAGTGGCGTCATCCTTCCCAGGATACAGTCTATGCCCCTGTAGGTCTCTGCCAGTGGTCCCATCCTTCCCAGGATACAGTCTATGCCCCTGTAGGTCTATGCCAGGGTCCCCATCCTCCCCAGGATACAGTCTATGCCCCTGTAGGTCTATGCCAGGGTCCCCATCCTCCCCAGGATACAGTCTATGCCCCTGTAGGTCTCTGCCAGTGGTCCCATCCTTCCCAGGATATAGTCTATGCCCCTGTAGGTCTCTGCCAGGGTCCCCATCCTCCCCAGGATACAGTCTATGCCCCTGTAGGTCTCTACCAGGGGCCCCATCCTCCCCAGGATACAGTCTATGCCCCTGTAGGTCTCTGCCAGTGGTCCCATCCTTCCCAGGATATAGTCTATGCCCCTGTAGGTCTCTGCCAGGGTCCCCATCCTCCCCAGGATGCAGTCTATGCCCCTGTAGGTCTCTGCCAGTGGTCCCATCCTTCCCAGGATACAGTCTATGCCCCTGTAGGTCTATGCCAGGGTCCCCATCCTCCCCAGGATACAGTCTATGCCCCTGTAGGTCTCTGCCAGTGGTCCCATCCTTCCCAGGATACAGTCTATGCCCCTGTAGGTCTATGCCAGGGTCCCCATCCTCCCCAGGATACAGTCTATGCCCCTGTAGGTCTATGCCAGGGTCCCCATCCTCCCCAGGATACAGTCTATGCCCCTGTAGGTCTCTGCCAGTGGTCCCATCCTTCCCAGGATATAGTCTATGCCCCTGTAGGTCTATGCCAGGGTCCCCATCCTCCCCAGGATACAGTCTATGCCCCTGTAGGTCTCTACCAGGGGCCCCATCCTCCCCAGGATACAGTCTATGCCCCTGTAGGTCTCTGCCAGTGGTCCCATCCTTCCCAGGATATAGTCTATGCCCCTGTAGGTCTCTGCCAGGGTCCCCATCCTCCCCAGGATGCAGTCTATGCCCCTGTAGGTCTCTGCCAGTGGTCCCAAGCTTGCCAGGATACAGTCTGTGCCCCTGTAGGTCTCTCTGCCAGTGGTCCCATCCTTCCCAGGATACAGTCTGTGTCCCTGTAGGTCTCTGCAGCATTTCTTTGTGCTGCTGTAACTCACCCATCTTCTTCACCAGGGCCGGTATCTCCTCCGCCAGCTGCAGCTCTGGTGCACGCGCCGTCTCCCTCTCAGGTTTTGGCTTTGGACAATGGCTCTAGGTGTTTGAATGCAGGAGTCTCCTTTGGTTTTACCACAGATGACTTTATGGTGTCACCGCTGGCTCCGCTCCACAGCACTTTTACTGCTGCCACCCACCTGCGAACGCCATACCGGTCACCATAACTCGCTGCTGCATGTTTTCCTGCCATGTCTGCCTCTCTAGAGATGACCGTCTCTGCCTGTGTGGAGGAGTAAGCTGCACATCTGAGGTGGGTAATGGCGGCTGCTTCACTTTCTGTGCACCAGGCTGGGGCTATTTACTGACAGAAAATTCATTTGGGGAGTTAGGGTATGTGCACACGTTGCAGAAAATTTCTGCACAAAAACCTGAATCCCTTCCCAGAAACCACACCTATTTTTCCGCAGCGTTTTTGCGCGTTTTTTGTGCGGTTTTGATGCGTTTTTTACCGCTGCGGTTTCTAAAAGCATGGGAGAAGCCTAAACCGCGGAAAAAAATGCAAAATTAATGTGCATGCTGCGTTTTTTACCGCGATGCGGTTTTTTTCGCGGTAAAAAACGCATCAATGTGCACAGAAAGTGCAAAATGCATAGAAATGAATGGGAAGCTTATTTTTAGCGGTTTTATAGTGAAAACCGCTGTAAAAACTGCAAAAAAAAAACGCTGTGTGTGAACACAGCCTTACTGGACGTTGGGCTTTGTTGCATTTCTTTACTTACTGACACTTTTACCTCAGGTTTCCTTGTTGTTACTGGAGCTGGTGTATCTTCCATAACTTTACTCACATTCACTCTACTTTCTTCCTTCATGGAAGCAGTGGAGCTTTGGTTTGTTGTTTTACATTGCATAATGGTGGCTCTGGGATGTGTATTCTCACTATAAGAAGCTTGGGAGATTACTACCAGTGTGGGCCGAGAAGCCTGGGCCTTGCTTGGGGAGCTTCCCCGCCCAGGGTGGCCCTTCCCCAGGCATACTCCATACATGAGGAGACAAGCTGAGACACGTCCTCACAGCTAGGAGGCAGTATTAGGGCATGCTTCCATGGTCAGGATAGCATCAGAATTTGCTCAGGATTTGATGCAGGTAAAATCTGCACCTGAGGTCACTGGCAGGTCACCTGCGTTCTTGATGCGTTTTTTTCATGCGGATTGTATGCGTTTTTTTGTAAACTACATAAATATATATTATTTAACAAAAAAAAACAAAGATTTGTGATGTCATTTCTGGTCCAACCTCCTCTTTAACATTTGTCCAACCCACACTCCATTACAGACAGACAGACAGATAAATGGATGCTTGACAATGTCCGTACTGTGAGGTCGAAATGTTGCACCACTTGGTGCTGAATTAAAGCCCACAATTTTTCCTTGAACTGGAGTGCTGCCTGACTTTTTTCCATTTATATTTTGTTTTGGACAACCGCATTAGGGTGGTTTCACATTAGCGTTCTTGTGCGCAGCGTTTGCGGCGCATCCATGCGCATGCGTCATGCGCCCCTATCTTTAACTTTGGGGGGGCGCATGGTCTTGCGTTTGCACACGTTCGTATGCGTTTTCGTGCGCGTGCACCTTTGCACTCCAGACGCAACATGTTGCATTTTTGGGTGCGCCGAAATTTGAAGAAAAAAAAACAATGCATGTGCATGCTTGCGCACGGAATGCGACAAAAAACCGCATTACAGTCTACGGGAACGCAGGCGTACGCATGGAAATGCGCACGCCTGCGTTTTGATGAACATGCGTTTTTGTCGTAAAAATGTGTAGACACTGGGTTTACCCATAAAGAACGAATGCACCTAAACGCAAAAGCATGCAGAAACGCATGATGCGTTTTTTTGCATGCGCACAAAAGAGCTAATGTGAAACCACCCTTACTTAGGAAGTATTGCAGCCAAAGGCTGCTCAAGTTTGTGCTGCTATCTGTCTTTTCTATATATCTATACAGTCATGGCCAAAAGTATTGACACCCCTGCAATTCTGTCAGATAATATTCAGTTTCTTCCTGAAAATGATTGCAAACACAAATTCTTTGGTATTATTCTCTTCATTTAATTTGTCTTAAATGAAAAAACATAAAAGAGAATGAAGCAAAAAGCAAAACATTGATCATTTCACACAAAACTCCAAAAATGGGCCGGACAAAAGTATTGGCACCCTCAGCCTAATACTTTGTTGCACAACCTTTAGCCAAAATAACTGCGACCAACCGCTTCCGGTAGCCATCAATGAGTTTCTTACAATGCTCTGCTGGAATTTTAGACCATTCTTCTTTGGCAAACTGCTCCAGGTCCCTGATATTAGAAGGGTGCCTTCTCCAAACTGCCATTTTTAGATCTCTCCACAGGAGTTCTATGGTATTCAGGTCTGGACTCATTGCTGGCCACCTTAGAAGTCTCCAGTGCTTTCTCTCAAACCATTTTCTAGTGCTTTTTGAAGTGTGTTTTGGGTTATTGTCCTGCTGGAAGACCCATGACCTCTGAGGTAGACCCAGCTTTCTCACACTGGGCCCTAAATTATGCTGCAAAATTTGTTGGTAGTCTTCTGACTTCATAATGCCATGCACACGGTCAAGCAGTCCAGTGCCAGAGGCAGCAAAGCAACCCCAAAACATCAGGGAACCTCCACCATGTTTGACTGTAGGGACCGTGTACTTTTCTTTGAATACCTCTTTTTTCTCCTGTAAACTCTATGTTGATGCTTTTGCCCTAAAAGCTCTACTTTTGTCTCATCTGACCAGAGAACATTCTTCCAAAATGTTTTAGGCTTTTTCAGGTAAGTTTTGGCAAACTCCAGCCTGGCTTTTTTATGTCTCGGGGTAAGAAGTGGAGTCTTCCTGGGTCTCCTACCATAAAGTCCCTTTTCATTCAGATACCGACGGATAGTACGGGTTGACACCGTTGTACCCTCGGACTGCAGGGCAGCTTGAACTTGTTTGGATGTTAGTTGAGGTTCTTTATCCAACATCCGCACAATCTTGCGCTGAAATCTCTTGTCAATTTTTCTTTTCCGGCCACATCTAGGGAGGTTAGCTACAGTGCCATGGGCTTTAAACTTCTTGATGACACTGCGCACGGTAGACACAGGAACATTCAGGTCTTTGGAGATGGACTTGTAGCCTTGAGATTGCTCATGCTTCCGCACAATTTGGTTTCTCAAGTCCTCAGACAGTTCTTTGGTCTTCTTTCTTTTCTCCATGCTCAATGTGGTACACACAAGGACACAGGACAGAGGTTGAGTCAACTTTAATCCATGTCAACTGGCTGCAAGTGTGATTTAGTTATTGCCAACACCTGTTAGGTGCCACAGGTAAGTTACAGGTGCTGTTAATTACACAAATTAGAGAAGCATCACATGATTTTTCGAACAGTGCCAATACTTTTGTCCACCCTCTTTTTTATGTTTGGTGTGGAATTATATCCAATTTGGCTTTAGGACAATTCTTTTTGTGTTTTTTAATTTAAGACAAATTAAATGAAGATAATAATATCAAAGAATTTGTGTTTGCAATCATTTTCAGGAAGAAACTGAGTATTATCTGACAGAATTGCAGGGGTGTCAATACTTTTGGCCATGACTGTAGATAGTAAAAAATCTGTGTTAGGCCAGGATCACACTTTTCGAGAAACTTGCACGAGTCTCGCACCACAATATCCGGCACTGCCACCGGCACTCGGACCAGAGCGTGTGACTGCATAGAAATTCATGCAGCTGCATGCTCCTGTCCGAGTGGCGGTAGCAGTGCCGAGTACTGACATGCAAGACTCGTGCGAGTTTCTTGGATGTCTGACCCCGGCCTAATATGTAATGTCCTTTCTTTTTTTTTTTTTTTTTTTCAATAAATAAATAATTTTTTTTTTAAAACCTATCCATTATTAATCCAATAGTATGAAAGGATTAAAAAAAAAAACACGCATACACACATTAAGAATAAAGTCTTTTAGGCTGTGTGCCCACGTAGCGATTTTTAAGCGTTTTTGCCGCAATCTTCGGCGCGAAAACGCAGCAAAAACGTTTAAAAATCGTGTACATGACGCACCCCATGCATTTCTATGGCATTCCGCACATGCTGTGCTAATGCTGCGCTTTTTTCCGTGGCGGAATCGCATCGCGGAAAAAAATCGCAGCATGCTCATTCTTTTGTGCGGAATCGCAAAGAATTGCCGCGATTCCGCACCCATAGGAATGCATGAGAATCGCTTACTTCCCGCATGTGGCTATGCCCACCATGCGGGAAGTTAAGTGTCTCATGTGCGGTTGGTACCCACGGTGTGGAGGAGAGGAGACTGTCCTCCAGGCCCTGGGCACCATACCCCTGTAAAAAAAAGAATAAAAAAAATCGGGGTATATTTACCTTCCGGCGTCCCGCGCTGCATTCCCGGCCTAAGCGTTCCCAGTAATGCCTTGCGGCACGGTCCAGTGATGGCGTAGTCTCGCGTGACTCTAGCGGTCTCGTGAGATCGCTATAGCAACGCGAGACTACGTCATCACAGATCTCGCAAGGCATTACTGGGAACGCTGAGGCCCGGGAATGCAGCGCGGGACGTCGGAAGGTAAATATACACCAATTTTTTAATTTTTTTTAGCATTTTAACATTCTATCTTTTACTATTGATGCCGCATAGGCGGCCTCAATAGTAATAACCTGGTCACACTCGTCAAACACTATGTTTGACAAGTGTGACCAACCTGTCAATCACTTTCCAAGCGATGCTTCAAATCGCTTGAAAAGTGCTTGAATATCGCACGCAAAAATCGCGGCAAAATCGCGATCATAATCGTGGTGAACTCACGCGGTAAAAAAACAGCGCGATTTCTGGGAAGGAGTCCGGTTTTTGGTGTGCGTTTTAACACGCTACGTGGGCACATAGCCTCAATGAAATAATTAAACAAACATTTCTGCATCTTTATTAAACCCCCAATCCAATCGAAGCCCTTGTTCTCCTGTAAGGGTATGTGCACACGTATGCAGAAAATTCCTGACAGAAAACTAGACTTCTTCCCAGAAAACGCGCGTTTTTTTTCCGGAGTGTCCCCAGTCTCATAGAAAATAGTTAGAAATGCGGATTTTTCCGCGAAATTATTGAGCATGCTGCGTTTTTTACCGCGATGTGTTTTTTTTGCGGAAAAAAGCATCAATATGCACAAAAAGTGCAGAATTCATTAAAATGAATGGGATGCTTCTTGTAAGCGTTTTTTAAGCGTTTTGCCGGTTAAAAAACGTGAAAAAAATGCTTACCCTAAAAGGATCAAAAATAAAAAAGCAACAATATCTCATCATCTACAGTATGTGCCATACAGTCAAGTCCCACGCTGTAATCCTTCTCAAGGGGTTAAAAAGTTTACAACCAGGAGCAGCGCTAAGGCTACTACCTCTCCATTATTAAACAGGCTTAATGTCACCTTACAATAGCAAGGTGACATTAACCCCTTATTACCCCATATTCAACCCGCTACAGGGCCATGGAAAGAGAGAGGCTAAGTGCCGGAATAGGCGCATCTTACAGATGCACCTTTTCTGGGGTGGCTGGGGGCAGATGTTTTTAGCTGGGGGGGGGGGGCAATAACCATGGTCCCTCTAGGCTATTAATATCTGCCCTCAGTCACTGGTTTTTCCCTCTCTGGAGGAGAAAATTGCACGGGAGCCCACGCCAGTTTTTTTTTTCATGAATTAATTCTTTAATTTAACACTTACAGCTCTAAAATTTTACACACACACTACTAACATTATTAGTGAGGGACGTATATAAATCTTACGGATATGCAATGGTTTACTGTATGTAAACCATGTCTCATATCCTGTCGGGTTCTGTAATGATTTTACAGAAGCTGACAATTGAATTACCGGCTATTCTGCTATCTAGCTCCTTATGAAATACTAGCTGAAGAGCCCAGCACTGCCCGGGCATAGTAACTAACTGTGGTTAGTTATAACAAATTATAATTATCCTCCATCCCATAGTCCCATGCCCATATACCCATCATACATATCCACGATCCCATAGTCCCATGCCCATATACCCATCACACATCCTCCATCCCATAGTCCCATGCCCATATACCCATCATACATATCCACGATCCCATAGTCCCATGCCCATATACCCATCACACATCCTCCATCCCATAGGCCCATGCCCATATACCCATCATATATATCCTCCATCCCATAGGCCCATGCCCATATACCCATCATACATATCCTCCATCCCATAGTCGAGTGCCCATATACCCATCACACATCCTCCATCCCATAGTCCCGTGCCCATATACCCATCATACATCCTCCATCCCATGCCCATATACCCATCACACATCCTCCATCTCATAGTCCCATGCCCATACACCCATCATACATATCCTCCATCCCATATTCGAGTGCCCATATACCCATCATACATATTCGCCATCCCATAGTCGAGTGCCCATATACCCATCATACATATCCTCCATCCCATAGTCCAGTGCCCATATAACCATCACACATCCTCCATCCCATAGTCCCATGCCCATATACATATCCTCCATCCCATAGTCCAGTGCCCATATACCCATCACACATCCTCCATCCCATAGTCAACCATTATGACATCATAATGAGCGGCGGCGGGGCTTGCAACCTATGATGAATCAGCGTCGCCATGGCAACCATTATGACATCATAATGAGGGGCGGGGCTTGATACGCACACACTTTCCCCAGTATGCAAATAGGGGCATTATGACATCATAATGAGGGGCGGGGCTTGACACGCACACACTTTTTCCCCATTATGTAGACGGGGGCAAAATTGTTTGGTGAATTGGAACGCGCAGGGTTAAAATTTCGCCTCACAACATAGCTTAGGACGCTCTCGGGGTCCAGACGTGTGACTGTGCCAAATTTTGTGGCTTCTGGGGGGGTGCGTCACTCTGTCCGAAGCCTTTATAGACTGCGCAAGTGCGACGTGCCTGCGCAGTCTGGTTCCAGACAGAGTGACGCACCCCCCAGAAGATCGCCGGCACATGCACCTCCCCAGGAGATCGCCGGCACACGCACCCCCCAGGAGATCGCCGGCACAACACCTTACCGATTCGGTGTGGCCGCGGGTCTTGCATCTTGCTGTGGTGTGATGACAGGAGAGGGCAGGGTTGTGGCTCCGGAAGCGGCGGATGCGCAGTCCGCGCTTTCCGGCGCCATTTTGTGGAAGACACACTGTCTTCACACTGCAGTGTGTCTTCAAGATAATGGCGCCGGAAAGAGAGGAATGCGCAGGCGCCGATTCCGGAGCAACAACACAGCAGGAGTGCAGCCGGAATCATGCATAGCGCAATCCGGTGCCATTTTACTGAAGACACATTTGCAGTGTGTCTTCAGCAATATGGCGCTAGACAGCGCTATGGGCATGTGCGTACTCCTGCACCAGACTCCTCCCCCAGCCTCCAGCAGAATGTGACAGCGCTGGACACAGGGAAGAAAGGGGAGTATAAATGTTTTTTTTATTGTATGTGTGCAGTTTAATAGGGGTGATGGGGACCATACATATCAGGATTGGGGGGTGAGGGGACCATGCATACCAGGATAGGGGGGTGAGGGGACCGTGCATACCACGAAAGGAGAGTGAGGGGACAGTGCATACCAGGATAGGGGGGTGAGAGGACCGTTCATACCACGAAAAGGGGGGTGAGGGGACCGTGCATACCACGAAAGGAGAGTGAGGGGACAGTGCATACCAGGATAGGGGGGTGAGAGGACCGTTCATACCACGAAAAGGGGGGTGAGGGGACCGTGCATACCACGAAAAGGGGGGTGAGGGGACCATGCATACCCCGAAAAGGAGGGGGGAGGGGACGTGCATATCACGAAAGGGGAGTGAGGGGACCGTGCATACCACGAAAAGGGGGATGAGGGGACCGTGCATACCACAAAAAGGAGGGGTGAGGGGACCGTGCATACTATAAAAGGGGAGTGAGGGGACGTGCATACCACGAAAGGGGAGTGAGGGGACCGTGCATACCACGAAAGGGGAGTGAGGGGACCGTGCATACCACGAAAAGGGGGGTGAGGGGACCGTGCATACCACGAAAAGGGGGGTGAGGGGACCGTGCATACCACGAAAAGGGGGGTGAGGGGACCGTGCATACCACAAAAGGGGGGGTGAGGGGACCGTGCATACCACAAAAGGGGGGGTGAGGGGACCGTGCATACCACGAAAGGGGAGTGAGGGGACCGTGCATACCACGAAAGGAGAGTGAGGGGACAGTGCATACCAGGATAGGGGGGTGAGAGGACCGTTCATACCACGAAAAGGGGGGTGAGGGGACCGTGCATACCACGAAAAGGGGGGTGAGGGGACCATGCATACCCCGAAAAGGAGGGGGGAGGGGACGTGCATATCACGAAAGGGGAGTGAGGGGACCGTGCATACCACGAAAAGGGGGATGAGGGGACCGTGCATACCACAAAAAGGAGGGGTGAGGGGACCGTGCATACTATAAAAGGGGAGTGAGGGGACGTGCATACCACGAAAGGGGAGTGAGGGGACCGTGCATACCACGAAAGGGGAGTGAGGGGACCGTGCATACCACGAAAAGGGGGGTGAGGGGACCGTGCATACCACGAAAAGGGGGGTGAGGGGACCGTGCATACCACGAAAAGGGGGGTGAGGGGACCGTGCATACCACAAAAGGGGGGGTGAGGGGACCGTGCATACCACGAAAGGGGAGTGAGGGGACCGTGCATACCACGAAAGGGGAGTGAGGGAACGTGCATACCAGGATAGGGAAGAGGGGGTACCATGCATACCAGGATTGGGGGGTGAGGGGACCATGCATACCAGGATGAGGAATGGGGTGCCATGCATACGAGGATTGAGGGGGGTGAGGGTACCATGCATACCAGGATAGGGATGAGGGGTGCCATGCATACCAGGATAGGAGGAGGGCAGCACATACCAGGATGGGAGACCATATACTAATAAAAATGCTCGCCACTCGGGCGTAGAACGGTTCATAGCTAATATATATATATATATATATATATATATATATATATATATATATATATAATTTTTTTTTTTTTTCACAAATATTTGAGGCCATGGATCCATTATATGTCTATTTTGAAAGCCGGCAAGAAAATCTCGCCATACGGATGTCACACGGATGCTTAGATGCGAGAAAATCGCATCCTCGCATTGCACATGGATGACATACAGATCACTGTTCAGGGAACATTTCTGCGATTTTCGTCCATGAAAAACAGACCGATTTTTTATACGGTAGTTGTGTCGCCAGCCTTTTAGTAGTTATATTCTTGTACGTAGGGGCAGCATTATAGTAGTTATATTCTTGTACGTAGGGGCAGCATTATAGTAGTTATATTCTTGTACATAGGGGCAGTATTATAGTAGTTATATTCTTGTACATAGGGGGCAGTATTATAGTAGTTATATTCTTGTACATAGGGGCAGTATTATAGTAGTTATATTCCTGTACATAGGAGCAGTATTATACTAGTTATATTCTTGTACATAGGAGAAGTATTATAGTAGTTATATTCTTGTACGTAGGTGCAGCATTATAGTAGTTATATTCTTGTACATAGGGGACAGTATTATAGTAGTTATATTCTTGTACATAGGAGCAGTATTATAGTAGTTATATTCTTGTACATAGGAGCAGTGTTATAGTAGTTATATTCTTGTACGTAGGGGCAGCATTATAGTAGTTATATTCTTGTACATAGGGGCAGTATTATAGTAGTTATATTCTTGTACATAGGAGAAGTATTATAGTAGTTATATTCTTGTATATAGGGAGCAGTATTATAGTAGCTATATTTTTGTACATAGGAGCAGCATTAATATTGTATTATGTTCTTATACAAGTTTGAGTCTTAAACTCTCACCTTGTGGATCAATCTTTTTAGTCTTTACATCAATATTTGACAATTGTGCCTTATTTGGTGACATTTTAATAAATTAACTTTTTTTTTTTCAATGAATTATTTCTAATCTGTGTTTGTCTTGGTAATTTGGGCTTTCTGTTTCTTCTATGTATACACACGTGTTCAAAATTGTTGGTACCCCTCGTTTAATGACAGAAAAACCCACAATGGTGACAGAAATAAACTGAATCTGACAAAAGTAATAATAAATAAAAAATCTGTGAAAATGGACAAATGAAAGTCAGACATTGTTTTTCAGCCATGCTTCCACAGGATTTTTACAAAAATAAAACTCATGAAATAGGCCTGGACAGAAATTATGGCACCCCTGAAACTAATGTGACAAAAGGGACATGCTAAATCAATGCGTGTCCACTAATTAGCATCACAGGTGTCTACAATCCTGGAATCAGTGAGTGGCCTGTATAGAGGCTACAGATACTCACTGTGCTGTTTGGTGACATGGTGTGTATCACACTCAACATGGACCAGAGGAAGCGAAGGAGAGAGTTGTCTCAGGAGATCAGAAAGAAAATTATAGACAAACATGTTAAAGGTAAAAGTTATAAGACCATCTATGAGCAGCTTGATGTTCCTGTGACTACAGTTGCACATATTATTCAGAAATTTAAGCTCCATGGGACTGTAGCCAACCTCCCTGGATGTGGCCGCAGGAGGAAAATTGATGACAAATTAAACAGACGGATAATACGAATGGTACGAAAAGAGCCCAGAAAAACTTCTAAACAGATGAAAGGTGAACTTCAATCTCAAGGAACATCAGTGCCAGATCGCACCATCTGTCATTGTATGAGCCAAAGTGGACTTAATTAGAGATGACCAAGAAGGACACCATTGTTGAAAAAAAAATCATAAAAAAAGCCAGACTGGATTTTGCCAAACTACATGTTGACAAGCCACAAAGCTTCTGGGAGAATGTCCTATGGACAGATGAGACAAAAATGGAACTTTTTGACAAGGCACATCAACTCTATGTTCATAGATGGAAAAATGAAGCATATCAAGAAAAGAACATTGTCCCTACTGTGAAACATGGAGGAGGCTCTGTTATGTTCAGGGGCTGCTTTGCTGCATCTGGCACAGGATGTATAGAATCTGTGCAGGGGACAGTGAAATTTCAAGACTATCAAGGGATTCTAGAGAGAAATGTGCTGCCTAGTGTCAGGGTACTGTTACACCTAGCGACTCACCAGCGATTCCGACCAGCGATATGGCGCGGTCAGGATCGCTGGTGCATCGCTAGGTGGTCGCTAGTGAGCTGCCACACAGGCAGATCTCACTAGCGACATCGCTGGGGACGGGGATCGCTACTTACCTGTCACACTAGGCGATCCTGCGTCCTCCCGCCCGGCTCCACGCGTCGCTCGTCGTCACAGCAGGAAGCGCCGCAGGAAGTGACCGACGAGGAATGGTCCAGGAGCTTCTCGCGCGATCAGCGATAACCAGCGGGGGAGCCGGTCGGAGGCAAGTATCAGACATAGCGATATCGCTAGCAATATCGCTGCAACGTCACAAAATCGGTGACTTTACAGCGATATTGCTAGTGATATCGCAGTGTGTAACGGGGGCTTCAGAAAGCTTGGTCTCAGTCGCAGGTCATGGGTCTTGCAACATGATAATGATCCAAAACACACAGCTAAAAACACCCAAGAACGGCTAAGAGGAAAACATTGGACTATTCTGAAGTGGCCTTCTATGAGCCCTGACCTAAATTGCACTGAGCAACTTTGGAAAAAGCTGAAACACGCCGTCTGGAAAAGACAACCTTCAAACACGAGTCAACTGGAGCAGTTTGCTCTTGAGGAGTGGGCCAAAATACCTGTCGAGAGGTGCAGAAGTCTCATTGACAGTTACAGGAATCGTTTGATTGCAGTGATTGCCTCAAAAGGTTGTGCAACAAAATATTAAAGTAAGGGTACCATCATTTCTGTCCAGGCCTATTTCATGAGTTTTAGTTTTAAAAAAATTCTGTGGTAGCATGGCTGAAAAGCAATGTCTGACTTTCATTTGTTCATTTTCATAGATTTTTTATTTATTATTACTTTTGTCAGATTCAAGTTATTTCTGTCACCATTGTGGGTTTTTATGTCATTAAATGAGGGCTATCAACAATTTTGCCCACGTGTGTATATTACTTCTGATCTCAGTCTCGGTTAATCGTTGACTATATGATGCAGAAATAAAATTACCATTTAATAAAACCTTCGGCTTCCATTAACTTCTCACTCTGATCTTTGGCATTTGTCGAACATTTTTCTATTTTACAAACTTCCAGAATGATTATTTCAGGTTACAGTGGGTGACGACGCCATTTCTCCACACCATGATTGTGACAGGAGATCTCATTGTTAGACAGTGACATTTTTGCATTCCGGGTGCATGGATTGACAGTAATGTGTTGTGACAGGACCATAATGGCTGATTCATAGGATGAGCAAAGAAAAGATACAATGGAGGCCATTTCACACTTATATATCTAGCTAAAAGCAACAATGGTCCTATAGTGGCGCCATGATGATCCTGTATATAGAAATACTGTAAAATCGCCATCTTGTTGCACATTTGTCTTCTAATCTACCGTCCTGATCATTATGATTCCTAAACTCTTCCCATTGGTCGCAGCTGATTAAAAAGCATTAAACTTGATCTGACTTATGTAGGACACAAAAGTACATTTTTGTTAATTTCATACTCTGCTTTTAGTTTTGGGGCAGAGGGTTTGCAGTATCATAATACCGCACAGTAATATATATTTTTCTCAGTTATTTATTCTGCAGTTGTAATGCCCTGAGGTTTTTCTTCCATAATCTAGCAGTAACGAGTTCTCTGCAATCAGCCGGGACATGTGAGGACAAGGTTGTTTTAATGGGAAACAAAAAAAAATCCATTGAAGTTTCCGGCTCTACAAGAAAGCTGCCGATGAACTATACGTACCAGCATTTGTTCACACTTGGACTTGTAATTCTACTATAGCAAAAGCCACTGAATTATTCTCTTTTTTTCAAGTTAGTGAAAGCTCCATCTATTGGTTTCTGTGTCTAGGAAAAGCTGGGTGGCAATTTCAGATCCATGTCTGCCTGACCCGTGATGGTTGCGAGAAAAGTGGGGAGAAAATATTAAAGATCAAATTGTGTCCCCCACAGAAGTGCTTGTTTCCCCTCTACTCTTTCTTCAGCCCCTTGTATGGTAACAGTGCAGATCAGGTATATTGGGGAGTGCTGCACAGACTATCACCTCCTATAGGAAGGGGGTTGAAAGAAACCAGATTTGGCCCCATATCCCTTTGTCGTACAAACATGTTTGCCTAAATGGTGCAATCCTATGTAAAACAAGTCTGGTTCGGCAACTTTTCAATGCTGCAGATTTTTCGCTTTTGGCAAATCCACTGCATTTTACAGTGCCGAGTGCGTGAGATTTTAAGAAATCTCATGCACTTGCTGAAAATTATATCCACTGCATAAATTGACTAGAGCTGCAAATTTTGGAGTCAGGGGTCACATGATGAGGGCCTTCAGTGTCTGCAGGACTCTGCTGTGCAGCTTGTCATCGTGCTGGATGAGGGCAAATGTACAGTATGTGTGGGGTCAGGAGGGGTTTACAGGGTGGATGTAGCAGAGCCATGTGTACGAGGTGTACAGAGCGGAGCCTCGTGTGTGTGAGTTGTCTACGGAGCAGAGATGCGTTTGTACGAAGTGTATTGAGCGGAGCCCTGTGTGTACAAGTTGTACGGAGCAGAGCCGCGTGTGTACGAAGTGTATGGAGCTGAGCCGCGTGTGTACGAGGTGTACGGAGCAGAGATGCGTTTTTACGAAGTGTATTGAGTGGAGCCCTGTGTGTACAAGTTGTACGGAGCAGAGCCGCGTGTGTACGAAGTGTATGGAGCTGAGCCGCGTGTGTACGAGGTGTACGGAGCAGAGATGCGTTTTTACGAAGTGTATTGAGTGGAGCCCTGTGTGTACAAAGTGTACGGAGCAGAGCCATATGTGTACAAAGTGTACGAAGCTGAGCCGCGTGTGTACGAGGTGTATGGAGCGGAGCCGCGTGTGTACGAGGTGTATGGAGCGGAGCTGCGTGTGTACGAGATGTACGGAGCTGAGCCATGTGCGTACGAGGTGTATGGAGCGGAGCTGCGTGTGTACGAGGTGTGTGGAGCAGAGATGCGTTTGTACGAAGTGTATTGAGCGGAGCCCTGTGTGTACAAAGTGTACAGAGCGGAGCCATATGTGTACAAGGTGTACGGAGCTGAGCGGCGTGTGTACTTGGTGTACGGAGTGGAGCCGCGTGTGTACGAGGTGTACGCAGCGGAGCCACATGTGTACGAGATGTACGGAGCGGAGCCATGTGTGTATGAGGTGTATGGAGCGGAGCCGTGTGTGTACGGGGTGTGCGGAGTGTAGCCGTGTGAATGGGTTGTATGGAGCAGGCCGCGTGTGTACGTGCGTACGAAACGGAACCCTGTGTGTACGGAGCTGAGCTGTGTGTGTGCGGAGTGGAGCAGAGCCATGTGTGTGCGGGGTGGAGCCGCGTGTGTATGGAGCAGAGCCGCCTGTGTACGAGGTGTATGGAACAAAGCCCCATGTGTATGAGGTTTACGGAGTGAAGCCATGTGTGTACTGAGTGGAGCCGGTAACAGGAGAAATTAAACCATAAAAGTTATTGTGCAATTTGTCCTGAGTACACTGATACCCCATTTGTGGGGGTGAAACACTGTTTGGACGCATGGCAGAGCTCAGAAGGCAAGGAGCGCTGCTTGACGCAAAATTGGCTGGAATTGAGATCGGACGCCATGTTACGTTTGGAGAGCCCCTGATGATCCTAAACAGTGGAAATCCCCCACAAATGACACCATTTTGGAAACTAGACCCCCCAAGGAACTTATCTAGATGTGTGGTGAGAACTTTGAACCCCCAAGGGCTTCACAGAAGTTTATAACGTACAGCTGTAAAAGTAAAAATCATATTTTTTCCATAAAAATTATCTCCTCACCCCCAATTTTTATTTTCCCAAGGAAAACAGGACCCCAAAACTTATTGTGCAATTTGTCCTGAGTACGCTGATACCCCATACGTGGGGGTAAAACACTTTTTGGGCACATGGCAGAGCTCAGAAGGTAAGGAGCGCCGTTTGACACAAAATTGGCTAGAATTGAGATCGGGCGCCATGTCGCGTTTGGAGAGCCCCTGATGTGGCTGAACAGTGGAAACCCCCAACAAGTGACCCCATTTTGGAAACTAGACCCCCTAAGGAACTTATCTAGATGTGTGGTGAGAACTTTGAACCCCCAAGTGCTTCACAGAAGTTTATAATGCCCTGGCGTGAAAATAAAAAAAATCATATTTTTTCCACAAACATGATCTTTCAGTCGCCAATTTTTTTTTCATTTTCCCAAGGGTAACAGGAGAAATTGGACCCCAAAAGTTGTTGTGCAATTTGTCCTGAGTACGCTGACACCCCATATGTGGGGGTAAACCACTGTTTGGGCGCATGGCAGAGCTTGGAAGGGAAGGAGCACCATTTGACTTTTTCAAGGCAGAATTGGCTGGAATTGAGATCAGACACCATGTTGCGTTTGAAGAGCCCCTGATGTGCCTAAACAGTGGAAACCCCCTTATTCTCCAACCCCAACCCCAACACACCCCTAGCCCTAATCTCAGCCCTAACCCTAGCCCTAAAGGGAAAATGGAAATAAACACTTTTTTAATTTTATTATTTTTCCCTAACTAAGAGGGTGATAAAGGAGGGTTTGATTTACTATTTATGGCGGATTTTATGTTTGGCAGCTGTCACAAGCTAAAAGACTCTTTTTGTTGTAAAAATAGTTGTTTCATCAACACATTTTGAGACCTATAATTTTTCTGTATTTGACCCACAGAGTCATGTGAGGTCTTATTTTTTGCGGGACGAGTTGACATTTTTATTGGTACCATTTTCGGGCACGTGACATTTTTGATCGCTTTTTATTCCGATTTTTGGGACGCAGAATGAACAAAGAACAGCATTTCATGAATTTCTTTTGGTGGGGCTCCGCGTGTGGTAAAATTGATAAAGCGGTTTTATTCTTCGGGTCAGTACGATTACAGCGATACCTCATTTATATTTTTTTTATGTTTTGGCGCTTTTATACAATAAAAACATTTTTATATAAAAAATAATTACTCTTGCATCGCTTTATTCTGATAACTTATTTTTTCGCTGATGACGCTGTATGGCGGCAGGTTTTTGCAGGACAAGATGACGTTTTCAGCGGTACCATGATTATTTATATATGTCTTTTTGATCGCGCGTTATTGAACTTTTTGTTTGGCAGTGTGATGATAAAGCATTGTTTTTTGCTTTGTTTTTTTTTTTACGGGGTTCACTAAAGGGGTTAACTAGTGGGACAGTTTTATAGGGCAGGTCGTTACGGACGTGGCGATACTAAATATGTGTACTTTTGGGTTTTTTTATTTAGAAAAAAAGAACTTATTAGGGAATATTTTTTTTATTTATTTGGGAATTTTTAATAATTATTTTTACACTTTCTTTTATTTTTTTTTTACTTTATTATATTGTCCCAGTGTGGGACAATATAATAAAGTGTCAGATCGCTGATCTGACACTTTGCAGTGCAGTGTCAGATCAGCGATCTGACAGGCACCCCGCAGGCTCTCTCAGTGCCTGCTCTCAGCAAGCACTGAGAAAGCCACCTCCCTTCAGGACCCCAAAGGCCCCCCGCAGCCATCTTGGATCCGGGGGCCTGCAGGGAGGAGGCCCTCGGAACAGCGCGATCACATCTTGCTGCTCCGAGGGGCTCAGGGAAGCACGCAGGGAGCCCCCTCCCTGCGCAATTCTTCCCTGTTCCCCCGGTACACTTGTTATGCGGGGCTTAGGTCAAAGGAGGCTGAAATACCCGGGCCCCTGCGGTGTCCCTCAAACTAGGGAAAACCCTGTCTGACCCTCAACCCAGGGTTTTTGCTAAAGGTGCAAATGCCTGAGCCTCCAGCCTCTCCTTATCTCCTGCTCAGCCCTAAGCTGAACCCTCCACCCTCCAGTGAGTTGTAAAACCACCAAAGCCCACACAGTAATGACAGACAGGGAGAACTTAAACCACACCGCGCCGCAACCACACAGGACAATACTATAATGTGAACAGGGCAAAACAAAGCACAAATATAGGAAGGCGAAAAGGTAACAACGGATCATATGACACCAGATATGAATTTCTCTCTCCAACACCTCCTCTCCAGACCGGAACCACTTGGCACAAAACACAAGCTATAATCGGCGACGCCCACAGGCCAGCCCGACTATTTAAAGACCGTGGGCGTGACCAAACATCCCACCTGATTTCCAGCTAGATTAACCCCAGATAACCTGAGTAAAATCAAGCCGGCGCCACTGAGGCTATAGTGGACGGAGATGGAACTACCGCTGCCTGCCGGACGCTGTGGTGTGAACAGCGTCCGACATGACAGTACCCCGTCTTCTACGAGGGACCCCAGGGCCCTCAAGACTCATAGGACCCGGCTTGTCCGGATGGCGGCGGTGAAAGGAACTGACCAGCCGATCCGCATGTATGTCCGAGGCTGGTACCCAAGACCTCTCCTCCGGACCATACCCCCGCCAGTGCACCAAATACTGAAGAGTACGGCGCAGTACTCGAGAGTCCACCACCTTGGAGACTTCAAACTCTAAATCGCCATCCACCATGACTGGAGGTGGCATCGGCGTCGTGTCCACAGAGCCTACCACCTTTTTCAATAAAGACCTGTGAAACACATTGTGTATCTTGTATACCGCAGGAAGCTCCAACCGATAAGCGACCGGGTTAATGATGGCAGCAATCTTAAAAGGGCCAATAAATCTTGGACCCAATTTCAATGATGGAATTTTGAGTTTTATGTTTTTAGTAGCTAACCACACCCAATCACCCACACACAGGTCCGGACCTGGCACGCGTCTAGAGTCAGCCACACGTTTGTATCTTGCACTCATGCTCAGCAATCGCTGTTTCACACTCCTCCATACCGATGATAGTTGAACTCCTAACCGGTCCTCCTCTGGGACGCCCCCAGAGCCCCCCTGACGCAAGGTACAAAATTGAGGATGGTGCCCATAAACACAAAAGAACGGAGACTCTCCCGATGATTCTTGGCGGTGATTATTTAATGCGAACTCGGCCAAGGGAAGGAACGTCGACCACTCTTCTTGGTTGTCAGACACAAAACATCGCAAACACTGCTCCAGATTTTGGTTCATGCGCTCAGTTTGACCATTTGACTGCGGATGAAACGCCGACGAATGAGACAACTTGATCCCCAATCGTGAGCAAAAAGCTTTCCAAAACTTCGCCACAAACTGGGTACCCCTATCAGACACTATGTCCGACGGAACTCCGTGCAGTCTGACCACCTCCTGCACAAAGACCTGAGCCAACGTCTTCGCGTTGGGCAAGGAAGGCAACGACACAAAATGCGCCATCTTCGAAAATCGATCAACTACCACCAGGATGACCGTGTTCCCCGCCGAGGCAGGCAAGTCTGTGATAAAGTCCATGGAGATTTCTGTCCATGGCCTACTAGGTATCCCCAGCGGCTGTAGAGTGCCAGCAGGACGGGTTCTGGGCGACTTGGCCCTGGCGCACGTGATGCAAGCTGTCACGTACGAAACCATGTCCTGCCGGATTTTTGGCCACCAGAAGCGGCGCGATACCAGTTCCAAGGTGCCCCTAACCCCTGGATGACCGGCCAGGACCGAGTCGTGGTGTTCCCCCAACACTTTAAGACGAAGATGAAGGGGTACGAACGACTTATTAGCGGGAAGTCCTGGTGGTACCTCCTCCTGGGCCTCGGCAATCTCTGCCTCTACCTCAGTCGTGAGAGCCGAAACCACTACACCTTCCTGGAGGGTGGGTACCGGATCTTCCCGAGGTTCTCCCCCCGGAAAACACCTGGACAAGGCATCCGCCTTGGTGTTTTTCGCCCCAGGACGGTAAGTCACCAGAAAGTTAAAACGTGTAAAAAACAATGCCCAGCGAGCCTGCCTGGGAGACAGACGCTTGGCCGACTCAGATAGAGCAGGTTTTTATGGTCGGTGATGACTGTGACCTGGTGGGCCGCCCCCTCCAAGAAGTGTCGCCATTCCTCAAAAGCCAATTTGATGGCCAACAACTCCCTGTTGCCGATGTCGTAATTCCGTTCGGCCGGCGACAGCTTCTTGGAGAAGTAGGCGCATGGAGGCAAATTGCTCAAGGACGAGCCCTGTGACAGTACTGCCCCCACTCCCACCTCAGACGCATCGACCTCCACCGTAAAAGGTTTAGATACGTCCGGTTGCACCAGAATGGGGGCTGAAGCAAAACGGTTCTTCAGAAGCTCAAATGCACGCACCGCATCCTCAGACCAGATAGCGAGATTGGTACCTTTTTTCGTCATGTCCGTGAGCGGTTTGGCTATAGTAGGGAAATTCTTAATAAACTTCCTATAATAGTTAGCAAACCCAAGGAACCGCTGGAGCGCTTTTAGATTACCAGGCCGTTCCCATCGCAGCACTGCTTGCACCTTCGCGGCATCCATTTTAAACCCTGCGGCGGACACAATATATCCCAGAAAAGGCAACTCTTGAACAAAAAACATGCATTTTTCAAGCTTAGCATAGAGCTTATTCTCATGGAGCAGCTGTAACACCTGCCTGACATGCTCTAAATGAGTGTCCTGGTCGCTCGAATAAATGAGGATATCATCCAGGTACACAATCACAAATTTCCCCAGCACATGAGCAAATACATCATTTATGAAATGTTGGAACACAGCCGGCGCGGTTGTCAACCCAAATGGCATAACTAGGCTTTCAAAATGACCCTCAGGGGTATTAAATGCCGTCTTCCACTCATCCCCGTGACGGACCCTTATGAGGTTATATGCCCCCCTGAGGTCAAGTTTGGAAAACCACTTCGCACCCGCCACCTGGTTGAACAAATCAGGGATCAGAGGCATCGGGTAGGGATCACGGACCGTAATCTGGTTTAACTCCCGGAAATCCAGACACGGGCGTAACCCCCCATCTTTTTTCTTAATGAAGAAAAACCCCGCTGCTACAGGTGAGGATGAAGGCCGGATGTGCCCTTTACTTAAACTCTCCGCAATGTAATCCTTAAGAGCTTGTCTCTCCGGACCAGAAATACTAAACATCCTCGCCTTTGACAATTTAGCCCCGGGTTTTAACCTAATCTGACAGTCATAGGCTCGATGTGGAGGTAGTTCTGAGCAACCCCTCTCAGAGAATACGTCCGCAAAATCCAGCAATGCCTCCTGAAGGCTGGACTTCACGGCGGACACACATGTGGCCAAGCAATTTTCCTGGCAGAAACTGCTCCACTGGACTATGTCCTGGGTTCTCCAGTCAATCACCGGGTTGTGCTTAGACAACCATGGGAAACCCAGGACTATTTGTGCTGGGAGATTATTGAGTACCTTGCAAGTAACCCACTCAGAATGTAGGACCCCAATGTGGAGTTTAACCTCAGCTACAAACTCAGTAATCTCCCCCTGTGGGAGGGGAGCGGCATTAATGGTAACCACGCGAATAGGATGAGGGAGTTTTTCGATCTTGAAACCTG
Source organism: Dendrobates tinctorius (assembly GCF_039654945.1). Classification (NCBI taxonomy): domain Eukaryota; kingdom Metazoa; phylum Chordata; class Amphibia; order Anura; family Dendrobatidae; genus Dendrobates; species Dendrobates tinctorius. Next base: position 3,314,964 of record NW_027361727.1, on the reverse strand, counting down.
CCATGCGTGCAAACTCCTCATCCATGAGATTGGTGGCTGAACCGCTATCCACAAACACTGATATTGGTAGCTCTCTGCCCGCAATAATAACCCTAGCAGGGAGCATACATTGAGATACCATCATGGAGGATATGCATACGCTCAGTTGGGCCTCCTCCATACCCTCTGAGCTTACCAGTTTTCCGCCGGTGTGACTTTCTTTGGTAGCACAGGACAAGCATTTACATAATGATCTCTTTTACCACAGTAAAAACATGCTCCATGCTTCCTGAACCCAGGAACGCGACGCTGCACATGCGATACCCCCGCGATTTGCATAGGTTCCGTGGGCTCATCTGCAGCAACCACACTGGCACCCCTGCTTTCCCCCAGGGGCAGCGTCTCCTGCGCCCCTTGACGCAAACGGCGATCAATACGAATAACCAAACTCATGGCAGATTCTAACGATGCAGGAGTCTCATACATCAGGAGGGCCTGTTTAACTCTTTCTGAGACCCCATGAATAAACTGACTCCGCAGCGCTGGGTCGTTCCACTGTGTGTCTACTGCCCAACGGCGAAATTCTGCACAATAGTCTTCCGCCATACGTTCCCCCTGACGGAGGGCGCGGATTTTAGATTCCGCCAAAGCCAATCTGTCGGGGTCATCATAAATGAGCCCGAGTGCTGAAAAAACATTCTCAACCGAATGAAACGTAGCAGAGTCGGAAAACGCCCATGCTTGGGGGTCCCCACTCAGTAAAGATAACACCAGACCCACCCGCTGAGCCTCATTTCCTGAGGAGACCGGGCACATGCGAAAGTATAACTTGCAGGCCTCCCGAAAGATGACAAATTTGCTGCGTTCCCCAGAAAATCGTTCAGGCAGCGGAATCTTAGGCTCTGCACCTGCACCTGCAGAAGCCGCTTGTACATTAGCTACAACCAGGCCCTGCTACTGAACTGCCCCCTTCAACTCGGTGACCTGTACGGACAGCGCCGCCAACTGGCGGTTAATGGAAGTCATGGAATCCATGGAAAAATGTTGGGCCGATTATAATGTTATGCGGGGCTTAGGTCAAAGGAGGCTGAAATACCCGGGCCCCTGCGGAGTCCCTCAAACTAGGGAAAACCCTGTCTGACCCTCAACCCAGGGTTTTTGCTAAAGGTGCAAATGCCTGAGCCTCCAGCCTCTCCTTATCTCCTGCTCAGCCCTAAGCTGAACCCTCCACCCTCCACCCAGTGAGTTGTAAAACCACCAAAGCCCACGCAGTAATGACAGACAGGGAAAACTTAAACCACACCGCGCCGCAACCACACAGGACAATACTATAATGTGAACAGGGCAAAACAAAGCACAAATATAGGAAGGAGAGAAGGTAACAACGGATCATACGACACCAGATATGAATTTCTCTCTCCAACACCTCCACTCCAGACCGGAACCACTTGGCACAAAACACAAGCTATAATCGGCGACGCCCACAGGCCAGCACGACTATTTAAAGACCGTGGGCGTGACCAAACATCCCACCTGATTTCCAGCTAGATTAACCCCAGATAACCTGAGTAAAATCAAGCCGGCGCCACTGAGGCTATAGTGGACGGAGATGGAACTACCGCTGCCTGCCGGACGCTGTGGTGTGAACAGCGTCCGACATGACAACACTGTGATCATGTTTGATTGCAGTGTGCCGGGGGTTAATGTGCCGGGGGCGGTTTGTGACCGCCTCTGGCACATAGTTCCAGGTGTCAGCTGCGATAATCAGCTGACACCCGGTCGTGATCAGCGGCGCTCCCCCCGTGAGCACCCCTGATCGCTGTGACGTACTATCCCGTCCCCGTCATACGGGCCCGGGTACCATGGACGGGATAGTACGTCACATGTCAGAAAGGGGTTAAGTTCACAGACCGCACGGGTATAATTCCAACACGCACGATAGCTAATGTCCTGGCAACTAAGAGCCCTGGTGGTAAATTCTCCACTGTAGCTGGTTCTAGTTGTACTTTGACCCTTTCCAGTGGGGTGCAAGCACAGACAGGTAGTGACAGCACACTTTGACCCGATGGTAAGTCGATATTGTCTGCAGCTGGAATTATCACTTTTCCCAGCACCTTTCCATGACATGAGGCCTCTTTTGCCTGGGCTGTCCGGATTAACTGCCGAAACACTCTACTTTGTGGTGTTTGCGGGCTCCTCAGATGACATTTAGAAGGTTTCACTCGCAGCCCGTGCTTCTGAAGTCGGCTGAGTACTTGCTCAAGACACTGTAAATCCTACATATGGGCCTGTACGAGTTCAAATCACTGTTGAACTCGTACAGGCCCATATGTAGTATAAAGGCCGTATTTGCTTGGTCGTGATCTGACATCGGCAGTTGCCAGTACCCACTAGCCAGGTCTAGCATGGAGAAGTATTTGGCGTTCCCCAGAGCGGACAGGGATTCTTCGATACAGGGTAGTGGATATGAATCTTGCACTGTGCAGGCATTTAGTTTGCGATAGTCCACACAGAACCTTAGAGTTCCAGCTTTCTTCTGCACCAGGACAATGGGTGCATCCTACATGCCTGCTGTCTCCTCACACATACATGCCCCTTCCTCCACACTGACTGCCATGAGATGAAAGGTGTTAGGGTACCGCTACACATAACGATGTCCCAGCGATCCCACCAACGATCCGACGTGGATGGGATCGCTGGGACATTGTTAGCTGATCGCTGGTGAGCAGTCACATAGACAGACTCACCAGTCATCAGGACCAGCGAGCAAGCTGGTTACCAACGTAAACATCGGGTTTCTAAGGGCTGCGGGGCCCTTAGAAACCTGATGTTTACCCTAGATACCAGCGTGCACTGCAGGCAGGGCAGGAGGTAGAGGCACAGCGGCGCAGACAGACCGGCGTAGCTCTGCTATCTGCTACTCCGGTCTGACAGACTGGAGTAGCAGATAGCAGATCTACTCCGGTCTGTGCGCCGCTCTGCCTCCACCTCCTGCCCTGCCTGCAGTGCACGCTGGTATCTAGGGTAAACATCGGGTTTCTAAGGGCCCCGCGGCCCTTAGAAACCCGATGTTTACATTGGCAACCAGTGTGCAGCGTCGCTTATCGCTGGCTCCCGCTGCCACACGCAGCGATGCGCGCTGGCCAGCGGGAGACCAGCGATGAAAAAACGGGCCAGGCCGATCCAGCATGATCAGCGATACCCCGCGGGGGGGGGCGATCGCTGCTGGATGTCACACACAGCGATCTCGCTGGAGAGATCGCTGATGTGTCACAAAATCAGCGATCTCGCCTTTGTAAATTTTGCCTTTTGCAGAGTTTAATGTGAACATACCCTTATGGATGCAGAAAACAAATGGGGAAATGGGTTGGAGAAAAGCCACAGTGTATTTTCCCACAATTACGAAAATGATAAAAAGTGCAACATAAGAAATCTGAGGCTGACCTCTAGACTGTGTTCACAAGTTGCGTTTTTGATGCTTTTTTTTTTCCTGCAGGCAAAACCTGTTCTCTTGGCAGTAAAGAAGCAATGTAAAAAAAACAGGTTAGTATCACGCTGCTGCAATGCAGGTAGGTGCAGGCTCCACTAGATGGCAGTAGAGTGGAAGCAGGGCTGCACCTAAACAGAGCTGGCCTGCAGTGCAGCAGTGAGGCTACCACAGGTGGCAGCAGAATAGTCAAACAACAAACTGTAGCGCAGTACGAAACGGAATGAACAAACGCAGGGTCAGAAGCAAGCCGAGAAGGTAAGTAACGGTCAGTAGTGGATAAGGCAACTTTCACACTAGCGTCGTGCGACGGCCGTCGCCCTGCGTCGGGGCGACGTACCGTCGCACGCTGTGAAAGTTGTGCACAACGGGGGCAGCGGATGCAGTTTTTCAATGCATCCGCTGCCCCATTGTAATGTCCGGGGAGGAGGGGGCAGAGTTTCGGCCGCGCATGCGTGGTCGAAAATGGCGGAGACGACGCACAAAAAAAGTTACATGTAACGTTTTTGTGTGCGTCGTGGCCACCAAAAGACGACGCATCCGTCGCACGACGGATGCGCCGTGTGCCCATACGTCGCAATGCGTCGCTAACACAAGTCTATGGAGAAAAAACGCATCCTGCGGGCAACTTTACAGGATGCGTTTTTTCTCCAAAACGACGCATTGCGACGTACGTCGGCCGACGCTAGTGTGAAAGTAGCCTAAGCCAAAAGACAGAAGCAGGTCAGAATACAAGCCAAGTCAAAACCAGGGAGTCAGCACATTAAATGGAAACACTGAGTCAAGACGGGAATAGGGGAAAACAGAGACACGAGTTCAGACAGCAAACACAGCAGGACAAATCAGAGCAATCAGAGTCAGCTATAGTAGCCCTAGGCAAAAAACTATATCCGACATAGCCAGCAGGAAGCAGCGGCGATAAATAGCCAACCTCAACCCAGACTGAGGCTGGTAAAGGTTAACCTCTACATGACCAGACCAGGAAAAAGGGAAAACAGGACTCAAAACCCAGTCTGGATCATGACAGTACCCTCCTCTCAAGGTGGGGGGGCCACCGGACTCCTAAGTTTCCTAGGATACCGCACATGAAACGCTCGAACCAATCAATCGGCATAAACTGATCGCATCGGGACCCAGGATCGATCCTCAGGACCGTAACCCCTCCAATGGACCAAATGCTGCAGTGAACTGCGGACCATACGTGAATCCACAATCCGTTCCACCTCATACTCCATCTGCCCACCCACAGAAACCGGTGACGGAGGGGATGGAGACCCATCAGAGGAAGGTAAGAATGACTTCAGAAGATACTTATGGAACACATTGGGGATCCGAAGCGACGGAGGTAGATGTAAGTGAAAGGCAACTGGATTGACAATCTCAATTACCCCAAATACTTATAAATCTGGGACCTAGCTTAGCGGAAGGAACTTTCAGCCGAACGTTCTTGGTAGACAACCATACTTTATCTCCCACCAGGAATATGGGTCCTGTAGATCGTCGCTTATCCGCAAACTGTTTATGTTTGCTCTGAGTTTCCCCAATGTTCCTCTGGACCTCCCTCTATACCTCCCTCAGCCGCTGAATGGCCGAATCAGCCCCTGGACACCCTGAGTCCAGCCTGGAAAACTCACCAAAATGGGGGTGAAAGCCATAATTACAAAATAATGGAGAGGTGCCAGTGGACTGATTAATACGATTATTAAAGGCAAACTCAACCACTGGTAACAAAGAACACCAATTATCCTGCTGAGACGTGGCAAGACACCGCAAAATTTGTTCAAGAGATTGATTGGTCCTCTCCGTCTAACCATTGATTTCGGGATGAAAGGCGGAGGACAAGGCCAAACTAATAACTAACCTTTTACAAAAAGCCCTCCAGAATTTGGACACAAATTGTACCCCCCTATCTGAAACCACATTCAAAGGCACACCATGCAATCGCAGCACGTGCTCACTCAACAAACAACCTAAAAAGTGTTTCAGCATTAGGCAGGCTTGCCAAAGGTACAAAATGCGCCTTGTGGTACAGTAATGGGTGTTTTACTGGATGGGAGATACATTTCTCCCAGCAGATTAATGTTTGGCCGGGTTTTTCCCTAAAGATAAGACCTGCGATGATGTCATGGTCACGTGATCAGCACATGTTATGTCTACTGTCATGATCTCAGTGCGGGTTTGACTCGCACACGTGGGGTTAATGTCTGGAACCAATGCTGATGACTGGCATTTCTGGGGTTAAAGGTTGTGATCCCAGTGCAGGCTTACCTGCACACCTGGGGCTGTGATTGTGGCCTCTCCCTGTTTCTGGGAGAGGCTTCTTATAGCCTCAGGACGCTCCCATCCCCGTCAGTTATACTTTCGCCCTTGGCATTGTGTGGTGACCCCTGAGTGTGTTTGTGCTGTGTTCTGGTTGCTTGATTCTCTGTGTACGACTCGGTCTGTTCTCTGGATATTGCTTTGGATTCTGCCTGGTACCTTCTATGTCTGTTTGGTTTTGACTTCTGCTTGGCCCTGACTATCCGTTCTGTCTCATCCCTAGTACTTTACTGATATCTCTGTGTATGACCTCCGTTTTGCCTGACTCTGAGTATTTCTGTATAGTGTCCTGCCATCTCTGAAAGCAGGACGCTAAGCCCCGCCCCCTTGCAGTCACCGTAGGTCCTGTGACTGCTTGCTAAACTTCAGCGTCCACAGGTCCTGTGTATCTGTACTTTCCGTCTGTACCTGACCCCGGGCCCCCCTACAGTGCGGGTGAGTCCCTGTTCAGCGGAGGCTGCACGCCAACGCTGACAGGATCCTGACATCTACCTCACCGGTGGGAGGGGTTATGGGCTATGTAATGGAGGTTGGTATTTGGCACAGGGTGAGTGTGTGTCTGGAAGTTACAGGAACTTTGCTGGACTTAGACTGAACTTGTATACAGGACCCCCGTGCCTCAGGACTATAGCAGCAAGACTCTCAACAACCCTGGGAAAGGCACCTGGCGGATGCCGCAGGAAGCCTGTCCCGTGCAAGGGGTGAGTCTGGGACCAGTGGTTCACCAAGCTGGAGTACATTTATGTTTTTCCCTTATTTTCTGTTAACCTGCTGTGTGCAAAGTGACATTAAACCACTGAAATTAGACTTTAAGCCTGTGTGTTGCCTCATTACTGCAGCCCTGCCATTACCTACCAGAGCGAATCCCTACAATTAATTGGTGTACCGAATGCGGGCAAACACAGTGAGGCCAGGCTGTTTGCTTATTTTTGATCTGTACCCCATCATATGTCCTGGGTGAAACAAGTGGCACAGACCCAGGCGGGGAACTTTCCAGAAATGGAGGCCACAGTCATAGAGGCCATGCGCCAGCAGGCTATGCAGCAGCAGGCTACACAGCAGCAGCAGGCTATGCAGCAGCAGCAGGAAGCCATGCGGCAGCAACAGCAGGAGGCTATGCAGCAGCAGCAGGAAACCAATCAGCTGTTGATACAGCATATCACGACAGCACAGACAAAATGAACTAACTGGGGAATCCATGATGTCCGGAAGGCGGTTCGTACAGTGGTTCCCAAAATGGAGCAGTCGGTCGATGTGGAGGCATACCTGGAGATGTTCGAAGGAGTCGCTGAGAGAGAGAAGCTACCCAGGGACCAGTGGGCAGAAATCATCACTCCGTTTCTGGCCCCAGGACCTTTGAAAGCATATCAAGACCTACCAACGGAGCAAAGGGCGGACTACACGGTCGTCAAGGGTGAGATACTGGCACGTTTTGGGGTAAATGTGTTAGTTCAGGCCCAGCGGGTACACCAGTGGGAATTTACTCCCTCCAAGCCGGCTCGGTCCCAGTATTACGACCTGTTGCACCTGTAACGAAAATGGTTGCAGCAACTTCGAGACCCTACTTTGGCCCGGGCCAGACAAAATGCATTGTTTGTCAATGGGGAACCCCAAAACCTGGGGCAGCTACAGTGCTGCCACGATTTTAGGCTACACCAAGATTTGTTGTACCGAGTGGAGAAAATACATGGGGAACTGGTAGAACAGTTACTCGTACCTCAGACATATCATAGGCTGGTAATGGACTTAGCGCATGCGCATGTACTTGGTGGGCATTTGGGCCAAAAGAAAACCCTAGACCGAATTCTACAGCGGTTCTACTGGCTAGGGGTCCATGAAGAAGTTAAATGGTACTGTAATTCCTGTCCAGTGTGCCAGGTAACCAGTCCCCAGCCTCACTTTCGGAGTCCTTTGGTGCCTTTCCAATTATAGAGGTACCCTTTGAGAGAGTGGCAATGGATCTGGTGGGGCCTCTCAATAAGTCAGCAAGGGGACACCAACACATCCTGGTAGTTCTAGATTATGCTACCCGATATCCTGAGGCCATTCCTCTGCGCCACACATCAGCTAAGCTTATAGCAAAGGAACTCATGGGTATATTTTCATGGGTGGGAATTCCTCAAGAGATTTTAACAGACCAGGGAACCCCCTTTATGTAAAAAATTATGAAGGAACTCTGCTGTTTGCTAAATGTTAAGCAGTTGCGCACATCGGTTTATCATCCCCAAACAGACGGTCTGGTAGAAAGGTTCAATAAGACGCTGAAAAGCATGTTAAAAAAGGCAGTTTCCAAAGATGGGAAGGACTGGGATCTCTTATTGCCATATTTGTTGTTTCCAGTGCGGGAGGTGCCTCAGGCATCTACGGGGTTCTTGCCCTTTGAACTATTGTACGGCAGAAATCCACGGGGCTTACTCAATATAGCCAAAGAGGCCTGGGAGAACCAACCTACCTCCCACAAAAGTGTGATAGAACATGTTGCAAAAATGCAAGAAAGAATGGAGACAGTCCTACCCTTAGTCCGGGAACATATGGAGGCAGCACAACAGTCACAGAGTCGGGTCTATAACCAGGAGGCTCGGGTAAGAACCTTTAGCCCTAGGGATCGGGTGTTGGTACTTGTGCCTACCGTAGATAGCAAATTCCTTGCAAGGTGGCAGGGACCCTACGAGATCATGGAAAAGGTGGGGCCAGTAGACTGCAAGGTACACAAGCCAGGACGGAGAAAGCCAGAACAGGTTTACCATGTTAATTTGCTTAAACCATGGAAAGATAGAGAAAACCTTGATGGGGATAGTCTGCTGCCTGCGTTTCAGATGGAGAAGGCTCCATCACCTCGGGGCGAGGAAGGAGAAGCCCAACCCGCAGTCAAAATTGCAGATACTTTGTCTCCTAGACAGGTTCAGGAGGTCCGGGAGTTCATTAGCCAAAATACAGATTTTTTTTGGAGTGCCCCGGACGCACCTCCCTAATCCAACATGACATTGTCATGGAGCCACAGGCCAAAGTCCGACTAACGCCATATTGGGTGCCTGAGGCCCGGCGCCAAGCCATCTCGGGAGAGGTAAAAACTATGCTACAGTTAGGGATCATAGAAGAGTCCCAAAGTGAGTGGGCCAGCCCAATAGTCCTAATACCCAAGCCTGATGTGTCTCTAAGATTCTGTAATGACTTCAAAAAGCTTAATGACATTTCAAAGTTTGACGCCTACCCCATGCCCCGGGTTGACGAGTTGATAGAGCGATTTGGGCAGGCACGGTATTTTACAACTCTGGACCTCACAAAAGGTTATTGGCAGGTACCCCTAACAGAGGCGGCGAAGGAAAAAACGGCTTTTGTAACGCCCGAGGGGCTGTTCCAGTATGGCGCACCAGCAATGTTCCAGCAATTAATGAATATTGTTCTCCGTCCCCATCGCCGCTATGCCTCAGCCTATCTAGACGATATTATTGTGTACAGCACCGACTGGGAAAGTCACTTAGCAAAAGTACTAGCAGTGGTAGACTCTCTGCGACAAGCAGGGCTAACTGCCAACCCAAAGAAGTGTTCCATAGGGTTGGAGGAAACTCGGTACTTGGGTTATGTCATTGGGAGAGGAGTTCTCAAGCCTCAAGTAAACAAAGTGGAGGCAATTCAGAACTGGCCCCGTCCTCTCACAACAAAACAGGTAAAAGCCTTTTTAGATTTGGTGGGATATTACAGGCGGTTCATTCCCAACTTTGCAACCCTGTCTGCACCTTTAACAGACTGTTTAAAAGGAAGGAAATCTGTGATGGTCCACTAGAATGATCAGTTAGAGGGGGCCTTTACAAAGTTAAAAGAGGTACTGTGTGGTACACCAGTCCTGATCACTCCAAATTTCTGATGCCTCTGAGATAGGGCTCGGTGCCGTGCTGTCTCAGGAGGTTAACGGGGAAGAGCATCCCGTTAGTTTCCTAAGCCAGAAGCTTACCCCAGCTGAAACCAGGTACAGTATTGTGGTGAGAGAGTGCCTGGCCATCAAGTGGGCCCTGGAGTCATTGTGCTACTATTTGCTGGGGAGAACATTTTGGTTGGTGACAGATCATTCCCCTCTTACGTGGATGAGTCAAGCTAAGGAGAGGAATGCTCGAGTCACCAGCTGGTTCCTGTCCCTGCAAAATTTTTAATTTTCAGTAGAACATCAGGCAGGCAGACTACAGGGGTTCAGACAGCAAACGCAGCAGGACACATCAGAACAATCAGAGTCAGCTACAGCAGCCCTAGGCAAAAACTATATCCGACATAGCCAGCAGGAAGCAGCGGCGATAAATAGCAACCCTGAACCCAGACTGAAGCTGGGAAAGGTTAACCCCTACATGACGAGACCAGGAACAAGGAAAAACAGGACTCAAAACCCGGTCTGGATCATGACAGTTTTGCTGTGCGTTTGCTGTGTTTTTAGCAGTGTTTTTGCCAGGGTACATGTGTCTCTTGGGCATGCTGATAAAGTTTAGTGAATAAAAAAAAAAAAAGATTCAACTCCATCAGGTTTTGGCACCAAAAGCGTAGCAAAACCTGATACCTGAAAAAAAACAAGCTGTGTGCATGAGATTTATGAAGTCTCAGACTGCTGGTACTGTAAAACAGATCTGAAAATTTGTATAAAAAATACGTAACATTGCATTTATTTTAAATTATTTCATACATATAATTTGCTATGGCATATTAAATATTTCTTAAAGGTTTTATACTTATTCGATGATAATCTTACGTTTATACCTGATTGTATAAATCCGAATTATCCCGTTATTTTTTCCTTTTTCCTCGTTACCTAGTTCCTTCCCTTGTAAATATTTCCTTAATCCCCATTCTTAATTTTTCCTCTCCCCTCTCATTACCCATGTATAGATGGCTTTAAAAAAACAATAAAAATGATTGAAAACCCCAAAAATTGCTGCAAAAATGCAGCGTGTGAACAAAGACTTAGATTCCTGCTTTGGATTTGATGGTTGAAATGCCTAAGGTCTGCACTCAAGATCGCTCCATTCATTGTGACTAATACACACCCGCAGAGTGTTCTGGCAGAATTTATGTAGTCAAATGAACGGTAATTCGACATTCCTATTAAAACTAATAAGAGCGGTTTGAAAACACCCCTAAAGGGTTTAATCCCGCCTCACATGCAGCGATTTTGCTATAGTTTTAGCAGATGAAGTGTTAAGGTTCACACAAAGCAGATCTGAAGAAAAGTATATGACAGCCACAGTTACCAAAATGGCACGTGCAAAACATACACAACTATATGTATTCAGAAAATCCCATACCTCTGTTAGAAACTTGCAGAATGTTTCATTGCAGAAATCAGGATTTCTCTTGTACTTACAGCCGGTTTTAAACTTGTCCTGCAGTTACATAGAATGAGCAAAAGAGGGCTCTCTTGCAATGTCAGGAAGAGTATAGCGGAAGACCAGCTGAGCGTTCAAAATAATAATACATGGATCATATATAGGTTATTTGTGCTGCAGTAATTCTGGCTTGGCTGTTTGTTAACCTCCAATAGTCCAGAAAATCTCACAATCTGGCCAGTAAAGATCATTAGCTCATTCCCTGACATGCATTGTCAGAGAGTAGAAAGTCATTTTAAGGCCCTACTCAGATGATCATATTAAAAAAAAAAAAAGGAAGCAGATTCTCATCCAAAAAATTGACCAGTTTTCATCCTTTTTGTCATCCGAATTCCATCGACATTTTAAAGAAAAATTACCAGACCAAATACAGTATCCCCTGTTAATAATGGCAGTGCATCTGTAAAAATGTAATCCGTGTGGCATTCAATTTTTTGTCGAGCTCCCATAGATTTGTTCAGGTAAGTCTCATCCGAGATGCAGAAGAGAATAGTGCAGGCTGAGGCTGTGATTTAATTTTTTTTAACACAGATATTTGGTCCCTATGATAAAACACTCACCTGAACAGTCCTATTGGGTAACATTGGTCAGTGGCTTCCCGTGTGCTGTCCATGTGCTAGCCGACCTTAACACTGACAGCCCATTTACACTAAACAAAACCCGTCTCAAAGAGTCTTTATCGTGGCAATTCCCCCCTTTCATTACCTAAAGTGCCTCTGTCCAACCAGACCCTGGACCATGTAGAAATCACTTTGACTACCTACATATAGCAGCTGACCCCAAAGATACATTTGAGAAGAAATTGCTACTTAAAGGCAACCTGTCACTTACCATAAATTTAATATTTTTTAACCTGGTGTAAATGCCGCTGTTCTCCTGAATCCGGCGTTGTTTTTCTTTTGTTCCCGCGCCTCTGCGTTCCTGAGATATGGCCCCCTTATCTCTGTATGTAAATCTTGTGTTTTTACCCTAGTGGGCGGGGTCCTCAAGAAGACTCCCACAGAGAAGCGCTAAGGACCACACCCACTTAGCAATACTGGGAATAAAGAGCCATATCTCAGGAACGGAGAGGCGCAGGAACAAAAGAAAAACAACACCGGATTCAGGAGAACAGCAGCATTTGCACCTGATAAATAAAATACTTATTTATAGGAAGTGACAAGTTTCCTTTAAATGGTAAACTATTGAAACATTTCACCACTAAGAGGCATCCAATTTTAAGCTGTATGCAAGCAGTAGTTTTGCAGTGATTATGCAGCCTCAGGCTGAAAAGTACTGGGGATTAGGGAAAACAATGTTCCATAGTGGCAGCCCCTGTAGCGCCTCTAGGACCCTAGGAGAATTAGACCCCTTGGCCATCTTGCCCTATTCTCCTTTTCCTTGCTAGGGTTCTCACTCTTTACAGGCACCAAGATGGCATCGGAAAACATTATTATTAAATAGGTGGAATATGATGGCGATGGCGAGAAGGTGGGGTGGAACCATCGAGCAGATAGTGGATCCCCTTGTTTAGTTGCTCCCCCATCTGGAGGACCCCTATTTTAGAACATGTCATGAATTGAATGGCTTTCTATCAGCCGCCTGACCCCGGAGAAGCTTCTGATGATGATTTTATACCATCAGCAATGACTTTATAATGAAACCCTTTGTATTTTCTGGAGGGGTAGAGCCGCCACTTAGCGCAGGAGCAGCGGCATTATCTGCGCCCCCTGACAGCCATGAGATATGTTCATCAGTCGGTCTCTCCCGCGAGGAGCTTTGTACCAGGGTGATAAGCTCCATCATATAAAAACTCATTCACTGGCGGCCGATCACATCTTTATGATTGCAAACTTACCTTTTATAGGCAAAAGACTTTATCTGACAGAAGAGATTTCTACCGCAGGCGCCCTGGGGACACTTCATATGTGAATATTACTGCTATACAGTCAATCCGAGGACCAGGATATCTGCAAATATGCATCGCTGCCTGCGCCATGGTGGGCACTCTGCAGCTTTCATTTAGCTCCTGGCGTCCGATACTCAACTTTCCTACTGTCCTGAAAAAGCAAATAGTGTCAATGAGAAGAAACTCTTCAGGGGGATGGATCTGTATGACCTACATGTTGGTGGATGTCAGGAAACTCATAAATGACTTCAAGGAATGTCAGCAGAAAATCACATATTATTTACATTTATAATATCACTAGATTTTAAAAAAAGTCAGAAATTTTTACAACTTTTCACCCCTGATGCTAGACCTAATACTACATTCACACTTTCTATTATTTTAAGGGGGTACATGGTCAAAAAGATCAATGGACTGACGCTGACCCAATTGATTTGTATAGAAGAATTTACTGCTCATGCTCCAATCTGTGCAAAGGTGATTGGACAGTAGGGGAGGAAGTGAGCTGTGACATCAGGTATTGTGAATGGTGGATCATGTGAATCTACTGAATATAAAGGTGTTAACAATCATTGTACAGGAGGAAGAGGAGGTGAGCTGTGACATCGCATATTGTAAATGGTAGATCCTGTGTTATCTACTGTAAATAGAGGTGTTATCAGTCATTGTACAGGAGGAGGAGGTGAGCTGTGACATTACTTATTGTAAATGGTAGATCCTGTGTTATCTACTGTATATAGAGGTGCTATCAGTCATTGTACAGGAGGAGGTGAGCTGTGACATCAGCTATTGTGAATGGTGGATCCTGTGTTATCTTCTGTATATAGAGGTGTTATCAGTCATTGTACAGGAGGAGGAGGTGAGCTGTGACATCCTGTATGGTGAATGGTGGATCCTGTGTTATCTACTGTGTATAGAGGTGCTATCAGTCATTGTACAGGAGGAGGTGAGCTGTGACATCAGCTATTGTGAATGGTGGATCCTGTGTTATCTACTGTATATAGAGGTGTTATCAGCCATTGTACAGGAGGAGGAGGTGAGCTGTCACATCATATATTGTGAATTATGGATCCTGTGTTATCTACTGCACATACAGGTGAGAATGTTGATTTTAATCCTGCCTATGATGATAATGAGACTGATGAAAACGTTTCTGTACAGAACAGGAAGTGAGAGCCTAGTAGAGCCTAGTAGAAGTATTACAAGAAAGTGTGAAAATACCAAGATTTCTGGATATATGTTTAATAAGGATAATGATATGGTAAATTGAGAAAAAGTAAATCTGGTTCAAACAATAAGCTAGTTTCTGAAGACAGATTCCACATCTGCTCTACATAAAGCAGATCTGTCACCAGATTTCACATATAAATTGCATGCATTAATAAAAAAAAAAAATCAAACCTGATGAGATTGGTGTACTTACTTTGAAAATGTCAGTTTTTGATACAGCCATTCTAAAATAAATGTCTCTGCACACACGTCCACAAAAGACCCCAGACGAGAACAGTCGCATAGACTGTGAAAAACATGGCCAGAACATGTACAGTAATGTTAGCAGAAAATGAAGAATTTCTCTTCAAAAATTATTGCAGTTCCACATGTTTTGTTATACACATGTTTATTTCCTTTGTATTGGGACAACTAAAAAAAAACACGTCTGAATAAAGCCTTAGGCTGGAGTCACACACAACCAATAAAAAATCGGTCCGATTTTTACAGTACGAAATCGCACAAAGATTTCTTGTCCAGGGATCCGTCTGTCATACGAATTTCCGGCGATGAACCGATTTTATTCGCATCTCAAATTGACATCCAATGCCAATGCCTGATGCTCTTTCCTGTTGACCTGGAGAAGTCTTGCGATTTAATCGCAAGTCACACGTGTGGTGCGTTTTCTAATCGCATCCATAGACTTGCATTGGCGAATCCGATCCGAAAATCGGTGACAATCGCAGCATGCTGCGATTGTCTCGGTCCGAGGAACGGATCCGATTAAAAAAAATGGATGATGGGAGCAGCACCATAGAATAACATAGGGACGACTGCAATTCGATTTTTTATCGCATTGCATTCGTCCGATTTTATCGCTAGTGTGACTCCGGCCTTATACAGCTATTGTGACATAGTTTCAAAGTAAGTACACCAGCTTCATCAGGTCAAAGAGCTCGATTTTTACATATGTGACTATAGAAGCTGTAAATGTGTTCTGCTCCAACATATATTACAAGCGACATCAGCCTCCAGTCTTCCCAATCCTGCCCAATGATCACCACAGAGCCCTGACATTTACCAGTACACATGGCATTTACCAGTAAATGCCTCACAGCTTTGCATGTTTTGCAGCTTTGTTACTTTGCCTTCGTACAATGTGAGCGCTGCATGCGAGATGTATGTATCGGTGCGATGCATGATGCAGGCCGCGCCGGAGACCTGTTTTCATAAACCTGAGTCTGCGATAATTGCCTCTTGGTTATTATGGGCTCCTGCTCATACTGGAGCAATTGTCCTGTTACTGTATATAGGGGGCATTCTATCATACACTTTTATGTTGCTTTGTTCTGCAGGAGGTGGCATGGGAGGGGTCGGACACTGATGGAGGCGACTGCTGACTTTGCAGGATGTTGCTGCAGTGATGATAAGTCACCATTGTATTGGGAAGTCCTGGATGAGGACATGAAGGCCCTCGATTGGAGGAGAAATACCCAATGTATCATGGTCTGATACTTCTAATCTGCACTGTGGTTCTTCATAATTTAAGCAGCCTCTGACCCAGTACAAGACCCTCTGGGATGACCCCAAATTGACTGCTCCTTCAATCTGCCGATATTCTAAATACACAATAATTACATGTCGCCACATAGTGATGCCGCAGGGGCTTTATCATCCTCCACGCCACAAGAGGTTAACACATAATTTATCTGATGACCTGGACACAAGAATGCGATTATTACTACATTTTCCAGTTGTACATTCACTATGTGGACAAAAGTGTTGGGACTTAATCGTCAAATTTAGGTTTTTCAGTCAGGCTGGAGTCACACAAAGCACAGGTCAGAGGTGTCTTCCTAAATGTTGCAGTGGATTTCTGCTATGTCATTAATTGCTGCATTGTTTGTTGGGAAACAGGAGCTTCATGGCATGAGTTTCCATTGCCAAAGGTTGCATGTAGCCGTACATCACCAAGCACAATGCCGAGCGTCGGATGGAGTGGTGTAAAGCCGCCACCATTGGACTCTGGAGGAGACGTGTTCTGTGCAGTGACAGATCACACTTCTCTATCTGTGTCTGATGGAGGAGTCTGGGTTTGGTGATTCCAGGAGAACGTTACCCCCCTGACTCCATTGTGCCCCCTGTACGGATTGTGGAGGAGGATAATGCTATAGGATTGTTATCAGGGGTCCACCATGGCCACTTAGTTCCGGTGAAGGGAAATCTTAATAATTCAGCAGAAGACAATTTGGAGACTTATGGCTTTGTGGAAAAAGTTTGGGGTGACCCTTTTCTGTTCCCCATGACTGTGCCCAGAGCGCAAGGTCCATACAGACATCAGGAGGGGGAGAGGGGGAACATGAGCGGCTGCACAGAGCCCGGACCTCAGCCCCATCCAACAACTAAATGGGAGACATCAGGATCTCACCTCATAAATGCTCTTCTTAATGAAGGGGCAAAAATTCCCCCTTTTGAGATTCAGGGCCCATTCCCATTTGGTCGCACTATGATAGTTCGCTTGTTTTTAATCAATCCACTGCAAGAATCAATGGATGAAAAAAAGTTCAGACAGTTTACCCACGCCAGAAAAAAAAACCCCAAACCTGCTCTCCCAATGTGAACACCCACATGGATGTGTGAACGCAGCCTAGGAATATTTACTGGAGTCATGATAATAGAACGGGGGTAACTGGGACTCCTGGTCTGGTGGTTCAGAGCGTGGCAGGGTCCAGCTCCATGCACTTATGTAACTCAGTACATGACACAATGGGGCAGATCTAATACAGTCCTAAAAATTAAACAAGATTAGGCAAAAGAAATGGCACAAAATTTATTCCAGCAATGCACATTATAAGAGATCTCTGCCGCATTGTGGGACACCTCTGCCGCATTGTAGGACACCTCTGCCGCCTTGGGGGAGATCTCTGCCGCGTTGTGGGACACCTCTGACGCGTTGTGGGAGACCTCTGCCGCATTGTGGGACACCTCCGACGCCTTGGGGAGACCTCTGCCATGTTGTGGGACACCTCTGCCGCCTTGGGGGAGACCTCTGCCGCATTGTGGGACACCTCTGACGCCTTGGGGGAGACCTCTGCCGCATTGTGGGACACCACTGCCGCCTTGGGGAAGACCTCTGACGCGTTGTGGGACACCACTGCCGCCTTGGGGAAGACCTCTGCCGCATTGTGGGACACCACTGCCGCCTTGGGGGAGACCTCTGCCGCATTGTGGGACACCACTGCCGCCTTGGGGGAGACCTCTGCCGCATTGTGGGACACCACTGCCGCCTTGGGGAAGACCTCTGACGCGTTGTGGGACACCACTGCCGCCTTGGGGAAGACCTCTGACGCATTGTGGGACACCTCTGACGCCTTGGGGGAGACCTCTGCCGCATTGTGGGACACCTCTGACGCCTTGGGGGAGACCTCTGCCGCGTCGGGTGACACCTCTGCCACATCTTGCTTGACATGCAAAACACCTTCCGTTCACAGTTCAGTTGGTTTATTTCAATCAAAATTTTGTGCCAAAAAAAAATTACGCTTGGCATTGATAGATCTGAAGTAGAAAAATGTCACTTAACTGTTCTTCCTCGAAAATCATCCACACATACATTTGCACATGTCAGATACACCAGTTTTGGGTGCATTTACCAAACCACAATGGTTTTGTGTTATGGGCTGATACTATGTTGTATTTTCCAGCATGCTCTTTGCAGTGCAGGATACATTACTAATTATTGTTTTTGGTGTGTGATATAATGTATTTACAGTTTTTGCTACAACCTTGGTTTTGTGTTCTCGGCTATATGATTCCATGTTGTATTTTCCAGTATGTGGCACAATCTTCCTTCCAGTGCAGGACACCTTACTCATTATTGTTTTTAGTGAATGATACAATGTATTTACAGTTTCTAGTACAATATTGGTATTTTCCTGCATGATACTATACAATTTCCAATGCTTTGACCTTTGCAGAAACTTGTAGCAAAAATATAACATCCTGTAAATTTCAGCTCTTACAAAACATTTGCTTTTGTACCTTTGCTGCTGGTAACAAAAAATAATCCATGCCTCCTGATCCCCCAGTGGAGTCAGTGAGCCCCTGAGTAATGTGCATGGAGCAGGTGAGTGATAATTACAGATCTCAGTCCTTTCTGCACAACCTCTACATCTATATGCTGGAGTTTCTGATGTGGGGCTGAACCAAAACTCCCATCAGGGTGAAGCATCACTTCCATCATCCTTTGCTCCCTTCCTCCACCCTGGCACAGCCATATACTGTGTTGTTTCTGGATGTGGTGATTAATACTATGAGGGGCTTGCTCCTTTTTCAGGGTGGGTATTGCAGAGTGCAATAGGCTTGGTGCTTGTTGTTCAGCTTCCCCCTCATTGATTAGTGGTGTGTGCCCAGATCTCATTCTCCTGGAGCTTGCAAACCTTCAGTCTCACACCAGCCTTCCAGGGAGCTGCACAACTTTCAGTCTCCAACAACCCGGATGAGGATTATTTGCTGCTTCCAAACTGGGGGACAATTCTGCGCATAATACAAATGGATGGGATTTTTGCATTGCTGGCTTGTGTGCTCACAGCTAAAGCAGGTAAGACTGGCATTGCCTCCTGCACTGTGCATCTGGGTGTTGGTGGATGCCACAGTGTGATGTGCAGGTGGCAGATATTCTCCTGTTCCCATTATAGTTGGGTACCAGCTTGCAGGGTCTTATAGTTGCACTTCACCACTGCTTCTTGCTTGCACTGAGATGTGGCACAGCTGGGTGTAGATGAGAGATGTATTGTGCTGGGCAGGTGACACATAATCTATCATTGTCTTATAGTTGCTCTTTAAGCTGCAGCTTTGTTCTTTGCTGGCAGGGTGGGTAATTGGGTATTTGCTAGTTTGCCTGGTATATCACTGGCTTGCATGGCACAGCTGGAAGTGCTTATTCTTTGCATGGTAATCTTGCTTTGATCATCATGGACCTCTTGTTCTAGAACTCAATGTAGACAATAGTCACCTGTGCATGTCACTTACAGGACTGAGCTCTACATTTTTGCAAGGTGCTAATTCTGATCTCATGCCCACTGGACAAGTGCTGGCAATCTCCATCTCCTCATCAGGTGCAGATCTTGGTTGCAGGAGCACAATTAAGTCTAACCTGTGCTCCCAGCCAGGTGTAATACCAAAGGGTCAATGATTCCACACCTGCACCAGGTCACACCTTTGCACTAATCCTACTTGCAGATAAGTTTCCAATTCCAAATCTCTAATTGCCTTTGCTATGGACAGTGCAGATTTGCAATGACAGATGTCACCTTCTCCATCTTAGGGCATCAGCTTTTATTGGATGTCAATGCAATCAGCCACTGCAGGGACATCCATAATCTTTACTGTCATCTCATTTGAATGTCAGCTGCCTGTGTTGCTTATTAATAATGGGCATGAGCCTGTAAATGTCATGTAAGGAGACTATTATGGGTGACAAGACCACTGTTATATCTAGATGGGGACACCTGTGTAATACCTGGCTGCGCCCCAGTCGCTTGAATTCCCAATGTTGGACTGTGGTGTATGCAGGGTGACCGTCACTTACGCTGCTAAATGGTTTAGACATGATGATTTTCTGGAATGACAGCCCTATCACTGGGTAATGGTGCAGGTCTGTGTAGGGGGGCACTGACAGCCTTATCATCTGCTGAGGAATATTGCACTGAAATGGCCATGTTTCCATTAATACGCACTTTAATCAGAATTTCCCAATCACAGCAGTAATATAGGTTATCTGTTGGTGTCCTCGTTGCACCATTGCTCTGCTGTCTGCTCCACACTTGGAAGGCGGCAGAACTTGTGTTTCTTTATTATATAGTCTATTATTCAATTCTTACATAACAGATATATATGATATATGTTTTTACTTCTCTTTGGCTTGTATGAACCAATACAAAGTCTCTGAACGTCTTGCCCAAATTCCAGTCTCCTTGCCTTAGGCTCTGGATTGTGTTCTTTGAAGTGTTTTACACAGGTGAATTGGCCAGAAGACCGCTCACCACCCATCAAAGGATTCCTATCACCAGCATTTTCTTGATTAGCAATAGAAAGAGTCCACAGGAGAATCATTTCCTATTAATATTTTATGTATTTTCCGTCTGGGGGGAAGCTGTAGTGCAGGAATAGACTTCTTAATAAGTATGGGGGAATTGGAGGATTGAAGAGGGAAACTACTTATTGGCAAAGGATAGTGGAGAAGGGGTACAAAGCGTAGGGGATTTATTTTGGGATATGATTTAGATACGTGAAGGAATACAGAAGAATGTGTATTTGAAGGATTCAGGGTGAATAAAAAAAGAACCCTTCAAGTTCTATTCAAGATGGCAGAGGGTTGGCACACTGGTGCCCATTGGTGGCCACCACATACTTGGATGCAAGATTGGGGGTCAGTAAATCGAACCTTTGTTGAAAGTGAAGGAAAGCTTGACGTGTAACAAGGAGCTGCCATTTTTCTTTTCGGCATCCAAATTCAATTTTTGGACCCCACCCCCCAAAAAAATAAAATTTCAGAGGTAAATGTTCTGAACCTCAACCCAGACATCATTGTGGCCCATACTAAATGCCCTGGTTGTAATGAGATTATATGCAGACCGGGGTGGCAGGTCCTGGCCGTGATGGGAGGTGGCACATTTATTGTCCAGGTTTTATTCTTACCAACCTTTTTAAGATCCAATCCTGATTTTGTAAAAAACACGTGGATGATAATCGCATCGTTCTGCATCAGCGTCATACTGACACCCCTATATATAAAGCTCTACTAGTAACTGGGAGTTTCCTGATTCTTGACTCAGCCCTGTATGTATTTGCTCATGTGGAGTCCATACACCGAATCCATGGTAAAACGCTGGCACGCACGGTCATACATGTGCACGGTTTTAAGAAAAAAAGGACATGTTCTTGCTTCATAAAGCCCAGCATTGGTGACGTCTAGCCATGAAGATATTTACAATTGAACTAGTGCTAATAATGTAGCAAAACTAACAATGCCCCAACTCTTATATTTTGCTATATCTATGTATATACCTGGATATCTTTTGCACTGAGGTGTTCCTATATAAATGGGTGTATATACGGTAATTACATTTGCCTGGTATGGTGTGTGTATATATACCCATCTATGAGAACTGTAGGTATTTTTGTGCATGCATCTGCCCAATTTACTATAGGATCTATTGTAAAGAATTTAAGTATAATGTTTGTCTCTATGTCTGTCCGTACAGTCAATATTTGTACAACCACTATTCATACAATTTTCTCATTGGACTGTGCACATTGAAGATTCAGGCTGTAGGTGTCAAATCCACAAAGAAGCGCACACGAAAACAGAGTAAGGCTATGTGCCCATGCTAGGAATCACATCCCCTTTCCCAGAAAACGCGCGTCTTTTTCCGCGCGATTCTTGCGCGTTTTTTGCCAAAAAGCCGCGCGTTTTTGACGCATTTTTTGACACGTATTTTCTGGGAACATTGGGGGAATGCTAAAAACGCTCAGCTATGCAGAAATTAATGAGCATGCTGCGTTTTTAGCCGCTAAGAGATTCCTAAGCGGTTAAAAACGCATGCATTGGCACAAAAAGCCAAAAACACATGCTAATTAATTGGAAGCATCTTGTAAGCGTTTCTGCAGCGTCTGATCCGGCACAAACGCTGTGGAAACGCTTACAAAAATGCAACGTGGGCACACAACCTTAAGAAACATACAGTGGGTATGGAAAGTATTAAGACCTCTTTAATTTTTTCACTCTTTGTTTTGTTGCAGCCATTTGGTAAATTCAAAAAAGTTCATTTTTTTTTTCTTATTACACTCTACACCCCATCTTGACTGAAAATAAACCCCAGAAAGGTAGAAATTTTTGCAAATTTATTAAAGGAAAAACTGAAATATCACAAGGTCATAAGTATTCAGGCCCTTTGCTCAGACACTCATATTTAAGTCACATGCTGTCCATTTCCTTGTGATCCTCCTCGAGATGGTTCTACTCCTTCATTGGAGTCCAGCTGTGTTTAATTAAACTGATAGGACTTGATTTCTAAAGGCACACACCTGTCTATATAAGACCTCACAGTGCATGTCAGACCAAATGAGAATCATGAGGTCAAAGGAACTGGCCAAGGAGCTCAGAGGCAGAATTGTGGCAAGGCACAGATCTGGCCAAGGTTACAAAAGAATTTCTGCAGTACTCAAGGTTCCTAAGAACACAGTGGCCTCCATAATCCTTAAATGGAAGAAGATTGGGACCACCAGAAGTCTTCCTAGGCCTGGCCGTACAGCCAAACTGAGCAATCGTGGGAGACGAGCCTTGTTGAGACAGGTAAAGAAGAAACCCAAGATCACCGTGGATGAGCTCTACTGATACAGTAGGAAGAACACCAGTCGGGCTTTTATGTCAGAGTGGCCCGACAGAAGCCTCTCTTCAGTGCAATACATATTAAAGCCCGTATAGAGTTTGCTAAAAAACACATGAAGGATTCCCATACTATGAGAAATAAGATTCTCTGGTCTGTTGAGACGAAGATAGAACTTTTTGGTGATAATTCTAAGCGGTACTGTCATGATCCATGCTGGATCAGGACTGATAAAAAGCACAGGTAACCTTTTTGTTTTCTTAAGCTGTGCTTAGGTTTGGTTTTTGCCCCTGGTGGCCATTAGGATTATTGCACTGTGGTGTCGTTTGTTCTAAGTTTGCCCCCGGTGGTGGTGAGCGTCATTGCACTCTTGTTTCTTTAGTTTAGTGCACATGATTATAATGCAGGTGTGGCTCTGCTACAAAAGAGTCACAGGTGTTGCAATCAGTGTTGGTGATAGTGTTCATTTCAACCATCCTTGGTGGAGGAAGGAGCTGGAGAGCGTTCCTTGCAGCACTGTCTTAGCCCTGGTGTGGAAGGAGTCATAGGGGATTTCCTTGTAGTTCTGACAGAGCTTGGTGGCAGCGATTCAGGAGGAGAGCAGCATTCTGGTGGTGGACTCTGTTGCCAGGAGCAAGTGCAACAGAGTAAAGCTAAGTGGTTTCCCTGTTTGTGTTTTTCCTTTAGTGTATATTAGTACAGCGGTGGGGCCAGTGCCTGCACCACCCAGCTCCCTAGCAAGGGATAGGTGTAGGGTGTGCTAGGGCGATAGGTTCCTAATCGGCGCCCGGTGCGGAACCGGCATAGGGAACGTTAGGAGCGTTAGGGACACTGACTCAGGGGAGTGCAGGAGGTCTCCACATCCCCTTTCCCTATCGCAGGGCCCACCATTGTAACTGTTTCCCCTTTCCCCGTGTCTTGTTGTTTACAGTTACCGGCCTGCGGGTCGCGTCACACAGGACGGGTCATCGTGACAGGTGCATGTGGAGAAAACCCAGGCGCTGCTCATCACCTGCCCAATACAATCCCAACAGTGAAACATGGTGGTGGCAGCATCAAGCTATGGGGATGTTTTTCCGCTGCAGGGACAGGACTACTGGTTGCAATTGAAAGAAACATGAATGCGGCCAAGTACAGAGAGATCCTGGATGAAAACCTCTTCCAGAGTGCTCTGGACCTTAAACTTGGCCGAAGGTTCACCTTCCAACAAGACAATGACCCTAAGAACACAGCTAAAATAACAAAGGAGTGGCTTCAGAACAACTCTGTGACCATTCTTGACTGGCCCAGCCAGAGCCCTGACCTAAACCCAATTGAGCATCTCTGGAGAGACCTGAAAATGGCTGTCCACCAACGTTCACCATCCAACCTGACGAAACTGGAGAGGATCTGCAAGGAAGAATGGCAGAGGATCCCCAAATCCAGGTATGAAAAACTTGTTGCATCATTCCCAAGAGGACTCATGGCTGTACTAGCTCAAAAGGTGCGTACACTCAATACTGAGCAAAGGGTCTGAATACTTATTATGACTCTGTGATATTTCAGTTTTTCTGTTTTAAAAAACTTGCAAAAATTTCTACATTTCTGTTTTTTTTACAGTCAAGATGGGATGCAGAGTGTACATTCATGGGGAAAAAATGAACTTTCTTGAATTTTCCAAATGGCTGCAATGAAACAAAGAGTGAAAAATTTAAAGGGGGCTAAATACTTTCCATATGCACTGTATGTGAAACAAAACCACCAGAGATATGATGAACCTTAGATTCCTCTATGTATCCCCCTTCTGCTGTGGTAACAGCTTTACACCCTCTTGGCATTGTCTCTGCAGCTTCGTCATGTCATCACGAGGAATGGCTTCCAATGAATAGGTCGCCTCTTCAAGAGGTAAATTGTTTTTGTGACTCCTGTTTTGCAGGAGTGGTGTTAGTACACATCCCCACTAAGTGTTGAGCCCTATTACACAACTGTTGTAAGCCAGAATATGACAAGTATCACTCAGCTAAGTAAATTGAAATGACAGTTCATCTGAACTATAAGACATAAAGGTCTGTCAATCTGGAAAATTGCTAGAACCTTGAAGTAATCCTTATATGCAGTCATGAGGATTGTCCCAGGAAACAAAGAGAAATATTGCCCCTGCTGCAGAGGATAAGTTCATCAGAGTTACCAGCTTCAGAAACTGCACATTGACTGCATCTCAGATAACAGTCCTCATAAATGATACAGACATCCATTAACGGAAACATCTCAACATTTTTCTGTCCAGAATAGACTGCGAGAAGTAGAAATTTATGGTCGTATTGCTGCAAAAAAAAAGCCACTACAGAGAACAGCAAACAAGAAGAGACTTGTTGGGTCCAAACAAGACAAGGACTGGACATTAGATAAGTGGAAATCTGTCCTGTGGTCTGAGGAGTCAAGATGTGAGATTTTTTTTGTACCTACCACCTGCAGAAAAATTGAGTGTGTGGTTCCCACTGTGAAGCATGGATTGGAGGTGTCAGGGTGCTGGTGACACTGTTGGTGATTTATTCCCTAATTCATGGCAACCACAGCGTTTTGCAGTGACGATATCAGGTTGACAGTTAGTGGAACCATCATTAGTGTTACAACAGGACAATGACCCGGATCACCTCAAGGCAATGTGCCCAACCATGAGAGGGATGGAGGCTGCATCAGATGACATGACCTCCAGAATTGCCTGACCTCAACCCAATATAGATGGTTTGGTATGAGTTGGTGAACTCCAAAGCAGCCAGCGTGTTCTCAGCACTAGCGATGAGCGAATGTTCTCAGATAGCGTCTTACCCGAGCATGCTCCTGTGTTATTCGAGTATCTGGGGTGGCTGCATGTTTTTCGGCTGTTACATAGTCTCAACACGTGTGGGGATTCCCTAACAAACAGGCAATCCCTGCATGTGTTGTTTCTAACAGCCACAAATTATGCAGCCACAGGGACTCGAACATGGTTATACGAGCACGCCTCATTTACTTGAGTAACACCCCAGCATGCTCGGATGAGACGTTATCCGAGCACGTTTGCTCATCAATACTCGGCACCTCTTGGAACTCCTTCAAGACTTTTGGAAACCAGGTGACGACTTGATGCCCCCACTGGGGAGACTGATAAGGTGCTGTAAAACTGTCATCAGCATAAATGAGGGGAATCTAAGAGGATATATTCTGTTTTGTTTTGCACAAATCTCTTTACTGTTGCCATAATCTTCAATTTGTGGTTTTGCTACCTCCAGTCTGAATGTACATGTGCACAATTTATTAAGAACAAAGAATACCATTGCATAAAAGGGTGCGTCCAAGCTTATGACCACTACGGTATACCCCGATCAGTTTGTGTGTTTTGTAGCCGTATGCCCTTGGTTGTGTGGCCGTATACCCTTGGTTGTGTGGCCGGATACGCCTGTGTTCACCTTTTATAATCGCAGACTACATCTGAATCAAATTCTAATTAAGTCGGAAGGAAAAAAAATAAATCTCTCTGTAATAATGTTTAAAATCGCAATTACCCCAGGAACATCTCCCAGCGAAATGATGTCTTAATGTGATTTCATTTCAGAAGTGAGATTGGCACGAGGTGTCCAAGTCTCATGAATTTTAATGCTCAAAATAGTATTGTTTTCCATTTGCAGGTGCTAACCCTGTAATCAGGAGAGCTAAGTGAGAAGGTACTTACATAAAATTGGATCATCTACTCTGTGCTTCACTTGTGATTTGGAGTTATTCAGATTTGCGGCGCGCAGCGACTGACTTGACATGTGCCGGAGAGTAGAGCAGATTAACCCCTCCCTTGCTGGAGGTATCGAAGTGTCTCGCTATTATTTCATTCATGGACGTACCTACTCCGGCTGAAGCTTCTAGGGCCCCAGTGCAAAATCTGTAATGGGGTCTCTACGTGTCACTTGTAATACTGCTTCCAAATGCGTTACGTGAAATATCTGAGACCTTTAAGTTCCTGGGGGGGGTGCAAATATTTTCATGTATTCTCTATAGCCAATGTCATGGACATTAGTCGCCCATTGATGTCCTTCACAAAACATCATGCAGTTATCAGCTCTGGGGAATAAGAGGAGCAGGAGAGGAGTCTGTTGGCTTTGTGGGAGCCAGTGGCCAGTCATATTACTGAGAAGAGGACTGGGAGCATCAGGCAATGTCATGATGTGAGGAGGGCGAAGAGGACAAATGGGAGATGGGACCATAAAGTGAGGGTTAAGGACTGGAAGCAAAGGTCCCCAGCAGCACAAAGTAATTCAGGAGATGATTCGGTCACTTACCTGTAATATTGTCTTGCACTATATGAGGATAAGACCATATCGAACAGTCTAATTTTGTGACACTGGGTCAGAGTCACAGGGAAGACTTCCAGTTACTAGACCAAAGCTGCTAAATCTTTGACTAGCGTGGAGTTTGGTTTACTCAGGGGCGAACGTGTTATTGGTGCAACCGATGCAGCTGCAAGAGATAAGGAGCCCACTACCAGCTTTTTATTTTATTAATATGTATACTTTGCAGATTCTGGCTCCTCTCTCGACCATGAGCTCATAAGGCTTGTGTTTTGTTCCGTAGGTTCTGTGCCTGGTGGGTTTATGTAGGCAGGTTTGTCATCCAAATCCATCCAAAAAACCCACTAGAAGTCAGTGACTCAGTTCTCTCCATCTGTTGTATATCATATGACGCAAGTTTCCATCATTTTTATAATTGATTTTCACACATCCTGACATTATGAAGCTCTGCTCAGAGACACTGCCCCCTAAGAATATACAGTGGGTTTGTAAAGTGTTCAGACCCCTTTAAATTTTTCTCTTTGTTTCATTGCAACCATTTGGTAAATTCAAAAAAGTTCATTTTTTCTCATTAATGTACACTCTGCACTCCATCTTGACTGAAAAAAAAAGAAATGTAGACATTTTTGCAAATTAAGGTAAATAAAGAGGAAAAACTGAAATATCACATGGTCATAAGTATTCAGACCCTTTGCTCAGTATTGAGTAGAAGCACCTTTTGAACTAGTACAGCCATGAGTCGTCTTGGGAATGATGCAACAAGTTTTTCACACCTGGATTTGGGGATCCTCTGCCATTCTTAATTGCAGATCCTTTCCAGTTCCGTCAGGTTGGACCATCTCAAGGAGGATCACAAGGAAATGGACAGCATGTGACTTAAATATGAGTGCCTGAGCAAAAGGTCTGAATACTTATGACCCTGTGATATTTCAGTTTTTCTTTTTTAATACATTTGCAAAAATTTCTACATTTGTTTTTTTTTCAGTCAAGATGCGATGAAACAGAGTGAAACATTTAAAGGGGTCTGAATAGTTTCCGTACCCACTGTAACTACAATAATACTGTCCGCATGTACAATAATATAACTACTATAATACTGCCCGTATGTACAAGAATATAACTACTATAATACTGCCCGTTAGGCGTCGGGTTCCTGCCACTGCACAGCAGGAATCCAGAGCCTTGCACCCAGCGGTCTCCCATTCTTCAGCCGCAGTGGAGCCTGCTCAGCAGATTCGTCGGTCCCGGGGCTCTGCCCAGGCCAGCTCCGTGGGTTTGGTTGCTGCTGCCACCTCTGGCACAGCTGTGACAATGCATGCTGCTCAAAAGCGAGATTCTCCAGGGACTAAGTCCTCATGTCGGGCCACTGAGCATGCCCGTGGAGTGATCTCCCATTGGAGAGCGAGGGTCATGTGCTCAGGTCCTGCTCGTGTTCGGATTGGCCCATCCGAGAAGCCAGAAAGGTCCCGGACGCCCGTGGCTATAAAAGATTTGCATGGCCGCTCGCCTATGCGCTAGGATAGACTGTATTTACAGACTATGAGGTGTGAGAGATGTATGCACGTATGAATGTATCTGGTGATTGACTCATTATGAAACCCCTACCCTTGGTATGCATGTGTTGTGCAGCCTAGCCTGCTAGCCCCCAGGCTTAGGTGTGGGTAGGTCAGAGTTTGAGTCAGACATTGGTCCTCACCAGTGATCTAGCACGCCTCAGTGCACATGCTCCACACTCCACTGCCAGCGTCTTTAGCGGCGCTCGTGGCAGCGACGCCGCGCGCTCAGTGGGCCTAAAGGGACTCTAACCCCGTGTCCTTGGGGTAGCGTTCTGTGGCCGTACACTGTGCGCTCTTTTAGCTGAGCTCTGTGAGCACAAATAGGCTCCGGCGTTTATGTTCAGCGGTAGTGCGGCTCTGTGAAGCAACAGAGTCTGCCCCTGTACACACCGGGTGACGATAACCCGCATGTGTTCCTATAGTATACCGCCATATAGCATCTGCCATTACTGAGCAGCAGGTTACCACCCCTGCACGGTGGACCCCGGGCTGCGAACGCACCTTATTACCATCTTTATTATTTGGTGCGTTCCGCCAGCCCTAACATTATCCTAGCGCCAGGGTCTGGCTAGTAATGGCGGATGAACAGCGACTGCTGCAGTACATCCGGCAGCTGCAGGGCAGGTTGGCGGCTCTCGAGGGTTCAGCCTCAACTGCGGATGTTACTGCAGTCGCTGTTCAGGCAGCCACAGAGGCTGTCTCCCGTGTGACCACAGCCATCCCTGCCCCAACTTTGTCCTGCCTCCCTCTGCCCGAGAAGTTCTCGGGTGATAGTGCTTTTTGTAGGGGTTTCGTAAGCCAGTGCTCTATACATCTGGAGCTGCTGGCTGCACGATTCCCCTCCGAGCGGGCTAAAGTGGGATTTATTATTTCCCTCTTGTCGGGCAGGGCTTTGGAGTTGGCCACACCGCTGTGGGAGCGTGGTGATCATGTGGTGCAGAGTGTCTCGCGGTTCTTGGACACTCTGAAGCAGGTCTTCCTGGGACCACGAGTCACCCATGACACCGCGCTCCGGCTGCTGGCATTGTCACAGGGCTCGTCCATGGTCAGCCACTTTGCCATCCAGTTCCGGACGCTGGCCTCAGAGTTAGAGTGGCCAGATAAGGTCCTCATTCAGGCATTCTGGAGAGGTTTGGCTGGCCGTGTGAAGGACGCTCTGGCCACCAGGGAGATTCCCGCTACACTGTTGGAGCTTATCACTGTCTCCACCCGTATAGATCTTCGCTTCGCCGAGCGAAGGTTGGAGCGGGACCAGTGTAGGCAGAGGTTTAGGTTGGCACCTAGTTTTGCTAAACCTCTGTAATCTTCCGATCGGGTGTCTGAGCGTCAGGGGGCTTCCCGTGAGGGATCCAGGCCCCAGTCCGCTCGAGCTCCTGTGAGCTGTCCTGTTTGCCGGCAGTCCGGTCACCTTGCCAACTGGTGCCCACAGCAGCTGGGAGAACGCTCGCGCCTAGTGGCCGTAGGAGGCGGCGCTCTAGAATCAGCGACGTTTTCCTCCAAGCTGTCCTTTAATGGGACACTTGATTTTGATTCTTCCACTCTGGCGGTGGAGGTTTGCGTGGAATCCGGGGCAGAGGGCAATTTTATGTCGTCAGCCTTCGCTCAACGGCACGCTATACCCCTGGTTATGATATCTACACCAGTCACCATCAGAGTGGTGAACGGCGCCACTCTACCCCCACAGATAACCCACCAGACCGTCCCCTTGTTACTCTCAGTGGCTCCATCTCATCAGACGATATCCCTCCTCTTCATGCCCGAGGGTATTGACCAGGTACTTCTAGGGGTCCCCTGGCTGCGGTACCACTCCCCCCCCCCATATAGAGTGGTCCTCAGGGAGGATTATTGGGTGGAGTAAATCATGTGAGGGTAGATGTCTGAGGGAGTGCGTTCAGGTTGCCTCCACCGAGGTTCCCGCTGATCTCTCCTCGCTCCCCAAACACTATCGACAGTATGCGGACGTGTTCTCCAAAAAGGCGGCGGAGACCCTTCCACCGCATCCCCCCTATGACTGTCCTATTGACCTCTTGCCTGGTGCTGAGCCTCCCCGGGGTCGAGTCTATCCCCTATCTCTCCCGGAGACAGAGGCCATGTCTCAATACATCAGGGAGAATCTGGCAAGAGGATTCATTAGGAAGTCAGTGTCACCAGCGGGGGTGGGATTCTTCTTCGTCCAGAAGAAGAGTGGGGAACTACGCCCTTGCATTGATTACAGTGGTTTTAACACCATCACCGTTAAGAATAAGTATCCTCTGCCCCTGATATCAGAGCTGTTTGATAGGCTACGGGGAGCGAGGGTGTTTTCCAAACTTGATCTGCGGGGGGCTTACAACCTGATTCGCATCCGTGATGGGGACGAATGGAAGACTGCATTTAACACCAGGGATGGGCACTATGAATACCTGGTGATGCCCTTCGGCCTCTGTAATGCCCTGGCCGTCTTTCAAGACTTTGTGAACGATATCTTCCGGGATATGCTTACCACCTCGGTTGTAGTCTATCTGGATGATATTCTCATCTACTCTCCAGATATTGACTCCCACCGGAGAGGTGTTTGCAAAGTTTTCGATCACCTGCGGGCAAACTCCCTCTATGCCAAGTTGGAGAAGTGTGTGTTTAAGCAGGAGTCCTTGCCTTTCCTGGGCTATATCATCTCCGCCTGGGGATTGGCCATGGATTGCCCCGATGTAGATAAGCCCTTCATCCTGGAAGTGGATGCCTCTTCGGTTGGTGCTGGAGCTGTCCTGTTTCAGCAGGACACGCAAGGTTGGAAGCACCCATGCTTCTTTTTCTCCAAGACCTTCACACCGGCGGAGAGGAATTATGCTATCGGGGACAGGGAGTTGCTAGCGATGAAGTTGGCCTTCTCGGAGTGGAGACTCCTCCTGGAGGGGGCTCGCCACCCTTTCCAGGTGTTCACCGACCACAAAAACTTGGTGTATTTGCAAACAGTCCAGCGGCTAAACTCTCGCCAGGCCAGATGGTCTTTGTTCTTTTCCCGGTTCCACTTCACCCTCCATCTTCTCTCTGGGGAGAAGAACGTCCGGGCCGATGCTCTCTCCCGCTCCGTGGTGTCATCGGAGGAAGAGGAGGAGGAGCCTCGGCTGATCGTCCCATCCAAGAGCCTGAGGACTGTGGCTCCGTTTGCCCTTGTGTCAGTACCTCCGGGCAAGACATTTGTCCCTGCCCGTCTGCGACCGGAGGTCCTCTCTTGGGCTCATTCGTCCAGGGTGGGTGGACATTTCGGGACAAAACGGACCTCTGAGATTTTGTCGAGGACGTACTGGTGGCCGCATATGGCCCGTGATGTCAGGGACTACATTCAGGCGTGCATCTCTTGCGCCCAGAATGGGTCCTCTCGGCACCGGCCCTCTGGGCTTCTTTTTCCTCTGCTGGTAGCGGACAGGCCCTGGGAGATGGTCGGTATGGACTTTGTGGTGGGGCTACCCAAGTCCAGTGGCAGCACGGTCATTTGGGTTGTCACCGACCATTTCTCTAAGATGGTGCACTTGGTACCTCTCTCCCGGTTACCTTCTGCGCGGGGCCTGGCAGGGTTGTTCATTAAGCACGTTTTCCGCCTGCATGGCATGCCGGACAACATTGCCGGTGACCGGGGTCCTCAGTTTGCATTCCGGTTTTGGAGAGAGCTTTGTTCCCTGCTCAGCATTGAGCTGAATCTCCACGGCCTATCATCCCGAGACGAACGGGTTGGGACAGAGAGCCAACCAGACCCTGATCACATATCTTCGACATTTTGACTCTGCCAGGCAGGACGACTGGGCATCCTTGCTGCCATGGGCAGAGTTCGCTTTGAACAATGCTGTGGCCGACTCCACCGGTCAGACCCCATTCCTCCTAAATTACAGTCAGTATCCGCGCATCCCTGTACCCATGCCCGTGTCATCCACCGACTCCAGGGTGGCAGACTGGGCGGTGGAGGCACGTGACATTTGGGATCGCACCCAGGATGCTATCCGGGATTCCAAGGAGAGAATGAGGACCTCCGCTGACGCACACCGGCGCCCTGCTCCGACTTTTGCCCCTGGCGACTTGGTGTGGCTCTCCGCCTGAAACATCAGGCTGCGGGTAGAGTCCGCTAAGTTCGCACCGCGCTACATTGGCCCCTTCAAGGTCCTCGAGCAGATCAGCTCTGTGGTCTACCGTCTGGCTCTTCCACCACACTTGGTTATCTCTGATACATTCCACGTGTCCCTCCTTAAGCCTGTTCACTTGTCCCGGTTCTCCGAGTCATCTGCCGGGACATCAGACTTGTCTTCAGACGAGTTTGAGGTCAATGCCATCGTGGGATTCAAGGTGATGCGGGGCAAAAAGTTTTATTTGGTGGATTGGAAGGGTCATGGTCCAGAGGCTCGAACATCCACGCTCCACTCCTCATTGCGGCGTTTGAGCGTAGCGAGGCTCAGAGGGGAGGGGGCCCTAGTGGGGGTAGTGTTAGGCGTCGGGTTCCTGCCACTGCACAGCAGGAATCCAGAGCCTTGCACCCAGCAGTCTCCCATTCTTCTTCAGCCGCAGAGGAGCCTGCTCAGCAGATTCGTCGGTCCCGGCGCTCTGCCCTGGCCAACTCCGTGGGTTTGCTTGCTGCTGCCACCTCTGGCACAGCTATGACAATGCATGCTGCTCAAAAGCGAGATTCTCCAGGGACTAAGTCCTCATGTTGGGCCACTGAGCATGCCCGTGGAGTGATCTCCCATTGGAGATTGAGGGTCACGTGCTCAGGTCCTGTTCGTGTTCGGATTGGCCCATCCGAGAAGCCAGAAAGGTCCCAGACGCCCGTGGCTATAAAAGGTTTGCATGGCCGCTTGCCCATGCGCTAGGATAGACTGTATTTACAGACTATGAGGTGTGAGAGATGTATGCACGTATGAATGTATCTGGTGATTGACTCATTATGAAACCCCTACCCTTGGTACGCATGTGTTGTGCAGCCTAGCCTGCTAGCGCCCAGGCTTAGGTGTAGGTTGGTCAGAGTTTGTCAGACATTGGTCCTCACCAGTGATCCAGCACGTCTCAGTGCACGTGCTCCACACTCCACTGCCAGCGTCCTTAGCGGCGCTCGTGGCAGCGACGCCGCGCGCTCAGTGGGCCTAGAGGGACTCTAACCCCGTGTCCTTGGGGTGGCGTTCTGTGGCCGTACACTGTGCGCTCTTTTAGCCGAGCTCTGTGAGCACAAACAGGCTCCGGCGTTTATGTTCAGCGGTAGTGCGGCTCTGTGCAGCAACAGAGTCCGCCCCTGTACTAACCGAGTGAAGATAACCCGCGTGTGTTCCTATAGTATACCGCCATATAGCATCCGCCATTACTGAGCAGCAGGTTACCACCCCTGCACGGTGGACCCTGGGCTGCGAACGCACGTTATTACCATCTTTATTATTTGGTGCCTTCCGCCAGCCCTATGTACATGAATATAACTACTATAATACTGCCCCTAAATACCAGAATATAACTACTATAATACTGCCCCTATGTACTAGAATATAACTACTATAATACTGCTCCCTATATACAAGAATATAACTACTATAATACTGCCCCCTATGTACAAGAATATAACTACTATAATACTGCCCCCTATGTACAAGAATATAACTACTATAATACTGCCCCCTATGTACTAGAATATAACTACTATAATACTGCCCCCCATGTACTAGAATATAACTACTATAATACTGCCCCCTATGTACTAGAATATAACTACTATGGAAAATGGCGGGCGCATGCGCAGTGTGCCCGCCGGGAATCTGCCGGCTCTGGCTGGCAGATTCCATTCATTATTTTGATCACTATGATAAACGATCATAGTGATCAAAATAAAAAAAAAATAGTACATAACCCCCCCGTTTATCACCCCCTTATATAGGCAAATATAATGAAATAAAGAAATTTTTTTTTTCAGTTTTCCATTAGGGTTGGGCTCGGGTTAGGGCTAGGGTTGAGGGGTTTCCACTATTTACCAACTTTGGGGGTCTAAAAATTGGGGTCTAGAAAATCACTTTTGTGGAAATAAAAAATACTTTTTATTTTCACGGCTCTGCATTTATAAACTTCTGTGAAGCGCTTGGGGGTTCAAAGTGCTCACCACACATCTAGATAAGTTCCTTAGGGGGTCTAATTTCCAAAATGGGGTCACTTGTGGGGGGTTTCCACTGTTTAGGCCCATCAGGGGCTCTGCAAACGCAACATGATGCCCGCAGACCATTCCATCAAAGTCTGCATTCCCTTCCAAGCTCTCCCATGCACCCAAACAGTGGTCCCCCCCCCCCCCCCACATATGGGGTATCAGCATACTCAGGACAAATCGCATAATAACTGTGGGGGGTATGATTTCTCCTGTTACCCTTGTAAAACTAAAAATTTTGGGGCAAAAAGATCATTTTTGTGGAAAAAAAAATGGATTTCTTATTTTCACGGCTCTACGTTATAAACTTCTGTGAAGCACTTGAAGGTTCAAAGTGCTCACCACACATCTAGATAAGTTCCTTAATGAGTCTAGTTTCCAAAATGGGGTCACTTGTTGGAGTTTTCCACTGTTTAGGCACATTAAGGGCTCTCCGAACGCAACATGGCATCCGATCTCAATTCCTGCCAATTCTGCGTTGAAAAAGTCAAACGGTGCTCCATCCCTTGCGAGCTCTGCCATGTGCTGAAAAAGTGGTTTACCCCCACATATGGGGTATTGGCGTATTCAGGAGAAATTGTACAACAAATTTTGTGGTTGATTTTCTCTTTTAACACTTGTGAAAATAAAAAAAATTGGTTCTGAAGTAAATTTTTTGCAAAAAAAAAAGTTAAATGTTAATTTTTTCCTTCCACATTGCTTTAGTTCCTGTGAAGCACTTAAAGGGTTAATAAACTTCTTGAATGTGGTTTTGAGCACCTTGAGGGGTCTAGTTTTTAGAATGGTGCCACTTTTGGGTATTTTCTGTCATGTACACCCCTCAAAATGACTCTAAATATGATGTGGTCCCAAAAAAAAAAAAAAAAAAAAAATGGTTTTGTAAATTTTGTTGTAAAGTTAGAAATCGCTGGTCAACTTTTAACCCTTATAACTTCCTAACGAAAAAAAAACTTTGCTTCCAAAATTGTGCTGATGTAAAGTAGACATGTGGGAAATGTTATTTATTAAGAAATTTGTGTGACACATCTCTCTGATTTAAGGGCATAAAAATTTTAAAGTTTTAAAATTGCAAAATTTTCAAAATTTTCGCCATATTTCTGTTTTTTCATAAATAAACACAAGACTTATCGAAGAAATTTTACCGCTAACATGAAGTACAATTTGTCACGAAAAAAACAATCTCAGAATCAGCGGGATCCATTAAAGCGTTCCAGAGTTATAACCTCATAAAGGGACAGTGGTCAGAATTGTAAAAATTGGCCTGGTCATTAAGCTGCAAACTGGCTCTGTCGCTTAGGGGTTAAAACCCATCCTGCGTGATAATATATATGAATCTAATGAAAATGTAAAGTCCCTGTGGGTAGAGATAAGGGGAGGGGGGAAAAATAATAAATTACTGATAGGGGTTTGTTATAAGTCTCCAAAAATAATGGAAGCAACAGAGAATATCCTCATAAAGCAAATAGATGAAGCTGCGACTCAAGGAGAAGTCATTATCATGGGGGACTTCAACTACCCTGAAATACATTGGGGAACCGAAACCTGCAGTTCCAGCAAAGGTAATAGGTGTCTGACAACTATGAGAGACAATTACCTTTCACAACTGGTTCAGGACCCAACAAGAGGGGGGGCACTGCTAGACCTAATAGTAACCAACAGGCCAGACCGCATATCAAATGTAAGGGTTAGGGGTCACTTGGGTAATAGATCACAAAATAATAAGTTTTCATGTGTCCTTTAATAAGATGTGTAGTAGAGGGGTTACAAGGACACTGAACTTCAGGAAAGCAAATTTCCAACGGATGAGAGATGATCTTGGTGCAATTAACTGGAACGATATCCTGAGACATAAAAATACACAAATAAAATGGGAGACGTTTATCAGCATCCTGAATAGGACCTGTGCACAATATATACCGTATGGCAGGGTTCCCCAAGTACGGTCCTCAAGGCCCACCAACAGGTCATGTTTTCACCAACAGGTCATGTTTTCAGGATTTCCTTAGTATTGCCCAGGTGATAATTGCATCACCTGAACAATACAAGGGAAATCCTGAAAACATGACCTGTTGGTGAAAACATGACCTGTTGGTGGGCCTTGAGGACCGGAGTTGGGGAACCCTGCCGTATGGAAATAAACATGCTAGAAATAGGAGGAAGCCACTATGGTTTTATAGAGCTGTAAGGGGAGCAATAAGTGACAAAAATAAAGCATTTAGAGAATTAAAGCAAGTAGGTAGTGATGAGGCATTAAATAAATAGAGGAGATTAAATAAATTCTGTAAAAAGCAAATCAAGGCAGCAAAAATTGAGACAGAGACTCATGGCCAGAGATAGTAAAAATAATCCCAAAATATTCTTTAACTACATAAATAGTAAGAAACTAAAAAATGATAGTGTGGGCCCCCTTAAAAATAGTCTGGGCGAAATTGGGGATGAGGAAAAAGCCAATATGCTAAATGACCAGCAGACTTAACCCAGCAGGAAGTACGGCGGCGTCTAAAAATCACTAAAATTGACAAATCCCCGGGCCTGGATAGGATACACCCCCGAGTACTGCAGGAATTAAGCACAGTCATAGACCATTATTTTTAATCTTTAAATATTCCATAATAACAGGGTCTGTACCACAGGACTGGCGTATAGCAAATGTGGTGCCAATATTCAAAAAGGTGACAAAAACTGAACTTGGAAATTTATAGGCCAGTAAGTTTAACCTCAACTGTGGGTAAAATCCTGGAGGGTTTTCTAAGAGATACTATACTGGAGTATCTGGAGAAGAATAACCTCATGACCCAATATCAACATGGGTTTACAAGGGACCCTTCCTGTCAGACTAATCTGATAAACTTTTATGAAGAGGTAAGTTCAGGACTGGACCAAGGGAATGCAGTGGACGTGGTGTACATGGACTTTTCAAAAGCTTTTGATACGGTGCCACACAAAAGGTTAATACATAAAATGAGAACAATGGGGATAGGGGAAAATATGTGTAGGTGGTTTAAGAGCTGGCTCGGGGATAGGAAATAAAGGGTGGTTATTAATGGAGCACACTCGGACTGGGTCACGGTTAGCAGTGGGGTACCACAGGGGTCAGTTTTGGGCCCGCTTCTTTATAACATATTTATTAATGACCTTATAGGGGGCATAGAGAGTAGAATTTCAATATTTGCAGATGACACTAAACTCTGCAGGGTAATCAATACAGAGGAGGACAATTTTATATTACAGGAGGATTTATGTAAACTAGAAGCTTGGGCTGATAAATGGCAAATGAGCTTTAATGGGGATAAATGTAAGGCCATGCACTTGGGTAGAATGAACAAGATGTATAATTATGTGCTTAATTGTAAAACACTGGGCAAAACAGTCACTGAAAAAGACCTGGGTGTATGGGTGGACAACAAACTCACATTTAGTGGCCAGTGCCAGGCAGCTGCTGCAAAGGCAAATAAAATAATGGGATGCATTAAAAGAGGCATAGATGCTCATGAGGAGAACATAATTTTACCTCTATATAAGTCACTAGTGCGACCACACTTAGAATACTGTGTACAGTTCTGGTCTCCGGTGTATAAGAAAGACATAGCTGAACTGGAGCGGGTGCAGAGAAGAGCGACAAAGGTAATTAGGGAACTAGGGGGTCTGCAATACCAAGACAGGTTATTACACTTGGGGTTATTTAGTTTGGAGAATCGAAGGCTTAGGGGTGATCTTATTACAATGTATAAATATATGCGGGGACAGTACAAAGACCTTTCTAATGATCTTTTTACACTTAGTCCTGTGACGGGGACAAGGGGGCATCCTCTACGTCTGGAGGAAAGAAGGTTTAAGCATACTCATGGACCGCCCCTGACACGTTAACCCCTTGCACACCACGATCAAACATGATCGCGGTGTACCAGGGGTTAAAAGGAAGCATCGTCAGGGAGGGGGCTCCCTCCGTGCTTCCCTGAGCCCCCCACGGCAGCGCAATGTGCAGCGCTGCTGCGGGGGTCTCTTTCCCTACAGGCCCCCGAATCCAAGATGGCGACGGGGGCCTTCGGGGGGCCTTTAGGGAGCTGACTTCCTCAGTGCCTGCAAAGCGCAGGCACGAGGAAGCCTGCTGCACTGTCTGTGACAGATCACTGATCTGTCACAGTGATCTGTGATGTGACAGATCAGCGATCTGTCACAGGACAGTGATGTCCCACCTGGGACTATGTAATAAAGTTAAAAAAAAAAAAAAAATCGCCAAATAAATTAGAAAAAAAAAAAAAATATATATATATATATTCCCCCTATAAATCCATTTTTTTAAATAAAAAAAAAAAAAAAGCACACATATTAGGTATCGCCGCGTCCGTAACGACCTGCCCTATAAAACTATCCCATTAGTTAACCCCTTTAGCGAACCCCTTAAATCATTTTTTGCTTCGTTTTTTAATTTTTTTATCATACCGCCAAACAAAAAGTGCAATAACGCGCGATCAAAAAGACGCATATAAATATCCATGGTACCGCTGAAAACGTCATCTTGTCCCGCAAAAAACGAGCCGCCATACATCATCAGCGAAAAAATAAAAAAGTTATAGCTTGCAGAATAAAGCGATACAAAAATAATTATTTTTTATATAAAATAGTTTTCATTGCATAAAACCGACAAAACATAAAAATCGACCTAAATGAGGTATCGCTGTAACCGTACTGACCCGAAGAATAAAAGCGCTTTATCAATTTTACCGCACGCGGAACGGTGTAAATGCACCCCCCAAAAGAAATTCATGAAACGCTGGTTTTTGTTCATTCTGCGTCCCAAAAATCGGAATAAAAAGCGATCAAAAAATGTCACGTGCCCGAAAATGGTACCAATAAAAGCGTCAACTCGTTCCGCAAAAAATAAGACCTCATATGACTCAGTGAGTCAAAATACGGAAAAATTATAGCTCTCAATATGTGGTGATGCAAAAACTATTTTTACAATAAAAAGCGTCTTTTAGCGTGCGACAGCCGCCAAAAATAAAAACCGCCATAAATAGTAAATCAAACCCCCCGTTATCACCCCCTTAGTAAGGGAAAAATAATAAAATTAAACGAAAATGTATTTATTTCCATTTTTCCGTTAGGGTTAGGGCTAGGGTTAGGGTTAGGGCTGAGATTAGAGTTAGGGGTGTGTTGGGGTTAGGGTTGGAGTTAGAATTGGGGGTTTCCACTGTTTGGGCACATCAGGTGCTCTCCAAATGCAACATGGCGTCTGATCTCAATCCCAGCCAATTCTGAGTTGAAAAAGTCAAATGGTGCTCCTTCCCTTCCAAGCTCTGCCATGCACCCAAACAGTGTTTTACCCCCACATGTAGGGTATCAGCCTACTCAGGACAAATTGCAAAACAACTTTTGGGGTCCAATTTCTCCTGTTACCGTTAGGAAAATAAAAAATTGGGGGCAAAAATATAATTTTTGTGGAAAAAAATAATTTTTATTTTCATGCCCGGGCATTATAAACTTCTGTGAAGCACTTGGGGGTTCAAAGTGCTAACCACACATCTAAATAAGTTCCTTAGGGGGTCTAGTTTCCAAAATGGGGTCATTTGTGGGGGGTTTCCACTGTTTCGGTACATTAGGTGCTCTCCAAAGACAACATGACACCCGCGACCATTCCATCAAAGTCTGCATTCCAAAACGTCACTACTTCCCTTCCGAGCCCCGACATGTGCCCGTACAGTAGTTTTCTCCCACATATGGGGTATCAGCGTACTCAGGACAAATTGGACAACAACTTTTGGGGTCCAATTTCTCCTGGTACCCTTGGGAAAATAAAAAAATTGGTGACTTAAAGATCATGTTTGTGGAAAAAATACGAATTTTTTATTTACACGCCCGGGCGTTATAAACTTCTGTGAAGCACTGGAGGGGTCAAAGTGCTCACCACACATCTAGATAAGTTCCTTGGGGGTCTAGTTTCCAAAATGGTGTCATTTGTGGGGGGTTTCCACTGTTTTGGTACATCAGGGGTTTTCTAATCGCGACATGGTGTCCGATCTCAATTCCTGCCAAAAACGTCAAATGGCGCTGCTTCCCTTCAGAGCTCTGCCATGTGCCCAAATAGTGGTTTACCCCCACATGTGGGGTATCAGCATGCTCAGTACATATGGCACAATAACTTTTAGGGTCCTGTTACCCTTGGGAAAATAAAAATTGGGGGTGAAAAGATCATTTTTGTGGAAAAAATATGATTTTTTAATTGTACCGCTGTACATTATAAACTTCTGTGAAGCCCTTGTGGGTTCCAAGTTCTCACCACATATCTAGATAAGTTCCTTGTGGGGTCTAGTTTCCAAAATGGGGTCACTTGTGGGGGGTTTGCACTGTTTAGGTACATCAGGGGCTCTCCAAACGTGACATGGCGTCCGATCTGAATTCCAGCCAATTTTGCATTGAAAAAGTCAAACGGCGCTCCTTCCCTTCTGAGCTCTGCCATGCGCCGAAACAGTGGTTTCCCCCCCACATATCAGGTATCAGCGTACTCAGGACAAATTGCACAATAACTTTTGCAGTCCAATTTGTCCTGTTACCCTTGGTAAAATAAAAAATTGAACCTGAAGTATTTTTTTTGTGAAAAAAAAAGTTATTCATTTTTTTTTTTTTTTAAATATTCAAAAAATTCTTGTGACGCACCTAAAGGGTTAATAAACTTCTTGACTGTGGTTTTGAGCACCTTAAGGGGTGCAGTTTTTAGAATGGTGTCACTTTTGGGTATTTTCTATCATATAGACCCCTCAAAGTGGCTTCAAATGTGATGTGGTCCGTAAAAATAAAATGGTGTTATAAAAATGAGAAATCGCTGGTCAATTTTTAACCCTTATAACTTCCTAACAAAAAAAATTTTGGTTCCAAAATTGTGCTGATGTAAAGTAAACATGTGGGAAATGTTACTTATCAAGTTTTTTGTGTGCCGTATCTCTGTGATTTAAGGGCATAAAAATTCAAAGTTGGAAAATTGCAAAATTTTCAAAATTTTCGCCAAATTTCCATTTTTTTCACGAATAAACGCAAGTTATTTAAATGAAATTTTACCACTAACATGAAGTACAATATGTCACGAGAAAACAATGTCAGAATCACCAGGATCCATAGAAGCGTTCCAGAGTTATGACCTCATAAAGGGACAGTGGTCAGAATTGTAAAAATTGGCCCGGTCATGAACGTGCAAACCACCCTTGGGGGTGAAGGGGTTAAAGTCTTTCTTCAACCTTAATGGCCATGTTACTATGTACAAGACTATAACTACTATAATACTGCCCCCATGTACAAGAATATAATTACTATAATACTGCTCCCTATGTACAAGAATATAACTACTATAATACTGCTCCTATGTACAAGAATATAACTACTATAATACTGCTCCTATATACAAGAATATAACTACTGTAATACTGCTCCCATGTACAAGAATATAACTACTATAATACTGCTCCCATGTACAAGAATATAACTACTATAATACTGCTCCTATGTACAAGAATATAACTACTATAATACTGCTCCTATGTACAAGAATATAACTACTATAATACTGCCTCCTATGTACAAGAATATAACTACTATAATACTGCTCCTATGTACAAGAATATAACTACTATAATACTGCCCCTATGTACAAGAATATAACTACTATAATACTGCCCCTATGTACAAGAATATAACTACTATAATACTGCTCCTATGTGCAAGAATATAGCTACTATAATACTGCCTCTATATATGCATATGAATTTTTAGAATAATTTTGTATGTGGCTGGATGTACTTTTTGTGGGATGTTTTTACTATTCTGACCCTTCCACTCTTTATTAATACATTTTTGCTCTTTCTTGTATTTGTAACATTACATTGGGTCACCTATTTGTGGCGCAGTAACTAGAGAAGAATAGTGCTGGGATCTCAGGAGCTGCACTCAGTACTCAAACCACCCTTGGGGGTGAAGGGGTTAAAGTCTTTCTTCAACCTTAATAGCTATGTTACTATGTACAAGAATATAACTACTATAATACTGCCCCCATGTACAAGAATATAATTACTATAATACTGCCCCTTTGTACAAGAATATAACTACTGTAATACTGCTCCCATGTACAAGAATATAACTACTATAATACTGCTCCCATGTACAAGAATATAACTACTATAATACTGCTCCCATGTACAAGAATATAACTACTATAATACTGCTCCCATGTACAAGAATATAACTACTATAATACTGCCTCCTATGTACAAGAATATAACTACTATAATACTGCTCCTATATACAAGAATATAACTACTATAATACTGCCCCCATGTACAAGAATATAACTACTATAATACTGCTCCCATGTACAAGAATATAACTACTATAATACTGCCTCCTATGTACAAGAATATAACTACTATAATACTGCTCCTATGTACAAGAATATAACTACTATAAAACTGCCCCTCTGTACAAGAATACAACTACTATAATACTGCTCCTATGTACAAGAATATAACTACTATAATACTGCCCCTATGTACAAGAATATAACTACTATAATACTGCCTCCTATGTACAAGAATATAACTACTATAATACTGCTCCTATGTGCAAGAATATAACTACTATAATACTGCCTCCTATGTACAAGAATATACAGTGGGGAAAAAAAGTATTTAGTCAGTCAGCAATAGTGCAAGTTCCACCACTTAAAAAGATGAGAGGCGTCTGTAATTTACATCATAGGTAGACCTCAACTATGGGAGACAAACTGAGAAAAAAAAATCCAGAAAATCACATTGTCTGTTTTTTTTTCATTTGATTTGCATATTATGGTGGAAAATAAGTATTTGGTCAGAAACAAAATTTCATCTCAATACTTTGTGATATATCCTTTGTTGGCAATGACAGAGGTCAAACGTTTTCTGTAAGTCTTCACAAGGTTGCCAC
Source organism: Dendrobates tinctorius (assembly GCF_039654945.1). NCBI lineage: Eukaryota > Metazoa > Chordata > Amphibia > Anura > Dendrobatidae > Dendrobates > Dendrobates tinctorius. The sequence continues at coordinate 3,271,387 of NW_027361727.1, read as the reverse complement.
ACACTGTTGTTGGTATGTTGGCCCATTCCTCCATGCAGATCTCCTCTAGAGCAGTGATGTTTTTGGCTTTTCGCTTGGCAACACGGACTTTCAACTCCCTCCAAAGGTTTTCTATAGGGTTGAGATCTGGAGACTGGCTAGGCCACTCCAGGACCTTGAAATGCTTCTTACGAAGCCACTCCTTCGTTGCCCTGGCGGTGTGCTTTGGATCATTGTCATGTTGAAAGACCCAGCCATGTTTCATCTGCAATGCCCTTGCTGATGGAAGGAGGTTTGCACTCAAAATCTCACGATATATGGCCCCATTCATTCTTTCATGTACCCGGATCAGTCGTCCTGGCCCATTTGCAGAGAAACAGCCCCAAAGCATGATGTTTCCACCACCATGCTTTACAGTAGGTATGGTGTTTGATGGATGCAACTCAGTATTCTTTTTCCTCCAAACACGACAAGTTGTGTTTCTACCAAACAGTTCCAGTTTGGTTTCATCAGACCATAGGACATTCTCCCAAAACTCCTCTGGATCATCCAAATGCTCTCTAGCAAACTTCAGACGGGCCCGGACATGTACAGGCTTAAGCAGTGGGACACGTCTGGCACTGCAGGATCTGAGTCCATGGTGGCGTAGTGTGTTACTTATGGTAGGCCTTGTTACATTGGTCCCAGCTCTCTGCAGTTCATTCACTAGGTCCCCCCGCGTGGTTCTGGGATTTTTGTTCACCGTTCTTGTGATCATTCTGACCCCACGGGGTGGGATTTTGCGTGGAGCACCAGATCGAGGGAGATTATCAGTGGTCTTGTATGTCTTCCATTTTCTAATTATTGCTCCCACAGTTGATTTCTTCACTCCAAGCTGGTTGGCTATTGCAGATTCAGTCTTCCCTGCCTGGTGCAGGGCTACAATTTTGTTTCTGGTGTCCTTTGACAGCTCTTTGGTCTTCACCATAGTGGAGTTTGGAGTCAGACTGTTTGAGGGTGTGCACAGGTGTCTTTTTATACTGATAACAAGTTTAAACAGGTGCCATTACTACAGGTAATGAGTGGAGGAAAGAGGAGACTCTTAAAGAAGAAGTTACAGGTCTGTGAGAGCCAGAAATCTTGATTGCTTGTTTCTGACCAAATACTTATTTTCCACCATAATATGCAAATCAAATGAAAAAAAAACAGACAATGTGATTTTCTGGATTTTTTTTTCTCAGTTTGTCTCCCATAGTTGAGGTCTACCTATGATGTAAATTACAGACGCCTCTCATCTTTTTAAGTGGTGGAACTTGCACTATTGCTGACTGACTAAATACCTTTTTTCCCCACTGTAACTACTATAATACTGCTCCTATGTACAAGAATATAACTACTATAATACTGCCCCTATGTACAAGAATATAACTACTATAATACTGCCCCTTTGTACAAGAATATAACTACTATAATACTGCTCCTATATACAAGAATATAACTACTGTAATACTGCTCCCATGTACAAGAATATAACTACTATAATACTGCTCCCATGTACAAGAATATAACTACTATAATACTGCCTCCTATGTACAAGAATATAACTACTATAATACTGCTCCTATATACAAGAATATAACTACTATAATACTGCCCCCATGTACAAGAATATAACTACTATAATACTGCTCCCATGTACAAGAATATAACTACTATAATACTGCCTCCTATGTACAAGAATATAACTACTATAATACTGCTCCTATATACAAGAATATAACTACTATAAAACAGCCCCTCTGTACAAGAATACAACTACTATAATACTGCTCCTATGTACAAGAATATAACTACTATAATACTGCCCCTATGTACAAGAATATAACTACTATAATACTGCCTCCTATGTACAAGAATATAACTACTATAATACTGCTCCTATGTGCAAGAATATAACTACTATAATACTGCCTCCTATGTACAAGAATATAACTACTATAATACTGCCCCTATGTACAATAATATAACTACTATAATACTGCCCCTATGTACAAGAATATAACTACAATAATACTGCCCCTATGTACAAGAATATAACTACTATAATACTGCTCCTATGTGCAAGAATATAGCTACTATAATACTGCCTCTATATATGCATATGAATTTGTAGAATAATTTTGTATGTGGCTGGATGTACTTTTTGTGGGATGTTATTACTATTCTGACCCTTCCACTCTTTATTAATACATTTTTGCTCTTTCTTGTATTTGTAACATTACATTGGGTCACCTATTTGTGGCGCAGTAACTAGAGAAGAATAGTGCTGGGATCTCAGGAGCTGCACTCAGTATTGCTTGCACTGCACGTTGCTGTACTTCTGTGCAGGAAATATTAGGTTTCGCTCTCTTTTAAATAAAGACTTATTCTACTAATGTAACTTTGTAACTTGTTACTTATGAAAATCCATTTCACATCCTATTATTACCCGCACCTTTAAAATCGCAGACACCATGTGGCGGTATTAATATAAATTTGTGCTGCAGGGACTTATAGAGATTGTTACAATGTGAACTTGGGGTTTATTACAGATATTGTCAAAATAAATTGTATGGGCAAAATACAGTTAAAAAAAACATTGTAAAAGTAATTTCTGGAAATAAAATGTGGCTAATCGCTGCTAGAGGCTTGTAAAACCTTCCACGCTCCTATTAAGATTTTATAAGTCAGAAGGTGATGTGTGTGTGTGTGTGTGTGTGTGTGTGTGTGTTTTTAATTCTCCTTTGTGGCATTTGCAATTAGTTTGGTTCCCTGAATCTAGTCGGTGAATGAGAATAATGCGGGGAGCATGAAGGATTAGAATTTCAGCAGCACAGAGTATTTCAGGAGAGGAGTGGGCTGCAAGATATGTTAGTGAGAACAGGGCTGTATGGGACAGAAGCACAATGCTGAGATAAAGGGAGACCAGGGGGAAGTCGCCCACTGAGAATTGCATTGTAATAGGAGCTGGGCCCTCAGCAGCACAGAGTATTTTAGGAATTGTGTTTGGGCTTGTTAGACTAGGCTTATCATTTTAGAAACTATTCAGATGATACCTCTTCCATACAAAGACATTACTCCTACTGTTACTTGCCCCATTTTCCAGCATGTGGCTCACTCGCCGCAGTGTGTGGCTGTGAGACATCGGTGCACTAAATGTATCATATTACACTTATTACTATATAAGAGGACACTCGGCTCTACATAAGGTCTGTGAAGTGCAGTCCTTGACTTCTAGTTTTATTCAGTGTTATGCATCTTCATTATTTCCCATGCAAGAATTATATAGTTTCTACCGTTCTTGTCCGTGAGGAGTATTCAGTGTTTATGGAGTGCATTTCCGTGAAGAGTAGTTGGGAGGTCAGTCTAAACTGTAGTTGTCACATCGATGAACCATTCTGTTGATATTTTGCTACCACTTTAATGTCTGCTGCAAAACCATTATATAGTGGAATATGGAGCAATCTCCCCAGGAAGACAAGATCTGACTTGGGCTTTATTCATACATTCGTTGTACAGCTCTGTGTACTGGTTTTTTCTTTTAAATGCTCATCACACGCATCCATAAACTTTAATACACACATGCATTTTAAAAACAAATCTGTGCTCTCAATACCTGAAACTCGACGATGTCCAATTTTTCATCTATTTTGCAGATCAAACTCAGCCATTATGACAAAATGGATGACACCCACAAGAGTAGAATAGCCCATTTCACATGGCTGTGAAAATGGAAATGGATTTGTGAATGTAGCCGTCTAATATTGAATTATATCACTCTGTCCTTCTCGTTTATTGACCTTTTGAGAAATGATTGAAACATTTTGCTTGAGGGACCGTAATGGGGTCTTATGAGAAGCCCAAAACAATAATGGGGTCTAGATTCACCCCATATAACATCAGTGACACCATTAGGATGTTAACAGAATCTCCCAGGATTGGAAAAACATGGCTTCTTATTTCTAGAATCAAAACACTACTTGTTTATTATTGTCTAAGGTATTGCAGCTCAGCTCTATTGAAGTTAGTGTGGTTCTGTTTTTGAAGACATGAAGACTTTTATGTTTTTACCATTGAACTAATTTTCCAAGAGACAATTGACTGAAAAAAAAAGTCCAAGAGGTTGCTGTAAAAAGGATGACTATGTAGGATTAAGTGCTTTAAGTATTTTTATGCTTCCGTTCGATGTTGTTGTACAGGCCCATATTTATCAACCGGTTCATGTAAGTTTTTGTTGTGTAAGTAATAAAAAAATTTTTGAAAATTTTCAGTATTTACACTTATCTCATCAAAAGTTGTAAAAGCCGGAATGAGACAAATGCAACAACTTTTAGACAAATTCCAAAGGAAAGGTAGCAGTGGCGATATTGGCAACAAAGAAACGCAGCAGTGCACGTGCATCAGCCGTCGGCCCGTGTGTACCACTTTTGAACTGTATTCGCTTTGTAGTTTGTGGTAGAGCAGGGAGCCGTAGATGATGGCCTACAAGACATCAGCGTTCGGACATAGGCGCCACAATGATGTCACTGCACTGTGCTACCTGTGTGCAGGAAAAAGCTGATTTGTTTGGTTTAGGAGAGTGTAAACTTTTATTTTTTGTGAGGGTTGGCACAATGGTGGTGGCATTACTATCGGAGCGGGCACTTGGGGCACTATTACTTTTTAATGGTGCACTTAAAAGCATTATTACTGGCTAGGGGCCTCAGTACATGATTTGCCCTGTGTGTTGTCAGTCCATTATACTTGTCTCATCCTCCTGTACCACAAAGTATCATGGTCCATTGTATATATTTTTTTATTAGATCTGTTGTCAGAGCTCAGCCAGTTAATAGTGAGCTCCACTTCTTCCTTCAATCCCAAGTAACTGACAAGAAAGGATCTAACAACTTGGATGGAGATTTCTGTACTTAGAGGTAGGCGATAATAAGTATTTTTAATAGCTGCGAATGTGATGTGCAAAGAATTTAAGTTGAACATTGTTGGTGCATTTTCCTCATCAGTAGCACAGAGTGGTTTAGATGAGGTATGTTTAGAACTTCTGATGGGGGGGGGGTGATGATGACCATACATGGCTGCATGCCACATATTGTCAAAGTGTAGACATGTGGGAGATTGCAGATTTACACTGGAGTGCAGTGCAGAGTATTTCAGGAGAGGAGTATATTAATCTATTCACTCATATGAGGTTGGTGAGGAGAGGGTGGCATGTGACAATGGCAATGTCATGAGAAGGGTAATTGATTCACGTCAGAGATCACAGACGGAAAATTACTTAGTAGAAGGAGCTGGGTCAACAGCAGTACAGAGTATTTCAGGAGAGTAGAGTGCTGCTTTGTGGAGGTATTGGCTTGTGTACTTGTAGGAGACGGCTGCTTGTGACAAGATTAGTGTTCGGATTTTAAGATAGAAGTAGAAATAATTGAGAGATCACAAACTGAGAAACGTTCCCCAGCAGCACAGAGTATTTCAGGAATGGAGTGTGCGGGATCCTGTAAGGGGCAATGACTATTCTACTTGCACTATATGATTACTCAGGACAGAGCTGCATGCTATAGGGTCCAAAAGTTATAATATGAGAGGGGGCGGGGGATGGAGACAAATGTGAAGGGCGGAGCCTTACAGCGGAACAGAGTATTTCAGAAGCAATGACTTAACTTGTCATCTGATAACATAAGCGAGGAAAGGGTTCCATGTGGTAGGGACAGGATGCCATGCTGTGAGATGTGGAATGGAAAAACGTAGACAAGGCAAGGTTCCATAGCAGCACAGAGTATTTCAGAGGTAGTTACCGTATTCCAATTTGTGAATCTATTAGTAAGGTTGCCTTCTTTTATTATTTTGACCATGGTTTTTCCCTTGTGACCATCAATAAACCCCAGAGAGGGGTGCAGCATGATTTTTTCTTTTTTTTTGCACTAATAATAATAATAAATCTTTTTAGCACCAACGTGGAGTTGCTTCCACCTCCCAGGGGTCATTCTCCGCTGATCCCCAGTACGGTAATACTTCTATCTGGAAAATCCCATGTTATAGCGGCTTATTTGGGGGATCAAGCCACCGACTCCGTGCCCGGCATCTCCAGTATAGAATAGGATGGAAATCTATTTAAAACGAGAAACTATTTTGCCTTTCATGACTTTTATCATCGGCGCTCAAAAAGAAACTCGGTCCGACGTTTGTCACATGTGACAAAATCTCCTGCAAACACAAAGGCCCCTTGATGTCTCTCCTCTTCCCTCCGTTCCAATTTTTTATTTCTATTTTTTTCATGTCGTAATCTGCTGTCTCCTAGTTACAGGGAGGCAAAATAACTTCCATCTCCAAACACCATCAAACGGGGCGACGTCCCATCCTCCCGCCGCCTGCGCCGCGCTTTTGCTTTGCTTTATTTGCTTGCAGGAAAAAAAAACCTTTTGCACACAACAATGAATATAAATGGAGTATTTAGGTCAGCGATGCATTTTCCTTGGAATCCCCAGGAGGGGTCTTTATAGCGGAGGCAGTGTGATCACAGGTGGTGGAGAGCGCTCGCTATATTAAAGGGATGCCTGTGTTCATTAATTATTAATTAAATACCATGTTATTAAATGTCTGCATGACTCCCCCCCGAACGACGGCAGGGACAGCGCCGAGCCGCACCGTCTGCAGAGAAATTCCCAATTTTTAGGATTGCATAAAAAATTCTAATAATCGAGAACGGATTGGAAACAGTTTCATTTTTATTTATTTTAAATAGATTTTTATTACTTATTGTTCGCTGTTATCAGCCATTTAGGCTAAGCGTTGGCTGACTGCAGGGGACATGAAATCCTTCAGTCTATATTTTGCTTCAAATGGCTGATACCAGAAAGCAAAACATTGGATTTAGTAGGTGTCTCAAACTGTTGCTTCCTGAATATTTGTAATTTTGAGCTGGATGTGGGATGAATAATTTTGCAACTCTATAAACAACCACAATGTCTGATATCACTGCTGTATTGTAATAAGAGGTCACTAATATAGGCCGCTCCTATCACTTCTGGACTGTAATAAGAGGTCACTGATATTGGCAGCTCCTCTGATATCACTGTTGGACTGTAATCAGAGGTCACTGATATCGGCCGCTCCTCTGATATCACTGCTGGACTGTAATAAGAGGTCACTGATATCGGCCGCTCCTCTGATATCACTGCTGGACTGTAATAAGAGGTCACTGATGTAGGCCGCTCCTCTGATATCACTGCTGGACTGTAATAAGAGGTCACTGATATCGGCCGCTCCTCTTATATCACTACTGGACAGTAATAAGACGTCACTGATGTCGGCAGCCCCTCTTATATCACTGCTGGACTGTAATAAGAGGTCACTGATATAGGCCGCTCCTCTTATATCACTGCTGGACTGTAATAAGAGGTCACTGATATCGGCCGCTCCACTGATATCGCTGTTGGACTGTAATAAGAGGTCACTGATATCGGCTGCTCCTCTTATAGCACTACTGGACTGTAATAAGAGGTCACTGATATTGGCCGCTCCTCTTAGATCACTGTTTCTTACTATATTACAGTAGTTCTCCTCTTATAATGCTGCTGTGCAGTTATAATCCCAGGTCTGTAGTTTTCCTGTTTTTAGCTCTTCTTTATGATCACTGACAGATTTCTGATTAGTTTTTTGTTGATCGCCCCCCCCCGTGGTCCCTCACATCTGTCATTGCCGCTTTCTGTGTGTGAAGCCCCCAATAAACCCCCCCGGCATGTCATCGGTGTGCAGGCGGTGTACACCTGGAGCTGCTGCTGGTGTTGGCTCTGATTGTGTTGTGACTTTGCAGGCACCTTTTTGTTGTGACCGGATTTTGCCTTTCATCCTTGATGATGAAACCTGACTTGGGAATTTCATCAGGTAGAAATGTGGTGTAACTTGCCGCTCCTGTGCCTTTAATAAAAACACCCTGATCTCATCTGTTTGTGCAGTGGATGCAGATCATGAAAGCCTCATCCCAGGAGACCCCACAACCTTTATAGGAACATTGTTGCAAATATCACTTTATTGGGTTTGTAGACTTTCGCAATAATTTGTTTTTTTTCTCCAATGCATCCACAATAATGCAAGTAACTCTCCAACCGTTTTGGGTTTACAGCTCTCCTGCACTCATGCAATCACATATAGGCTAGAGGCATTACCTGTCTTGAGAGAGTCCGTAGGTCTCCACACATATCAGACTGCCAGCCCAGATCCACGGTGTTTTCAAGGTTATCCCCCAATATTCTAACAGATATGGGGGTCCGAAGTTTCGCCAGAGGTATCAGAGTAACACTGGTGGCAGTCATACTGCACAGGGCTTGTAATCTGTGAAAATTGAGACCCATAGATCTGCATAGGAGCTGTATACATGAAACTGTAGTCAATATTTTTCCAAAGTTGGTATGATTGGGAACAATAAAAAATATTGGTTTCAAAAATCTACAATGTGTGACCTTCTTGGCTCTCCAAGTGGCCAGACACCTTGAAAGGAACCTGTCGTGTGCAAAAAAACCCTCACACTTGTAATCTCCGGATGGATAGTGATAAAGCTTGGCCGCTTTATTGAAGGCATTTGCAGTCACCGCTGACTATACAGTTAGCAGCATCTGTGATCACTGCGCAGTGCTCTGATTGACAGGTCGCAAAGCATTGATGCACTGCAGAGTGAGCTGTCAGTCAAACTGCCAGGAAGTGACTTGCCGCAGCTCGTAGTATAGTGAGTGGCGGCTATAGCTCCTCCATGCACGTTGCCATAAGTGGTAGCAGGCGGCTCCGAGGAGGAAACAAGTTAATTTTTTCCTGTAGCCGAGCTTTCAGTAAGGTAACGAGCAGCATTGTAACACCATCTATCTGAAGACTAACCCTGTATTTGAAGGTGTGGAGACACGGGGGGGGGGGGGGGGGGGTCAGTGGTCCACTAGCCAAAAGCACATGGACTGGGGATCGTCACACCGAACACCTGCTCTCTCTCTAACGTGGGTATAACGCTATTCAGACAACACAGGGTGAGGATAAAACAGTGTGTCCATGCTTTATTGAACCACAAAACGGATAGATAACACATAGAACAGTTCCAGCAAAATACCCCAAGATGGTGCACATTAGTCTCACCCTTACGCTGTCCTGCCGGAATTATGGCAGATGTTACTTAAGAGCTCCCAGGGTCGACTACCCCACCTGTGGTACGCACACAGAGGAGGTAACGACAAGCATAAGAAGATGACAGTCCATTCAGGTACAAAGCCAGTTGAGCGGAGGGTCACAACCTGGCTTCTCCAAACATCTTCATGGAGCCAGGTGACCGGCAGGTCCCAATCCTGGCTTTCTCCAAACATATCCATGGTTCAGCCATGGTTAATGGAGCAGATCTGTATTCATCCAACTGGAGCAGAGGTCCCCTAAGCTGGTATCCTGTAGAATAATGAATCTGTATCCATCTTGATGGAGCCCTGATGTTTTGGCTGCTGTCCTGTAGAGTCCCTGGATGTTTGGATGTCTTGGTTGAATCTCTGGTTCTCTCTCTGTCTCATACAGTGGGTACAGAAAATATTCAGTCCCCTTTTAAATTTTTCATTCTTTGTTTCATTGCAGCCAATTGGTAAATTCAAATGGCTGCAATGAAACAAATAATAATTATGAGATTATCTATTTACCAATCAGTCCAGTGCAATTTTTTCAGCCCTATATTGGACATTTTTGGTGTATACTGTAAAAGGTTTTTGGTAAAAGGCCTAAAGGCTTACGCCCACCTTTATAGGGACCTGCATAGGGACCTTTGCTACTTTCAATTTTTTGTATCTATATCTATCTGTATATCTATATTTTTTTTTTTCTGATACAGAACTCCAAATTCTCTGCATAAACCTCATTACATTATATTATATAACGCAGCCACCAATAGAGGGAGCTCACTACATACTGTATATACTTTGACCTCAATAATAGAACTGTATGCAGTGAGCTCCATCTAGTGTTGGATGCAGGCAGCAAAATTTTTACCATGTAACTCTACATCTATGCAAAGAATGTGGAATAGTTGAAGTTTAGCAACTGCAAGTCATCCAATCCTTGCCAAAATCCATAAAGAAGAAAAAGGAAGACAGCACATCATATGTATCTCAGGTGGGTTTTAGGTCAGAATTAAAAACTGATAAAAATGCCGGCTGTAAGTCATATGATGGCCAGATAGTGTTATGCCTGATTCACATGTGACAAGTTACCTGAAAGTGCAGTTTCACTATAAACCTGTATGGGACATAGGAGAAACTAGAATTAATCGGCGCACATGGAGTGGAAGAGTAGCCACCTGGGCCACCAGGGAATATACTTGGCGCTGTGCACTTGACCATCTGGGACCAAGCTCTTATTTAGTGCTCTGTGTGGCACAAGGGTGTAGTCATAAATTGCCTTGGACGGCAGAAGATCCTGTGTTGCCACCACTCCGTCATCTGCCGGGCAGACAGTTTCTGTCAGTCCTCCATGGAACAATGACATTTGCTTTGGACTATTGTTTCTCCAGCCCGGTCTGTGCTGCCAATTGCTATTTGTCTGGCAGATGGATTCCTGTAAGACCCCTGTGGTCTCTCTACAACTGTTGCCAAAGCATAACAACAAACGCTGAATTTTACCTCCAACATTAATATTTACTCGGTCACTTTAATACCCGATGCATGGCGCAGACAGGCAACGTGCAACTAATGTAGTGAGATGCACTCACTGCCAGGGCGTCCCAAGGAAAGGAAGAAAAATAGGCAGGCATGGACTTCCTCTATGGCGGCGTAGGTAGAAGAAAGAGACAGAATGGTAAAGATCCAATGGTCTCTGCATTATGGTGCTAGGATTTGACTCCCAGGCCTGAAGGAATGACCAAAAGCAAAAGGGATCGGATTAAGGGATTTTTATTCTTTATCCTTCTTTAAATTCTTGTATTTTTGAATAAAAATTATTTTTGTTTTTTGATTTTATAAAAAATTTTGCTTTCCATAGCCACTGTCAGGGCTACAGCGATTGTGGTTGGTGATGGCGCAACTGCGACCGGGCCGTGTGGGACAAGGGTCTGTACTGCAGTGCACGCCATCAGCCAACTAGAGGCCGGCAGCTTACGTAGGTGGGAGTGACATTATGTGCTGCCCATGGCCAGCATGTCAGGCAGTTGCAAATTATAGAGGAGGATGCTGCACGTTGTGGGAACAGAGGAAGGTATTGTCTTTTAATATGTTGGAAAAGATCAGCACAATGTACATTATACCAGGAAGGGGCCCAGGATTTGGAACATTATTACAGGAAGGGGCTGGGATGGGGGAAATTATACCAGGAAGGGACCAGGAGGAGGGAAATTATACCAGGAAAGGACCAGAATGGGGGACATTATAACGGAAAGGGGTCAGAATGGGGGACATTATACCAGGAAGGGGCCAGGATGGGAAAAATTATACCAGGAAGGGGCTTGGAGGGGGGACATTACACCAGGAAGGGGCCAGGATGGGAAAAATTATACCAGGAAGGGGTTAGGATGGGGCACATTACACCAGAAAGGGGCCAGGATGGGGAAAATTATATCAGGAAGGGGCCATTAGGAGGGGGGACATTACACCAGGAAGGAGCCAGGATGGGGGAAATTATGCAAGGAAGGGGCCCAGAATGGGGATCATTATTATCATAAGGGGCCAGGATTGGGGACATTACTACATGGAGGGTGAACACTTAAACACGTGTGTCTTTATAGGATCTAGAATGTTGCAAAGGCCCATACATCTGACCCACATGGAGGTTGGTGCCCAGATCCAAATTTTGCACTGGGATCCATTGGACTCTAGTTACAGAACTGGCCACTATGTTTCATTGCCTTCTTCTGGCTGCAGAATGTGTTAACTGAGAATCCATTAGCGAGCTCTTTCTGATGACCCAACGGGAACATTTCTTTCAACTGTCTATTTTGAGCTCCTCTCGGCTCACTTATGACCACACTTGATCGTGCCGAGAAACAAAGGGACTGTAAAAGCCAAACGTGCAAAATTTGTCATGAAGCCCAAGTGCAAAAATTATTTTTTGGTGCTAAATGCATACATTTAAGTAAAAAACAGAAAAATCTGAATACTTTTCTGATGCGTCACATCTGTATCCCCAATATACTGTACATGTGCGGTGCTCCCCCGTATGCTGTGCCCTTATGATGTATCGTACCACTTCTCTGACATTTCGGATATGATGGATTTTTATTCTTCTTCTGGAATATGTTTTCCGTATGACAATCCTCCAAACCCGTCTCCTCCACTTCTTTGGGAGACCTCCTGAGTGACCTTCCATTTCTGCTGGAGGCGATTATACCAACTCCAGCGCTTGTTCCCCCGAATATGTACATAATATTTATTTCGCACATCATTACAGTGAGAAAATAGAAAATGCATCTCTGGCTCCAGCTCCAGACAGGTTTAATGCTCCAGCTTTGAATAGAACATAATGTGAGATCCGATCTGAGATTTCCTTTGCCCTTTAGCGATTGAAAACAGAATACAGCTGGTTGAAATTTGCAAATATGCTTTCCAGCGGAGCGAGGAAGTTGGCCTTCATCTCAAGACATGTTCCTTGTTCTACATGAGGGTAAACATGGCCGTCTGTGTGCTCGGCTGCCGTTGTTCTTATGGATTTCTGCGGAAATCCGAGGAATAATTTGTAGACGTTAATGAAGTCACAGAAAGGAAAACTAACTGGAATTTGCTTAAAGGCCACTGATCACTCTGGAGATCTGTTTTTTAAATCCTCTGCTCTCATGTAGTCACTGGTTTTACCTCCTCAATCAATTGGATGTATCAGGAATAATTTGAATTTACTACATGGGTACTATTATTCCAAAGTTTGCGTCTGCACAATGAGGCATCATACTCCCCAGGGTTCTGTACTGGATGGTGAAGGTCCCATCATTGCAATGATAAAAATGCGAGACCTTTCCAGGGGCTGGCTGACACCATTACACAAGATGTTCTGATTTGAGCTTCACAATTTAAGGGGGTTGTCCCATCGCGGCCAATTATGGATAGGTGATACCTTGCTGGTTGCTGGGGGTCAGACCACTTGGACCTACCCCCCGATCATGAGAATGCAGCTCTGAAATTCCCTATTAGAATGAAGCAATGGCTGAGCACGCAAGCCATAGCTGCAACAATTGTCTATGGGCAATGCCGTAACTAGAGTCTGATGCATATTCGTCAGATAATTGGGCTCTTGTATTGCTACATATCCTGTGAAGACCTACGTGTTCGCCCTCTCATGTACCAAAGTCCTTCATCCTGTAATAATATCTCCGATCCTGTGCCCATTTCCTGTAATATTGTCCTCCATCCTGGCCCCTTCCTTCAATAAGGTCCCCCATTCTGTGTCCCTTTCCTGCAATAACGTCCTCGATCCTGGCGCCTTTCATGTAATAATGTCCCTCATCCTGTTACCCTTTCATGTAATAATGTCCCTCATCCTGTTACCCTTTCATGTAATAATGTCCTCCATCCTGGCCCCTTCCTGTAATAATGTCGTCCATCCTGTTCCCCCTTCCTGTAATAATGTCGTCTATCCTGGCCCCTTCCTGTAATAATGTCGTCCATCCTGGCCCCTTCCTGTAATAATGTCGTGCATCCTGGCCCCTTCCTGTAATAATGTCCTCCATCATGTTCCCTCTTCCTGTAATAATGTCGTCCATCCTGTTCCCCATTCCTGTAATAATGTCGTCCATCCTGGCCCCTTCCTGTAATAATGTCCTCCATCATGTTCCCTCTTCCTGTAATAATGTCCTCCATCCTGTTCCCCATTCCTGTAATAATGTCCTCCATCATGTTCCCTCTTCCTGTAATAATGTCCTCCATCCTGTTCCCCATTCCTGTAATAATGTCCTCCATCCTGTTCCCCATTCCTGTAATAATGTCGTCCATCCTGGCCCCTTCCTGTAATAATGTCCTCCATCATGTTCCCTCTTCCTGTAATAATGTCCTCCATCCTGTTCCCCATTCCTGTAATAATGTCGTCCATCCTGGCCCCTTCCTGTAATAATGTCCTCCATCATGTTCCCTCTTCCTGTAATAATGTCCTCCATCCTGTTCCCCATTCCTGTAATAATGTCCTCCATCATGTTCCCTCTTCCTGTAATAATGTCCTCCATCCTGTTCCCCATTCCTGTAATAATGTCCTCCATCCTGTTCCCCATTCCTGTAATAATGTCCTCCATCCTGTTCCCCTTCCCTGTAATAATGTCGTCCATCCTGGCCCCTTCCTGTAACAATGTCTCTCTCCTGTGCCCCTATCAGGTATTACGTTTCCCATCTTGGGCTTCTTCCTGTGATAATGTCCCTGTTCTGTGGCCTCAAAAAATATAAATAAAATAAAGATTCTACTTCGCTCCCACGACTTGCGGCATCCTCTATAGCCGGCAGCTGACTTCAGCGCATATGCAATTGGCAGCGCAAGATGTCTCTGCCATGTGCTGCCTGTGACTTGCACGCTGACGTCAGCTGGCTCCAATTGTCCGGCAGCGTGTATCCCAGCGGCTTTCTGTGCCACAACACATTTCAGATGAATGTGCGTCCTTGGGTGCACATCCAGCTGAAATATCTGCTGTCATCCATGGACCCACCTCCCGATCGTGGTTGTACTCGCTCTCTGTGACCGTGGTCATTACGCCCCTGTCTATGGAAAATGGTACAGTGGCTTTCTCCAGCCACCCCGAAGATAGTGATGCACATTTTCAGGCATCTCTCCATTGTGATAGGGTATTTCAGCCCTCCATTCTCGAGTGCGACAACCCCTTTTATGACTTCAGGCAGGGAAGTAACTTAAATCTTTTCAACTCAGACATAAAATCTGTAAAAACACCCCCATCTTACCATATACTAGTGTCATTTTATGGGATAGAGGAGTCTCGGGGGCACTCCATGCACCAGGGCCAAGGAGTGACTACTACCGCTGCACGGCCCATAGCTATGCTCTGGACTTTGCTACATTTTCCACTTCGGCACACTTGTAGCACCTGCTAACATACTAAGGAGGGGATTTTTGCACATTTTCTATACGGTGAGTGGTTCCGGGGTATTCTTTGTTTTACCAACATGTTCCCATTAAATCCACTTACTGAATGTATAATTATTGTTTAGTAGTTTGCTCTCCGTAAAGTGCTTAACGGCATTGTGCAGTCGGGTAATTATTTTCTTCCGAACTGAAATCTACACCTGTCTCGAGTATCCCGGAAATCTGTTTTTATTTCTTACTATTCTTTATGAGAATTATGTCGGTACTTAGCCAATTACCCAATTCTACTACATGCATGAAATGGGTGGAATTTTTCTCGAAGGTAACTTTAGTCGACACCTATTCACGTGTGTTAGTAATTTCAGTCTGCAATCTAAATTCTTTCATTCATTTTCAGACGCTTTAGATGTGTAATTTGCAGTCTAATCCAAGTTTCACATTTTTCTCTGAGTGTCTCTCTCAGTAATACAGGCTGGATATGAGGTCTATGTGTATCCAGGGTACTGCTGTCTTCATTAGCTCAGCACAGCTTCTATTCTGCCGTTATTTTCTCTTGTGCTTTCCTTCTTAAATGCGCTCTTTTCTCTGCCCTCACTGATCCTGTAGATACTTTCTTTCCCTCCATACATATTGTGAAGCTTTGTATAAAACAACACTGAGAGAAGCATGGGATTTGGCATAGAGACTTCAGAATTGGGAGCTCTGATGGATTTATAACATTGTTGGATAGCACTCGGCTAGATTAATGATTCATTACAGCGGTAAAATGTTGGATTTTTTTTTCTTTAAGACTAGTTAGATTTTTGCTTAATTTTTACGTTTAAGAAGCGAATGAACAGTAACAAAAATCCAGTGTGAAGTTGTACATGACCTATGGATAAGTTTTTAAAAACATTTTTCCGCCTTTGTTTGATCACTAGGTGGCACTGTTTTATTCTAAAATGTTTTGATTAATTAATTCTTCATTATGAATTCAGTGTGTGAGGTTTAATGCAGGAACCAAATACGGAAATCATAACTGTTTTTGTATCCCATCACTTATTTTTTATATATTTTTTGTCTTTCATGAAAGGCTTAGAGGGGTTGTCAGATTTGGGCTATGGCTACACACGTGGGCAAGCATGGCTGAAAAGCAATGTCTGACTTTCATTTGTTCATTTTCATAGATTTCTTTATTTATAATTTGTTTTGTCAGATTCAAGTGATTTCTGTCACCACTTTGGGTTTTTCTGTCATTAAACGAGGGGTACCAACAATTTTCACCACGTGTGTATATGTTTTAAGCCCCTAAAAAGTAAACAGATTTCAGGGCATCCTCCTGCTGGAACTGCAGTGACCCTGGCAACAAGTGTTCCAATCCCCTGCAGCACCCCCACAGGTGAAATAAAGTAGTGCACAGTTTTCATTGATCTCACCTGTCAATCCATATCATCGTGCCACGCACAGATATGACGGATCCTAAAGAGGAAGAGGAAGTTGCTGACGACTGTGGCACCCATCTTGGCATTTTTTTCCCTCATGTTGTGTGGTGTGCATTGCTACAATCTAAATTCTTTTATTCCTTTTCAGACTCTTTTTTTGAGATGGTTTGCAACCTGATCCAAGTTTCAGGTTTTTCTCTTCTGGGAGTTTCTCTCTCAGTAATACAGGCTGGATATGAGGTCTGTGTATCCAGGATGCTGCTGTCTTCATTGGCTCAGCATAGCTGATACACACACACACACACACACACACACACACACACACACACACACACACACACACACACACACACACACTTGTTAATTAATATACTAATTACAATATTTAAATATGTATAATACTTAGAGGAATCAATAATACTAATTAACTTATTAATATTAATTAACATTTCGCCACAACTTTTTTTTTTTTTTTTGCCACAAATAAAAAGTAGCAAATATCCTGATCACTTTTCGCACAAAAAAAATGCAACGTGGAAAACCACTCTAATGGTGTACTTGAAAATTAGTTTTATAAACTAGAAATCCCCTTTAATAAGACATTGTTCATAAAATAATTGTATTTACAGCAGTGGGAGCTGTGCGGGATCTCACCCCTGCTGCAGATACTGCGCTGCCCTTTAACCTCTTAGTAACATCCACCAGATAGCTATCTCTAGCGCTTTCTCTAAGAGGTTATTGCGATGAAAAATATTTAGATACGTTGTTTATTGATTGCTAAATTATGTAAAAGGAAAAAACTACTACAAAGAATTGGTTCTTATGTAAAATGATAAGATAAGTAAAAAAATTTTTAAAAAAAATAAAACCAAGAACGTTATTCTGTTTGAGCTAAAAATAAGTACCAATAATATAAAAAAATGCTCAAAAAGTCCTGTGTGTAACCCAAGCTGTACCAATGAAAGCGTCAACTTCTTCCATCCAAAAAAAAAAAGAAAGTCTTCACAGTTTTGTTGGCATAAACTAAAACGAAGTGATGGCTCTTAGAACGTGACACTATTTATTTATTTTTTCTTTATGCCAATGTTTGGGGTACAATACCACTAAACTTATTATTGGCTGATTTTATTGTGGACTCATCCGTAGCATAAATTAACGTTTTCTTCATTGTACAGCATGGAGTCTTGGTCGCAACATGGTGACTACCGTAATGCGCAACCTTCCCATGAACTGAATACACGGCAGATTTTTTTGCCTTGAGATTGTAGGCAGAAAATAGAAAAACAACAACCATCACCACAACCACAATCTGCTGTATGTACACTTTGGAAGCATAGAGAAGAAAGTTTTTCAGAAACTAGACCACACTTGGGTGAAAAATGCAGAAGTGGTGACGTGTTTCTGTAATACTTTTCCTCTAATTGTTCCGCTCTTGATTTTGACTTACAAATAAGGCTGCGTTCACACGTAGTGTTTTTTTCGCGGCATTTTTAAACGCGCGATTTTGCCACGAAAACGCAAAAAAAAAAAGCATCCTATGGGATGCCGCAATGTTGTGCTAATGCATCGCAGAAAAATACGCAGCATGCTCATTAATTTGTCGGAATCGCGGCGATTCCGCCCACATAGGAATGCATTGTTCTGTTTACTTTCCGCATGTGGCTGTGCACACCATGCGAAAAGTAAGCAGAACATTTGCGGATGGTACCCACGGCCCAGAGGAGAGGAGACTGTCTTCCACGCTCTGAGTACCATATCCCTATAAAAAATAGAATTTAAATAAAAAAATCGTCATATTCTCACCTTCCGATGTCCCGCGCAGCGTCACCAGGCTTCAGCGATGCTCCCGGCAGGTCCCGTTCCCAGTGATGCCTTGCGAGACCACGACGTCATCAAAGGTCATTTCGCAAGGCATCACTGGGAACGGGACCTGCCGGAGCTGTGCGGGACGTCGGAAGGTGAAAAAAACACCATTTTATAACTTTTTTGTTTTTAACATTAGAGCTTTTTACTACTGATGCTGCATAGGCCGCCTGAATAGTAAAACGTTGGTCACACTAGTCAAACACTATGTTTTGACAAGTGTGATCAACCTGTCAAGCGATGCTACTGATCGCCTGGAAAACGCTAGCATTCTGCGGGCTAATTACGCTTGAAAATCGCTAATTTTTCCCCGGGAAATAGGTGGTAATTAAAATGCGATTTGCTCGCATATTTCCCGCGGAATGGAATTCAGGAATTCCCACGGAAATCTCCCAGGGAATTCCACAACGTGTGCACATAGCCTAATGATGTAAATTACGTGCTTATGTGCTTTATGCATCGTCCTGCAAAAAACAAAAAAAAAGCCCCATCCTGCAGTTGTATTGAAAAACTTGAAAAGTTATTATTAAAGTGAAAAAAACAAAGGCTCAAATATCATAGTAATTAATGGGTTAATGATGAGCGTCCGGATGGTAAAGAATATGAGATTGCAGATCGTCGGATTGGATGTGTGGCACGTTGAGGAGTCTGTGGCCGGATTCGCTATAATTGTTTTTGAATTTTTAACTCCCAAGTTTTGTTGTGCATTGTACAACACTACAGACTATGATGGCGCCATGTACAAGTGACGCAGGTTCCCTTTATTGTTCTCCGATTCCTGCCCTAGAAATCCGGTCTAGTTTTGTGACAAATGATGTATCTTCCTGCCAGACCCGCGCACCCACTTCTCGATCGGATCCCTGTGGGGGGCCATCCCTACCTCATCAATAATGTAGATGTACTTATCTAGGTTGGGTCACTTCAGTAATTGCACACATGGAGATAGAAGCGAGTTCCAGATCAGAGTGGCAGCGAGGGGCTTGTCTCCCTGTGGAGTCGTTTTGTGTATGTTGAATATATAATGTACGTTCCTCGGGTCACACGCTGTTCTAGGGGGAAAAAAAAAGAAAACTTAATTCTGCTTGAATAAATCTCTGCGTTAAATCGGAACAATAGACCGGGATCTCGCGATGCTCCCTCATTCACTAAAGGCGGCGCACCTTCATCTTGATGGGTTGTAGTAGTACGCGGCTGCCCTATGGGTTCTTTGCGGGGCACCAGGTACTTGCCAGGATATGGCTGACCTAGGAAACCCTGAATCATGTCTTCAATGACTATGAATTTATCCCAGAACCTGATGGTCTGATTTGGTGAAGATGGAAAGGGGCTGTCCGCTATAACTAGAGGTGAGCACATTGATTTGCAGGATTATGGTCCAGCAGCTGCGTCAGTGGTCCTTGGCCACCAAACCAGAGGAATACGAACCTTCTCCTACCTGCCGACATCCTCGGCGCCTCTTCTGATTTAATCGGCACGGTGCAATGTCATCTGTGCACTACACCGCAATGGTGATGTTGTGCCGAACCTACAGATGTAGGGGGATGTTAGTAGTGCTCCGATCTGGTGATCAGGGACTACCAACACGACCACTGGACCAGGATCCTGAAAATCATTGTACGCAACTAATTACAACCCTAATTCCTGTTCCTGATGAAGTAGGAGGCCATATTGAGGCAGATATTGACATTTCTTTAGAGCAAGCTGAAGGTGCCCCTGCCAGTAGTCATCTGATGGCCTGATTTTTAGAGCAGTGTCCACCTGTAGCTCCTGATTAGCAGTGATGATGAAGCCTTCACCTCGATCTCGCCAAACGCGTCAGTCCGCCCTGAGGCTGTTTTGCGGGTATAATAATTTTGCCTTCACTGGGCAGCATTAAGCTGGGTGACGGTCCTCCTTTTATTTGTCAATGTCCTCCTCACCCCAGCACACCAAGTGACCAGAGGTCTGATTCTACACCTAGCACGGTCATACCTGTATGTCAATTTTCTGGACAGCAGATTCCTGCTCGGCAGCACTGGAATCTTCTTACCAGTTAGTATAGTCTGCCAGGCTTGGACTGGCCAACAGGAGCACAGGGGAATCCTCTGGTGGGCCACCACTCTCTTATATGAGCAGTACTTGGGACAATACACCTGATTCACTATATGAAGACAATGGCGGCATCTTGTTTATTTGACAATCTTCCCAATTTTATTGCTATAGAAATTTGTGAATGAGGATAAATCCATATTTTCATGTACCTGAAATATGGGGTCCTGGAGTTGATAAATGTAAGGTTGTACACATGGGAAGAAGGAATCAATATCACCATTACCCACTGAACAGGAAACCACTGGGTAAATCTGACATGGAGAAGGACTTGGGGATCCTAGTTAATGATAAACTTACCTGGAGCAGCCAGTGCCAGGCAGCGGCTGCCAAGGCAAACAGGATCATGGGGAGCATTATAAGAGGTCTGGATACACATGATGAGAGCATTATACTGCCTCTGTACAAATCCCTGGTTAGACCCCACAAGGAGTACTGTGTACAGTTTTGGGCACCAGTGCTCAGGAAGGATATAATGGAACTAGAGCGAGTACAAAGGAGGGCAACAAAATTAATAAAGGGGATGGGGGAACTACAATATCCAGAGAGATTAGCAAAATTAGGATTATTTAGTCAAGAAAAAAATGATTGAAGGGCAATTTAATAACCATGTATAAGTATATAAGGGGACAATACAAATAGCTCTCCAAGGATCTGTTTATACCAAGGAAGGTGACGGTCACAAGGGGGCATTCTCTGCGACTGAAGGAAAGAAGGTTTTTTCACCAACATAGAAGAGGATTCTTCTATGAGAATCTGGAATTCCTTGTCTGAGGAGGAGGTGATGGCGAACTCAGTCGAGGGGTTCAAAAGAGGCCTGGATGTCTTCCTGGAGTGTAACAATATTGTATCGTACAGTGATTAGGTTCTTTAGAAGGACGTAGATCTGGGGATTTATTCTGATGGAATATAGGCTGAACTGGATGGACAAATGTTTTTTTTCGGCCTTGCTAACTATGAGTTGATGTTATTGGTGGGCCCTTGGCATCCCGGTCTCTTAATTTCAGCGACCCTTGGCCCATGTAACCTAAGATGGGGTCAGTTTACCTGTTGCATCAAGGACCTATATTAAGTGGGGCACAAGTGACAATAATAGTAGCAGCAAAGTCCTGGAGTGGGCCACATAGCCTTTTTGAGCACAGTTTTACTATTGAAGCTAGTGATCTGGCTGTATAGGTCCGAGCGCAACAATAAAAACGATACCTATATTGTAAAAATCCGATGTTCCAGCACCGAGAAATCAAGCTCAGAAGACACATGAAAATGAGCTGCTTTGGGGGCGTGTCAGTGCATGGTGAATATATGGCACACCCCTTATGCACTTCCAAGCTAATTTGCATGTGTTTTCACAGCTTAATTTCTCAGCACTGGAACATCAGATTTCTAAAATTCTGGTATCATTCTTATTGCATTTCTAAGGCTGCTTTCACATATCAGTTTTTTTACATCAGTCGCAATACGACAGTTTTCGAAAAAAACGGATCCGGCAAAGGAAGCCGTCGGATCTGTTTTTTTTTTTTTTCTCATGGACTAAGGCGTGTTACACACTTCAGTTTTTTTTACGTCAGTCAAAATCCGCCGTTTTGCAAAAAAAACGGATCCACCATTTTTTTTTTTTTTTTTTTTTTTTTTGGCGGATCCATTTTTTTCCCCATTGACATACATTGCAGCAGATTTTGACAGATGGCCATCCATTGCATCTGTTTTTTGACGGATCCGTCATAATTTTGGCGTCCGCTCTCTTGAGTGGACTGACAATGAAACGTTTTTTGTGTGCGTTAAAACAGCGGATAGCAACGGATCTGTCGCTGTCCGCCATGTGTTATAATGGACGCCTATGAGCGGCGGATCTGTTGCCAACCGTTAATTGACAGAATCCGCCAACGGATCCACCTTTTTATACTGAGCATGGCCGGAAGACTTTCTTTGCATGATATTTAACCCTAAATATTCTCTCTCCTCTCCTCTCTCTCTCCTTTTCCAGACTCGTGTTACTTTAACTTTCATGCACTAGCGACTAAAGCGGATCCGTACTAAAAACGGATCCAGTGGCATCCGTTTTGTGACAAACAGATGCCACTGGATCTGTTTTTAGTACGGATCCTCTTTAGTCGCTAGTGCATGAAAGTTAAAGTAACACGAGTCTGGAAAAGGAGAGAGAGAGAGAGAGTGGCATCCGTATGTCACAAAACGGATCCGTTTTTTCACACTCTGCCGGATTTTGACTGACGCCAGAAAACTGAAGTGTGAAAAAGGCCTTAGCGACGGATGGCCTCACGTTTCATCCGTTGTTCGCCAGATCCGTCGGAAATTTTGTGTTCGGCGGCCAGAGACGGGCAAAGTGACATTTTTGTCTCTGTTGAAAAGTAGGACAGCGAAGGATCCGGCGCCGTCCGTCGTTTGCTAGAATGGAGGCCTATGGGCGCCGGATCCGTCACTGTCCGTCAGTTGATGGAATCCAGCGACGGATTCCATTATTTTTAAACTGAGCATGCTCCAATTATTATTACCAGGTAGGGCAGTCGGATCCGGCGAAAAAACAGATCCGTTGCATCAGTTTTTCGCAATTATATAAGCAATTACCGTACTAATTTCTTCACGATAAAATTAAGATGTACCGTAACTCAGGACCTAATATTTTAGCAAATGTGCTCCACAATGACTGAAATAAGTAAGTAGATTATGATGGACGGTCTGTCCTAGATTTAAAGGATCACCATGGAGTCAAGACCTCTCTGAATCCCACTGATCCGCGGAACAAGTGGAAGTGTCCAGTAGTGAAGTTCAGCTCTGTTCCCCATGATCCTGATCATTCAGCCGACCATAGCAAACAAACTATATTCCTGGAAATTCCCTTTAACTTCCTGATGAAGGTCTTGGCTGATTAAAACGTTAACTTCTGCCTATCACAACAGCAACTTTCCTTAATAGAGAAGAAATAATTCTGTGCACCTGAATGAGGGCTGTGCAATATTTGAGATGCTGGGACTTCCTGCTGGGAGAGGGGGGAGAGAGCTGCTTTATTCACTGTCTGCACACAGAACCTGAAGCTTAGGTTAAGTGTTAAGTGTGGAATGAAAGCTTATTTTCCTCATTCCATGTAACATTTTGCCTTTTTTCTGTAGCATTCCTCTATCTATATTAGATGTTTTAATAAAAAAACTTCCAGCCTTTCCCTTGTATGACTTACTATTTACAGGCTGCAAAATGGCAGATAATCACCTTGTCACCTTTTGTCATATAACAACCTGATTTCCATTGCTTGGACCAGTCTAATTAGCATAGATGTGTTAATTATCGCAATGATCGCTTGACTTTGAGTCACCTGAGTTTTTCACGCCTCTATGACTAGCAGCAGCAACACTGGTGGCACTCTGGGGACTTGTAATTATCCAAGAGTGAAAACTGGGGTCAACTTAATATGAATATTTGTGATTGTGTAAAATCCTCAAAAGAAGTGAGAAAATTTGATAATGTTCTTTTATTTTAATTATTTTCATGTGTATCATGCCCTGTGCTGAAATAATTGAAAGCCTGGCAGGAAAGTTGGTATTAGTTCACTGGGTGCATATGGACCTCTGGGAACAAGAGTTACTAATTGTCCTAGATTTCGTGGGGTGTTGTTGGTTGGGAATTACTTTTAAGGGTGAAGCAGGGTGGTGGGCTATATAATAGGGAATAAATTGCGAGATCAGGGCTCCTGAACCCTTTAAACTGGAGGTCTGCAGCCCCATCTGAAATGGGGCACTTGTGCACATGCTTGAACTTCGGGGCCGCATTAACCACGAAGGGAGCGGAGGCTGAGCATGAGCACCTCTGCTCCGTACAGGATGGGACTGTAGACCCCCTTTCTTGTGACTTCAGAGCTCTGACTGTGGGATCGCTTAGGTCCCAGTTGGACCCACGGTGATTATATAGGGTATAATAATTTCCTTCAAGCGTCCCCAGACATGTTGGCACCTGTGGTGTAGGAGAGAATTACATTTGTGGACTTGTGAAGAAGGGAGGAGAGCGTAAGAAAAAAATTACATATGTTTGTACGATGGGAAGTGACCAATATTGGTTCTCCTTAATCTAGAGAAAAATGGCCGATAGGTCCTGGTTGAGACTTCCATACCTAAGAGAAGTCTTGAGAAAATGGAAGATTTCTTAGGGTACGTGCACACGCTGTGGATTGGGGTGTGGATTTTTGTAAAATCCGCAGGTAAATCTGCAGGTCATAAGACCTACGGTTTTACCTGCGGACTAGCGTGCGGTTTTGCCCTGCGGTTTTTCATCTCCACAATGGAGGAGATGGCAAACCGCAGCGGGATCCGCAGAAATAATTGACAAGTCAATTCTTTCTGCGGTTTAGAAACCGCAGGAAAACCACGCGGAAGAATCTGCACCTTCTGCACTGCGGTTTATAATATCCATAGGATATTATGGTACTGTACACCGCAGCAAAAACTGCTGCGGATACGCAGCGTGTGCACACACCCTAATTTGGGTTTAGACATTGGACTAATATCTGAAGGTTTCTGGACATGGATTAATGCTGACTCCATGACTGACAAGGACCAGATTGTGATTCCTAGGTGACTGGTTCATCTCCAAGATGGAAGGTCTTGTGAAGAGTTCCCAGGACACAGTGCTACTAGAGATGAGGGAATTGATACATAATTGAATTTTGTAATGAATATGCCTGTCACGGGGTCCTTCTCCGATACCACACAATCAACAGAGCGAGGGAAGGGTGAACAATCCCAGACCTTTATTACAGGCAAAATTAGAAGGTCCATAAACAATCCACCACACTGAGGATACAATAGTCCAGAACAAGAATGTAGCCCAGTAACAGGATAAAATGTCCAGGGAGACGAGATTCCAAAACTAGCACCAGGGGATAAAAATGGGTCCTTCTCTCTGAGGTGCAGTCTTTACATGATCCTTTCCACACAGGAACTGACCTGTCCAGCTCCTGTTCTCTCCACCCCCTTCCTTGTGTCCAGGGGTAGTCAAACAGGTTGGGGCGGTTTCCAGGCCTCCCAGAGGAGAACAAAGGAGCCTTGGGGATTAATGCACTACAGGGGGTCATCAAGAGACAGACACAGTCAGGCTGTAGACCCACAGGGCATCAAGAAAAACACTATGAAAACAAGTAAAATAGAAATATACACAAAATGACATCCATGTAGCATATCATACCATCACAACTCCCCCCCCCCCCCCCCCGGCCTGCTCACTTTAGTCCACATTGCTCAGTTATTTATAATTCCTTGTACAGTGGCAGGGGTAGGTCGGCCTGGGGAGCCGATGGTGGTTCTTGTCGAGACAGACCATCAGCGTTCTGGTGTTGGCTTCCCCGCTTGTATTGGATGGAGAAGCTGTAGGGTTGTAAGGACAAGCTCCACCGCAGCAATCTTCCATTGTCCCCTGATACGCGGTTCAGCCATGTGAGGGGGTTGTGGTCTGTAACAATTGTAAAGTCTCTGCCATACAAGTATGGCTGCAATTTTTTTAGCGCCCATACGATGGCAAGGCACTCCTTTTCAATAGTGGCATAGGCAACTTCCCGATCCAGTAGTTTTAGACTGGCAAAAGCAACAGGATATTCTTCACCGGCAGCGTTCACTTGGCTAAGTTCTGCCCCAATCCCAAAGGTGGATGCATCTGTCTGCACGAGGAACCTGCGTTTATAATCTGTGGCAGCCAAGACAGGAGCAGTGACGAGGGCAGTCTTTAACGCTGAAAAGGCATCCTCGCATGCAGGCGTCCACATCACATTCCTAGGCATGTTCTTGCGGGTCAGGTCGGTTAGGGGCTTGGCCAAGGTGCTGAAGTTAGAAACAAATTTGTGATAGTATCCAGCAGTTCCTAAAAATGCAAGTACCTGCTTTTTAGTCTGGGGTCTACACCATTTGCTAATGGCTTCTACCTTGGCAGGCTGAGGCCATAGGGTCCCACCCCCTACTCTATGCCCGAGGTACTGCACCTCAGCCATCCCTATTTGGCACTTATCAGGGAGAATGGTCAGTCCTGCAGTAAGGATACAGTCTAGCACTATGCCCAAGTGTTTAAGATGTTCATCCCAGGTTGTGCTAAAAATGGCGATGTCGTCTAAGTAAGCACAGGCAAAGTCCTGACATTGTTGTAACAGTCGATCTACCAGTCTCTGGATAGTAGCCAGTGCAGTTTTCTTCCCAAAGGGCATCTGCCAGTACCCCTTGCTCAAGTCTAATGTGGTCACAAATTGGGCACTGGCCAGACGATCCAATAGCTCATCAATCCTGGGCATGGGTTAAGCATCACTCTTGGTGGCATCATTTAATCGTCTGTAATCAACGCAGAATTGTGTTGTACCATCCTTCTTGGGGACCAGGACGACCGGAGAGGCCCAAGAACTGTGAGATGGCTGAATAACTCCCAGTCGTTTCATCTCCTCCAGTTCGTTCTTTATCATGCCTTGAACAGCCTCTGGAACCCGGTAGGCAGCTTGCTGGATGGGGCGTTGTCCGGGGGTTTCCACATGGTGGCTGGTGAGAGTAGTCTTCCCCGGCTTTGAGGAGAAAGCAGCAGCCCTCGGCCTTAGTACGGCGACCATATCGTCCTTTTGTATATCCGATAAATGGGAGCCCAGGGGCACTTGTTACAGTGATCCTCCCGCTTGGGCAACCTGAAGGAGATCGGGGAAATACTCGTCGTCGGCGGTATCAGTAGGGGGGTGGCAGACAGCTAGAACAGGCAGAGATCGGTCGTGGTAGTCTTTCAGCATGTTAATGTGGACGGTTTTCTGTCGTTGACCACTAGAGTCCAGGGCAATAACATAGTTAGTGTCATTAATTTTCTTGACAACCAGATAAGGGCCTTCCCACACTGCTTGAAGCTTGTTGGCAGGGGAAGCAGTAATCATGAGCACTTGCTGTCCTTCCATAAATTCCCGGTTTCTGGCATTACGGTCATACCAGGTTTTTTGTCTGGACTGGGCCATTCGCTGATGTTCTTTAGCGAAGGTAGCTAGCTGGGCGAGACGGTCTCTGAGCTCTAGAACATGGGGAACGATGGGCATTCCGGTATCTGAGATGTCTCCCTCCAAATGTTCTTTCAGAAGAGTGAGAGGCCCACGGACCTTCCGGCTAAACAGTAGTTCGAAGGGAGAGAACCCTGTGGACTCTTGGGGAACCTCCCGATAGGTGAAGAGGAGATGTGGCAGGTACTTTTCCCAGTCTTTTACAACGTCAACAAAAGCCCTCAGCATATTTTTTAGGGTTCCATTAAAGCGTTCACATAGTGCATTGGTCTGCGGGTGGTATGGGGTGTGCGAATGGCTCGAACACCACAGGTATGCCATAGGGACTGGACCAGATCTGACATGAACTGAGTGCCTTGATCCAGCAATATTTCACTAGAAAACCCTACCCGGGTAAAGATGGTAACAAGGGCCTCGGCTACCTTTACTGCTGTAATACTGGACAGGGCCACAGCTTCAGGATACCAAGTGGCATAGTCCCACCACGGTCAGGATATATTTTTCCCCCGACCGGCTGGGGTGGGCCAGAGGACCTATGATGTCGACAGCTACACGTTGAAATGGTTCCTCAATTATGGGCAGGGATTGCAGGGGTACCTTATGTCGAGCTCCTGGTTGCCGCATTCACTGGCACACATCACAGGTGCGGCAATAATGGGCTACCGACTGCGAGACGCCCGGCCAGTAAAAACTTTGGGTGAGTCTCTTTTCAGTCCTTTTTCTCCCTTGATGCCCAGCCAAGGGGATGTCATGGGCCAGTTGGAGTAGCTGTGCCCTGTTCTTCTGAGGGACAATGAGTTGCCTGGTCGTTGCGTCAGGGTTGCCCAGGTCACTGCCCTTTGTTACACGATAATACAGTCAGTTTTCTCGAGTGAAGCCATCCCCATTATCTCCCATGTGCCCAGTTTCTGCCTTTCGCCTAAGGGCTGCTAAGCTAGTGTCACCCTCTATTTCTCTCCTAAACTCCTCTCTGTCCCAAGACTCTCCCAATGTTGTAGCAGCGAACGTATTGCTTACCACCTCTGATGCGGTTCGTGGTGGTTGCTCCCCGGTGAGGTCCGGATGATGTAGTGCTTGAAGGGCCTGTAGTCGGGTGACTGCTCCCGCAAATTGGCACTGTAACTCCCCAATGTCGTTACCAAGGAGGATATCTGCAGGAAGTCCTCCCATAACTCCAATCCAATACAGTTTTTCTCCACAACCATAATCCAAACGCACAGAAGCTCGCTGTATATATTTGCGGGCACCCCCCCGCCAGGACAATGGGAATTCCCGGACCCTGGTAAATTGCCTCGGGTCGAACCACACGGGGTCAGCGATAGTCAAGAATGCCCCCGTGTCTCTAAATCCTGACACTTTGTATCCATCAATTAAGACATCCTGCAGGTGTCGTTGCCATTGCTCTGAGTAGCTAAAGGACAGAAGCCGGAGTCCGTACACTCCAGGAGGAGTATCTATGGTGCCGTGGTCGGTGGCCCAGTCTGGTGGGGTGGTGGTGGTAGCTCTTCCTCAGGCGTGGTGGAGTGCACAAGATGCACTGGACGAGGTGGGGCTGCGTGGGGCTCCCTCTGAATCCTGGAGGGACAGCCAGACTGCAAATGTCCAGGTTGCCCACACCCATAACACCTCCTCTCTGTGATACCCCCAGGTCTTGGTCGGAACTGTTGGGGTCTAGGATTGTGAGGCGTGATTGTCATCAGCTTGTGACTAGGTGGAAGGGCAGATATAACTGGAGGGGGACGGGGCGCGGGAGCAGGCCGTGGTTCATTATCCAGAAGTCTACTCCATTGCGGCCAGATAGTAAGGGCTTCATCGGCCAGGGCTGCAGCTCTATCCACGGTACACGGCGAGCGCTCCCGGACCCATTCAAGTACCTCTGCGGGGCACTTGGCAAGAAATTGTTCTATAAGGAACGCCTGTATAACATCTTCCACAGTAAAGGCGTTTTCTGCTTCCAGCCATCTCCGACATGCCTGGGACATCTTATGTGCATACATCCTAAAAGATCCCCCCCCCCGTGGTGCATGGGAGGTCTCGGAACTTGGCCCTATATGAGTCTGGGTTGATAGCATGGTAATCCAGGATAGTCCGCTTTACAATGTTATAATCCCGATTTCCGAGGTGCGTCAATGGTTCGGTAAGCCTCCGCCATGCTTCCGTTCAGGAGCCCCACTAACAAACGCATCCAGCTAGAGTGGGGCACCTCCATCACAGCACACTGCTGCTCAAAGTCTTTGAAGAACCCCTCCACATCTCCGGAAGCCTCATCAAATGGCTTAAACTCTGTCCAGGTGATCCATACAGGCTCCCGGATCGTTGGGGTTACACTCCACATTGCGTTACTCCCTCTTTCAAGCTCCATTGCTTCTTGTCTCTGCTGTGCCCGGCGGGCAGCCTCCTCCTTGTACTCCTGAGAGACGCCGGGGCCTAGAACCGCCATCTCTTCTTCGTACCACACCAACCACTGGCTTTTCTGGATGGGGATCCCTGTCTCCAGTGCTCGCCCTTCAGACATTGGGGAGGAGGTGGCCGGGCTAGCGCCCACCAGTAGATCGATTAAGGCCTCTTTAGTCAGTCCCTGGTAGTTCAGGTCCAGGTCTCTGGCTCTCTCCTGTAAACTGAATACAGTCCAATTTCTGTACTCACTCTGTGGGTGGTTCTCCATTGGGTTGCGCTCTGTTGATCCCACTGCTGCCACCAGTTGTCACGGGGTCCTTCTCCGATACCACACAATCAACAGAGCGAGGGAAGGGTGAACAATTCCAAGACCTTTATTACAGGCAAAATTAGAAGGTCCATAAACAATCCACCACACTGAGGATACAATAGTCCAGAACAAGAATGTAGTCCAGTAACAGGATAAAATGTCCAGGGAGACGAGATTCCAAAACTAGCACCAGGGGATAAAAATGGGTACTTCTCTCTGAAGTGCAGTCTTTACACGATCCACTCCAAACAGGAACTGACTTGACAAGCTCCTGTTCTCTCCACCCCCTTCCTTGTGTTCAGGGGTAGTCAAACAGGTTGGGGCGGTTTCCAGGCCTCCCAGAGGATAACAAAGGAGCCTTGGGGATTAATGCACTACAGGGGGTCATCAAGAGACAGACACAGTCAGGCTGTAGACCCACAGGGCATCAAGAAAAACACTATGAAAACAAGTGAAATAGAAATATACACAAAATGACATACACATAGCATATCATACCATCACAATGCCTCCAAATTTTGGCAAATTGGATTTGAACGAATTCTACAAAATTGTGACATTTCTGCAGCTTCCCAGACCTCCACATGGGTCTCTTGTGTTCTTCCAATGCAATGCCCACATGGGGTTGATGCAAGCCATGCCACGTGGTGCCCCTCACGTGGCTGTGTAGACATCAGTGCGGGAGAAACCAAAGAGTGCGTCGCGAAGGACCTGGATCTGTATGTGTTGCCCCCCCTGCCACATGACCCACTCAACATTGGGAGTACTGGAAAGACCTGCATGGAGGACTGGCAGTATAGGAATTCTGGTGAGGGTCTAGAACATGCAGAACAATCACAGCTTGATTTATATGTTGTTGTTGTGTAGTCCTAAACCAGTCAGACTGCCCATGATGACCCCTGTCCACCACCAATGTCACAGGAGTGTTTGACTTGCAACATGAAGCAATGGTAGAAATAGATGACTTCTCTCGAAATTCTTCATATCTCAATCATCTGCTGGAATAACAAGTCCGATCCATAGTCTGCACCGAGCAACATAAAGGACTTCAAACATCTGTTGAGAACGTCTTGGAGTCAGATATCACCAGACTTTGTGGAATTCGGGCATCGGTGGGACATAGCTTTTCTGGTGGAACAAGAGGGACCTGGCAATATAAGTTGGGTGGTCTTAATGTTGCTGCCTGGTCTTTGTGAATATACTGTATATATTCTAGTTGGCGTTGGGAGCACATGAAGTTTTCCTTCAGGTCTCTGCACACAATCATTAATTTTTTTTTCTTCTTGTTTTCCGTTCACCCATTGGAAACTTCATTGTCTCCTCATCAGTATGTATTCCACACTATAAACCCGGAGGTAAGCGCAGATTGCATCGACACTTCAGGCAGCAATGGAGCCTCAGCCGGCGCATTAAAAGCGTCGCCTTGAATGTCTGTAAACGCCGACTTTTGAGATCTATTGTTCTCGGAGAACTCGGCACTGTTAGGAAAAATAAAACAACGGGATCCAAAAGTAGGTCTTTGAAGCGTGAGAAACGTGTGACTGAACTGTAAAAAAAAAAAAGTGATGCCGGGGGAAAAGGAGCTGCTGACAGAAGGTTTCTCTATGAACAGAGATGAAAGAATTCAGCTGGAAATATATAGATTTGGATATAATGTAATAAGGAACATATAACATGCATGATGGGGAAGAGCGCAGCTTGTTGGGTTTAGGGAGGAAAGAGATGGGGCAAGGTTGTTATTGCTGGGTGTATAAGACCTGAGGTTGGCGCGTTGATCAAGCCTGAATGTGGTGGATGTAGCAGAACTGAGACTGGAGGGTGGCAAGACTTCTGTAAGATGTATCAGTTTCTGCGAAACTTTACAAACAAATTTTCTCCAGAGTCCTTTTGCTCTGTAGACACAAGCATGCGACAGCATGGAGCAGAGGGCAATTCCGACAGCTAAATAGGAAAAGGTTCTTTACAGTTAGAGCATTTCACAGTCCGACTGCTCTATCACAAGACGTAGTAATGGCCGACACTATAACAGCTTTAAGGCTATGTGCACACAGTGCGGATCCTCCCGCAAATTTTTCCGCTTGGGATTTTACTATATCCGCAGGTCAAATGACCTGCATTTTTCCTGCGGATTTTTTCCTTTTTTTTTTTTTTGCGGTTTTACTGCAGTTTTTGTGCGGTTTTGTAGAATGGAGCAGGTGGAAAACTGCAGCAAAACCGTACAAATGAAGTCACCTGCTGCTTTTTTTTTCTGCACAAAAACTGCGCGGAAAAAACGCAGCATGTGCACAGCGTTTTTTTTTTTTTTTTTTTTTTACATAGGCTATAATGGTACTGTACATCACCTGCATTTCTGCTGCAGATCCGCACCGGCAAATCCGCTGCGGATCCGCAGCAGAATCCGCACCGTGTGCACAGAGCCTTATACAATGGCCAGATGATTTCCTTGATACACATAGCATTGTGGGTTATAGTTAAATTAGTGACAAAAAGTACAATTGATGGAGAAAGGCTGAACTTGATGGACCTCGGTCTTTTTCAAACTATGTTTCTATGGAGTGTGGCAGGATCCAACTGTTGGGCATAAGGCTGTGTTCACACGTTGCAGCTGGGATTTTTTTTTCTTGCCATTGCAAAAAAAATGCATCACAGCTACAGCCTAAGGCTATGTTCACACATTGTTTTTTCAGCATTTTTTTTAATGCAAATTTTCAGCTGCTTCTTACAGTACCAGCAAATTCTCATGCTCAGAAATCTCATGCACACAGCTTGTTGTTTTTTTGTTTTTTTTTGTCCTCAGTATTTTGCGCAATACCTTGATTTTTGCCAGATGCAGCAAGTCACTTCTTTCAGCATTTGTTTCAGCATTTTTCACCCCTTGAAAGCAATGTTTGGGGCAAAAAAAGCTGCAAAAATGCAGGTATCAGGTTTGGCTGTGTTATTTGTGTCAAAACCTGATGCAGTAAAATAAGATTTTTTTTTTCTATGCACAAAACTTTATCAGCGTGCACAAGTGACAAATGCACCCTGACAAAAAATGCAGGAAAAGCATAACAAAAACCAAAGCATTTTTAAAGCAAGTTTTTTACTGCCAAGAGAGCAGTTTTTTTTTCCCGCAGGGGAAAAAAACTCATCAGAAATGCAACGTGTGAACACAGCCTAATGCAATTGACTTTCTGCAGCAGGGCCGCCATCAGACCATTACCACCCTTACTGGTGTAAGAGGCCTGCTGAGCAGAAGCAAAGAGGAGGGGCCTGGATTGGCTGAGACACACTGCCCCCTTCTTTTGCTTCTGCTCACCAGGCAGTTTAAAATGCACTTTGTGATCAGGGGTGAAATTTAGATGCTCCTGCAGTACCAGTTGCAGAACCGGCAAGAAAAAGTGCTCCAGTCCGGTTCTAACGTCAGCATCTGTGCTCCCATGTGTGTCTCAGGGGGCGTCACTATACTCCTGCAGCAGGAGCACTGTGCCGCCCCCTGAGATATAGCACTCAGCGCTGCAGTGCAGGCTGGGCAAGAGCAGATCTGACACAGGGTAAAATCGCTCACTCCAGCCTGCAGTCAGCAGCGGAACCAGGAAGCGGCAGCCGATCCGTCCCCTCCAGCAGCGTCACACCTATCAGGCTGTGGAACAACATGGTGGCGCGGGGCTAAACTGAGGGGGTGGAGCTCGAGACAGCCAAGTAGAAGGAGGCTGAAGGAAAAAAAGAAAAGAGTGGCAGATAGAAGAAGTGTCCAGAGAGAGAGAGAGGCATGAGACACAAGAGAGACCGGTGATAGGGCTGAATATAAGACACTGGCTGTCTCCTTGACTTACCCCTTTTTCCGGCACTGTCCTCCCTCCTTTCTGGCTGCAGTATATTGGCAATACATGCCAGTGCTGCTTGTCATTTATGTTAAATTGAATGCATATGTAATAAACGTGCAGGTGCTGGTATGTCACCATGGAACCAAGACAGATCAAAAGTTAAAGGGTTTTATTTACAGGGATATGATACTCCTCGCAGGGAGAAAGCAGTGGGGGGGTTAAACTGGTTTTAAAGCAGTATATCAAACAGTCAAAAAGAATAACAGTTAGAAACAGGTGTTCTTGGAACTTATCAGTCTGCCAAGTACTTGCTTGTAGGGTCGTCTTCTCCCGCGTCGGCGCTGTCAGCAGCGGCACTTGTCATATCTCTAGTCGCTGTAGGCTCTGCAGTCTCTAAGGATCCACAACAGGGGTCTCGGGAGTTAATGAAGAAATGCAGGGGGAACGCAAGGCATTCTGGGTGTCCCCTGTTCTGAGTCTATGCTCCAAAACTAAACAGTCTCTCCGCAGGAATCAAGGGCTCTGTGTCTCTATAAGTCTCTCAACAGGAGTCAGGGGCTCTGCACCAACATCGCAGGTACCGGGGCTACGCACGGGGGTCAGAGTGCACCTCTCCAGTCACTGCAGGATCTGATCTCGCATACTCACAAGATGCAGTCTCTCTGCACAGTCCCCCCTGGATTTGTCCTCCGAGCTGGAGTTCTCTCTTCTCCCCTGTGTGCAGCTGCAACCTGCCCTGCCCCCTGCACACGCTGCTCTGAGCTTCGCGCGCTCTCAGGCTGCCCTCCTTCCTGTTCCTCTCTCCTCCCAGCAGTCACATGACCCTGCACGTCCAGGGCAGAAAGTCTCTTCCCCCCCCCAGCAACCCTGCTGTCTGGCCAAGTGGTTCCAGATCAGGAGCGGAGAAGGTAGCCCCCCTCTGAGTCTTCTTGTGCTTCACCCCCTTACACATATTTTGTGTCCCTTTTCTATGAGCTGCAGCCTATGATGGTATAGGTTGTCAGAAAAGGACATAACCAGGGGTGGGATTAGTCCGGTTCGAGGGAACAGATTGTTCAAAGTAGTCGGCTCCCCGATCCAGTTCTGTGTGCCGCTTATGTTAACTGAATGTGCGTTCTCAGTCCGGGCCCCTCTCCTCACCAGTCCAGGCCCCCCTCCTCACCGGGCCCCAGGAGCGGGATTCAGCCATTCACAAATAACTGAATGTGCCCCCTCAGTCCAGGCCCCCACTCTACACCGGTCTACGTTCCCCATGTCACCTGGCCCCAGGGGCAGGATTCATCCGTTCGCTCAGTAACTGAACGTGCGCCCTCAGCCCGGGCCCCTCTCCTCACCAGTCCAAGCCACCCTCCTAACCGGGCCCCAGGGGCAGGATTCAGCCGTTCGCTCAGTAACTGAACGTACGCCCTCAGTCCGGGCCCCTCTCCTCACCAGTCCAGGCCACCCTCCTCACTGGGCCCCAGGGGCAGGATTCAGCCGTTCGCTCAGTAACCCAATGTGCGCCCTCATTCCGGGCCCCTCACCAGTCCAGGCCACCCTCCTCACCGGGCCCCAGGGGCAGGATTCAGCCGTTCGCTCAGTAACCCAATGTGCGCCCTCAGACGCACATTCAGTTGAAATCTATTTTCGTGTGGGACCGCTTCCTGCTCAGCAATCGGAGCTGCCAGCCAATTAGGCTATGTTCCCATATCAGAAAATAGCAACACTTTGCTCACAGCGTATTTTCGCTGCATCCAAAGCGCTGCGTTCTAATCACGCAGGTAAATCCACAAGTTTTCACTGAACCGTGCGGATTTACTGAATCCAAATACATTTTTATTGTTGAAATTTCTAGCTTCTCAGCAAGAGAAATTGACATGCTGCGGCTCTTAAACCCGTTCCACATGTCGGTGTCCACGGGTGATGCACAGGCGCACATGCATGCATAGTGGACATGGGATTTTAGAAATCCCATCCACTATGCTGTAACATCTGCCACTGCGGTCTTGACGCTGCATAAATACGCAGTATCAAAACCGCAGCAATTCCTGATCTTGGGCACGTACCCTTTGAGGCAGGCAGCTCACGTCAACGGTGTATGTGTCACTGTCATGCGCCAGTGCCTCAAATGGTTGAGGAAGAGGACACCGCTGGATCGGGGCAATGTAAGGAGAAACCTTTTTTTTTTTTTTTCACTGAAATCTGCAATATGAAGAGACATATGGGGGGGTAGGGTGAGAGGACATGGGGGGGCAGGAAGGAGACATATATGGGGGCAGGATGAGAGGACAAATATGGGGGCTGGATGAAGACCTATGTGGTCAGGATGAGATGACATATATGGGGGCAGGATGCAGACATAGGGGGGGCAAGGTGGACACATGGGGGGACATAAGAGGACAGATATGGGGGCAGAATGGAGACATATGGGGCAGAATAGAGACATATGCAGCCGAGATAAGGGGACATATATGGGGAAATGATAAAAACATATGTGGCCAGGATGAGAGGACATATACTGGGGCAGGATGGAGAGATATACAGCCAAGATGAGAGGACATATACAGTATGTGGGGGCAGGATGAGAGGACATATATGGGAGCAGGGTGAAGACATATGGAGAAGGAATGAGAGGACATATATGGGGGCAGGATGGACACATGGCGGGACAGGATGAGAGGACATATATGGGCCAGGATTGAGACATATGGTGGTCAGGATTAGAGGACATATAAGGGGATAGGATGGGGGCAGGATGGAGACATATATGGGGACAGGGTGAAGATATATGAGGAGGCAGGATGGGAGGACACATGGGGCCAGAATGGGAGGAGAGACACATGGGGCCATAATGTTAGGACATATGGGAGCAGTGTGGAGACACATGGGGGACATTAATTACAGGAAGGTGGCAGGATTTAGGACATTACTGTTGGGGCTGATTATGGGATATAATTACTGCTGTAATATATTTCATTTTTGAGGATACTGTTTTCAATGGTAGGGGAGCGTCATGGTTTGAACAGGGTTCTTGCCCTGCACTCACAGGGTTAAGTGTTCGTGGCCTCTTTCTTGATCTGGGAGGGGTATTTATACTCACTCTTTACCAGGGTTCTCTGTCAGCTATACTGTTGTTCTGGTGTGTCTGACCCCTGGTGTGCGTGTATTCTGCGTTGCTTGTTTGCTTCCCGTGTATGACCCGGTCCGTTCCCTCACTCTGTACTCCGTTTCTCATTTTGGCACTATTGTCATTTCCGGTTCTGACCTCCTGGCTTGGCTATCGTTACTCCGTTACAGTTTGTCCCTATTGTACCGTCTATTGCCCGTTCTGGTTTTCTGATCTATTGCTACGTCCTGACTATCCATTCTGTCTAACCCTTTGGTACTGTATTGCTATCTCGTGCTTTGACCCGTCTTGATCTGGTTTCTGTCTCTGTCTATGCCCCTTGGTTACATTGTCCTGTAGTTACCTTTCTAGGAGTATCCCTGCAGCTCCTGGCGCTGAGGCCATGCCCCCAGCAGTCACATGCTTCAGGTCCTGTGAGCTTGGAGCATACATTGTCACCACTGAGTCCCCGCTCCGCAGGTATCTTTGTACACAGTCTTTGTACTCAGGACACACGCACTGGCTCAGTGAGCAAGTGCAGTGCGGTGTTCCTGACAGGGAGGTCCTGTTAGGCTATGTGCACACGGTGCGTATCTGCTGCATATACGCAGCAGATTTGGCTCTGCATATACGCAGCAGAACTGCATGTGATGTACAGCAACATTGTAGCCTATGTGAAACGAAATCCGCTGTGCACATGCTGCTTTTTTTTCTGCGCGGATTTGGTGCAGAATGAAAAAAGCAGCATGTCACTTCTTTTTGTGTGCTTTTGGTGCAGTTTTCCACCTGCTCCATTCTAGAAATCCGCAGGTGGAAAACCGCAGGGGAAAAATGCACATAAGAAACCGCACAAAAAAGCGCTAAATATGCAGGATATATGCAGGTCATTTGACCTGCAGATTAGTGAAATGTGCACAGAAAATTCCAAAGCAGAATACGCACCGTGTGCACATACCCTTACTGTGCAGGATGACACTGTCGCTTTTTTCTTCACCAGGCATAGTGTAGAAGTTGGGGAATGTGCTCTACATAACTGTTATTTTCTGCAGAGACGTTTCTTGGCTGGAAGAAGTGATGGCAATCTGTGCTGGATGAAGAAGCAAAGCGAAGATGAGTTTCTTCAAATAGAAACGTCACTGGTGAGTCAGTGTTTTACCTGTATACTTACACTATACATTTTATACTATACACAGAGCTTCTGTGTATATTGTCATTGGTGATCCCTTTATTACCTGTACACTGACACTGTATACAAAGTATCTGTGTATAATGTCACTGGTGATCAGTGTATTACCTGTACACTGACACTATATACAGAGCTACTGTGTATAATGTCACCAGTGATCACTGTATTACATGTGCACTGACACTATATACAGAGCTCCTGTGTATATTGTCATTGGTGATCCCTGTATTACCTGTACACTGACACTGTATACAAAGCATCTGTGTATAATGTCACTGGTGATCAGTGTATTACCTGTACACTGACACTATATACAGAGCTACTGTGTATTATGTCACCAGTGATCACTGTATTACATGTGCACTGACACTATATACAGAGCTCCTGTGTATATTGTCATTGGTGATCCCTGTATTACCTGTACACTGACACTATATACAAAGCATCTGTGTATAATGTCACTGGTGATCAGTGTATTACCTGTGCACAGATACTATATATAGTTCTCCTGTGTATAATGTCACTGGTGATCACTGTATTACCTGTACACTGACACTATATACAGATCTCCTGTGTATAATGTCATTGGTGATCATAGTATTACCTGTACACTATTCGCTATATACAGAGCCCCTTTGTATAAAGTCACTGGTGATCACTGTATTACCTGTAGACTATACACTATATACAGAGCTCCTTTGTATAATGTCACTGGTGATTCCTGTATTATCTGTACACTGCCACTATATACTGTATACTACTGTATGTACAGAGCTCCTGTGTATAATGTCACTGGTGATCCCTGTATTACCTGTTCACTGACACTATATACTATATACTGTGTATAATGTCACTTATGGTAATATTAGTGTTTTTTTTATTTTATTAATGATCAGTATTGTAGTAGTATTCAGTCGCTATGTGGTGATATGTGATCTGGTCATGGTGTGGCGGTATTTATCCCTTGTATGTGCTGTTATTCGGTCATTATGTGATGATTTGTGATTCGGCCATGGTGCTAAAAAATGTATGTAACATATTCCCTTAAAGAAAAATATAGCTAACAAGAGTATTGTATATTTCAAGAAATGTTTAATAGGTTGGAGTAGCGTAGAGCCTGGTCAAAAGTATCTACCTTGTTTTGGTGGAGGCTTAAAAAAAATATTTTGGCCAAAACAAAAGCTGCTGGCTATGTATGTGATCTGGTGTTCGATGGGAACTGTTAATGTGTGATTGGTGAGGACGTGGTGCAGAAGTGGAGTTTTTCCAAGAGCAGGCATTGGGACTGTGGAAGGTTTGAGGGGTGGAGGCAGAGCTTGGGTGGAGCCCAGGTGGAGTCTGAAGGGGGCCCGAAAATGTTATCAGTATAGGGCCACAAAATTGCTGGTGGCATCCCTGTTCGGCAAAGCAGAGTTTGTAACCAGGCACATCTCACTGAGAGAACTGCAGTGGTTTTACACTGGACTGCACATAACTTGGGTATGATCTAAGGGCCATGCTAGGACCATTGACTAGTGGCGCCATTTTTGGACAAAAGCAGCAGTGTTTTTCTACTCTTATAAAACCTCTATTAAATATTGGAAAGTCTCATTTTGCAGGGGTCCAATCCCATGTCAGGTGCTTCTCTGGCTCCAGAGCATCAAAGTTGCCGTAATTTCCTCATCAAACGTCTCCTTGTGGCTCCCGTGTCTTATGTGTCCTTACTCAGCAGCACTTTGGAGGTAATGACTGCAGGTGCATGTAATTAGTCAGCGGCTCCATGTAATTAAGCCAGGAATAAAGCCGGAGACATCTGCATCCGATCCTGCGCTGCCTTCTTTTGTCTGTCTCGGGGATGAACTTCTTCCTGGGGCTATGTGACTTTTATGTTAACCAGTTTTGTTTGTTTGGTCTCTGAGATGTTCTGGAAATTATGGATATAAGAGGGTTCTTAAACGTGGCTTCACGCTTGTAAGTCATTAGGTTGTCCGATCCGAGGGTGTGACGTAGCAGAGGCGGGAAGGTGGCACATTGGGCCAGGTGCCATAAACCCCAATTATTCAAGTAAGCTTCATCTATAGCACTAGGTCTACAGCATGCAACATACAGGGAAGCATGCCTCCCATCTTCTCCGGACCCAGTCCTATATTTCTAGGACTGTCATGGAAGTCTGTTGTTTGTTCTGAGCTCATCTGTATCTATGTCCTCAGGGCTTGGATAAAGATGAACCTAATGGTGCCATGTAACTGGCAGCAGAGACCAGCCCCGCAGAGAATCAGGGCAAAGGCAAGCGTGATGCTTGCGAGAGTCACTGTGGGGGTAGATGAAGATTGTGGGGGGCATCAAGGCATTTTATTGTGGGGGCATTATTACTATGTAAGGTAGCTTCAAAGGAAATTATTCTATCTGCGGGCCTAATACTATGTTGGGGGGGCAATGAGCATCATACTGTGTGCAGGGGCATACTAGTATGTGGGGGGCCCCAATGGCCATCATACTGTGTTTGGGGGACGTGTGGGGGACTATTAAATTGGTACTGTATTGTGTGGACACTCTAATAAGCCTCACTAGGAGAATACTTCTGTGTGAATGCATATAAAAGACTGGGAGAGATTTGAGTACTACTCTTGCATAGAACAGGGTGCACAATATTTTTTGGTACAAGGGCCACATTAGTTCAGTATGGTAACCTCAAGGGTCACAAAAGTTTCAAAGGGGTACTTATATGAATTCATCACTAGAACCACCATCAGTACATTAATACATCACCACAACCAAGTTTTCAGTATTTGAGGAGGATTTGGAATTTCTGCTCCAAAAATAAAATCTATGTGAATGCACACAAACTCAATTTTTGCAGCAGAAGCTTGCAGAATCCTCTTCGTCTTCTCAAATCTCTAAATTTTGAGGATTTTTCAATGTTAGCATAGCTATGAAGCCCAATATGGATAGCTACCTGTTCAACATCAGAATCACTGTCAGCACATGTATGCGGTGCCAGAACCACCATCAGTGCATGAATGCTGCATCAGAACCAACATCCGTACAGGAATACAGAGCCAGAACCATGGTCAGTACATGTATACAGCACCAAGCTTAGTACTGCGATCAATTGTAATGTAAGGTTAGCCCAATATATAATTGTATTGCTTGAATCTACAAATTCCCATTATGTCCTTAACAATGGTAAGGAGATGCTTGAAGTTGTTACCAGCCATCATCAGACTGCCGACCATACAGCGACCACAGTGTTGTGGAGATGTAGTCAATATCACAAATAAATGTTTGCATCCAGATAACATGTATGTAACAGCTTCTCTGATTCAAGTTGTTCCCATCCCTTTTGTGTCCGTGTAGTACAAATCCATGATGAGATTTTACACCCAGAACTCATCTCTACAGACTTCCCTCCGTCTTCAGCAGCACATCCTGATACGGTGCTCTTAGAAATAAAAGTATCATAATACTGCCCCTTAAATGAAAAGATCTCCTATGCTGCTCCCTTGAATAAATAATTGCCCATCTCTGTGCTTCCTGTACAAAATATCCACTTCACACTGCCCCTCTCCATATACTACCCCTCTCCATATACTACCCCTCTCCATAATGTCTTCCCAAATGTCTTTCCATAATATCTCCTCCACACTGCCTTTCTGACAAGGTTTCCCCCACCATACACTACACTATGATCTCGTTCACAACCCCCCTAATTGTCCCATAATATCCCCCATAGTGTCCTCCATTGCTCCATAAGGTTCTCCATTGCATCATAATGTCCCCTATTATGACCCCAATAGTGTTCCCCATTGCTCCATAATGTATATCCTGCTGCACTTTCGTATGGCGGCTTCCACCTTTCTCACACCCCCCGCCCCAGCAGCAAACATGGTGGAGGAGTTGGTTTTCTCCTGTCAGATACCTGCTCCTTCACCCCAATCCCACTGCCACCCTCTGTTACCCTCCCTTCCTTTGAGGTGCACTCTGTGCGCATCTACTCCCCCTCCAACCTCCAACTGGCTGTCATCTACCGCCCCCCAGGGCCAGCCACCACCTTCTTTGACCACTTCACCACCTGGTTACTTCATTTCCTTTCCGCGGACATCCCTACTATCATCATGGGCGACTTCAACATCCCCATTGACACTTCCCTCTCAGCTGCCACTAAACTTCTATCTCTCACTTCCTCCTTCGGCCTCACTCAATGGTCTTCTACAGCCACCCACAAAGATGGCCACACACTGGACCTCATCTTCACCCGCCTCTGCTCCCTATCTAACCTCTCTAACTCACCTCTTCCTCTCTCTGACCACAACCTGCTCACATTCTCTTCCCTCTTCACTCCATGTCTACAATCCCCACCCCACAAACTTTCACACCCTCGCAGGAATCTTAAACACCTTGACCTACACTCATTCTCCGAATCCCTCCTCCCTCTTACAGATATAAGTTCCTTACACAATGCGGATGACGCTGCCGCTCTATATAACACCACAATAGCTGTAGCTTTGGAATCCGCTGCCCCACTTACACATTCCAAAACTCGCAAAATCAACAGACAGCCCTGGCACACCAGCCTGACCAAAGAGCTGAGGCGAGCTTCCAGGGCTGCTGAGCGCAGATGGAAAAGATCCCACTCCAACGAGCATTTCATCGCATTCAAACAGTCCCTCACTA
The DNA here is from genome assembly GCF_039654945.1 of Dendrobates tinctorius. Classification (NCBI taxonomy): domain Eukaryota; kingdom Metazoa; phylum Chordata; class Amphibia; order Anura; family Dendrobatidae; genus Dendrobates; species Dendrobates tinctorius. The sequence goes on along the minus strand of NW_027361727.1, from coordinate 3,228,563 downwards.
CTTTCAAGACCACACTCGCCACAGCTAAACAAACCTACTTCTCATCTCTCATATCCTCCCTGTCTCACAACCCTAAACAGTTATTCAACACCTTCAATTCTCTCCTCCGCCCCCCAGCACCTCCTCCCTCCCCACTCATCTCAGCTGAAGACTTTGCCTCATTTTTCAAGCAGAAAATTGATAACATCAGGGACAGTTTTGGTCAACAACCCCCAGAGCCCTTCCTCCCGACTTCCCAGCCCTCCACCTTCAAAACCAACTTCTCCACCATTACAGAAGATCGACTCTCCACTCTACTCTCAAGATCACATCTCACCACCTGTGCACTCGACCCGATCCCATCCCACTTCATCCCAAACCTCACCACAGTCTTCATCCCAACCCTAACCCATCTCTTCAACCTATCACTAACAACTGGTGTTTTCCCCTCAAGCTTTAAACATGCCTCCATCACACCTATCCTCAAAAAGCCCTCTCTTGACCCATCCTCTGTATCTAGCTATCGCCCTATATCACTTCTCCCATACGCCTCCAAGCTACTGGAACAACACGTCTACCTTGAACTGTCCTCCCATCTCTCTTCTTGCTCCCTCTTCGACCGCTTACAATCTGGCTTCCGGTCACACCACTCCACTGAAACTGCCCTTACTAAGGTCACCAATGACCTCTTAACTGCCAAGAGCAAGCGACACTACTCTGTCCTCCTCCTCCTGGACCTGTCGGCTGCCTTTGACACAGTGGACCATTCCCTATTATTACAGACCCTCTCATCCCTCGGCATCACAGACTTGGCCCTCTCCTGGATCTCATCATACCTAACAGACCGGACATTCAGCGTCTCCCACTCACACACCACCTCCTCACCTCGCCCCCTATCTGTCGGAGTCCCACAAGGTTCAGTCCTAGGGCCCCTGCTGTTCTCTATTTACACCTTTGGCCTGGGACAGCTCATAGAATCTCATGGCTTTCAGTATCATCTTTATGCTGATGACACACAGATCTACATCTCTGGACCAGATATCACCTCCCTACTAACCAGAATCCCTCAATGTCTGTCCACTATTTCATCCTTCTTCTCCACTAGATATCTGAAACTCAACATGGACAAAACAGAATTCATCATCTTTCCCCCATCTCACGTGACCCCCCCCTACGAACCTATCAATTACAGTAAATGACTGCCCACTCTCCCCAGTCCCACAAGCTCGCTGCCTCGGAGTAATCCTTGATGCTGATCTCTCCTTCAAACCACATATCCAAACCCTTTCCACTTCCTGCCGACTTCAACTCAAAAATATTTCACGCATCCGTTCATTCCTCACCCAAGAATCTGCAAAAACCCTAGTCCATGCCCTCATCATCTCTCGCCTTGACTACTGCAACCTCATGCTCTGCGGCCTCCCCTCAAACACTCTCGCACCCCTCCAATCTATTCTAAACTCTGCTGCCCGACTAATCCACCTGTCCCCCCGCTATTCCCCAGCTTCTCCCCTCTGTCAATCCCTTCACTGGCTCCCAATTGCCCAGAGACACCATTACAAAACCCTAACCATGACATACAAAGCCATCCACAACTTGTCTCCTCCATACATCTGTGACCTCGTCTCCCGGTACTTTCCTGCACGCAACCTCCGATCCTCACAAGATCTCCTTCTCTACTCCCCTCTTATCTCCTCTTCCCACAATCGCATACAAGATTTCTCTCGCGCATCACCCCTACTCTGGAACTCTCTACCACAACATATCAGACTCTCACCTACCATCGAAACCTTCAAAAAGAGCCTGAAGACCCACCTCTTCCGACAAGCCTATAACCTGCAGTAACCACCGATCGACCAAACCGCTGCACGACCAGCTCTACCCTCGCCTACTGTATTCTCACCCATCCCTTGTAGATTGTGAGCCCTCGCGGGCAGGGTCCTCTCTCCTCCTGTACCAGTTATGACTTGTATTGTTTAAGATTATTGTACTTGTTTTTATGTATACCCCCCTCACATGTAAAGCGCCATGGAATAAATGGCGCTATAACAATAAATAATAATAATAATAATAATAGGAATTTTATTGAACACAACTATTTCACTGTACTTTATCAAATATGTTAAAATATAACCTTTTTCCGTTAATTAAAATTATACAAAAGTGAACTAAAATAGAACCACCAAATGTATATAATACAGACAACACATAAAGAGTAAAGTCGGGGGGTATCTTGCCCAGCTCTACCACTGACTCGCCCTGCCTTGCAGCGGAGGTTGGAACCCTACAATTGCGCAATTGGCGCCCCTGCTCACCGGCGGCTCACCTTGCTGGCCCATAAGTCATAAGGTCACACTTATTAACACAATACCAACTGAGATACCATATGCATCAGCTGATCTGATCTTCCCATCAGTAGTATTAAACACTGGAGCCACAATAGGTATAGGGTCATCAGCAATGGTCATGTATAGGCAAATATTCACCCGACCAATATAAGGCAAAGGGACTATATAACCACTGTACTGTACCTGCTTTGCTGCGGAGGTTGGCACCCTATCATTGCATAGTTGGCGCACCCGCTCATCGGTAGCTGACCCTCCTGGTCCTGTTAAAGGAGAAACTCAATTTGCCAATCCGAAAATCAAAGATGCTTGGTGCATGAAATATTCACATAGACAATAGTAACTCATCATACATTATATGGATAGTTCAGCAGTAGAGGCATATACGGTATATCTATATGACTCCATTGTAGGATGCCAACCTCCGCTGCAGGGCCAGTCCGCAGTAGGACAGGGTCAAGCACCATCTCGGCTTTATTCTTTGTGTTGTCTGTATTACATACATTTGGTGGTGTTGGTTCTATTTAAGTTGACTTTTGTACACTTTTAATTAACTAATAAAGGTTATGTTTTAATATATCTTATAGAGTACCCAGAAGAATACAGCATAATTAGTCAAGGGCCTACATGCCCAGGAGGTATGGCACCTTTCCAGGGGCATAAAAATAGTGGGTGCAGGGGTTAGTCACATCTACGCCCTACAACTGTAAAGGGGTTCTCAAAAGGGCCCTTTAATTCATATGAGAAAACCTGTGATAATTTCAGATTTTGAGGTGGGCCCCACAATCTGCACCTACCCCCTTCTGTTGGATATAAAGAATCTGCGCAGGAAAAATCGCAACAAAATAGCTAAGATTCCTAACCCCTATTACTGTTTAATAATATAGTTATCTTGTGGGTCAAAAAAAAAATAATAAAAAAGGTGTGGTGTAGAATGAAACTTCTGGATGGCAAAGTTTGGCAAAAAATTGGAGGCTAATTAAGATAAGGTCCCCTTCACTTTTGTCTGCTGCGCTGTCAATTAGAATAATTTAAATCATAAAATTATTCTTTTTTTTTTGTATTGTACTATGGAAAAAGATACAATTTTAGCCACACCGACATAAGAGAATGAGCCGCCCCTTTTAAGATCTGATGTGTTTGCTTAAAAATGAAGTTGATGACCTTTTTGCTTCTTGATAAAGGTTTTAATTACTCTTGTTTCCATTACAGTGCTTGGATTTGGGACAGACAACGATTTACAAATTGACATAATTTCGGAGCTAAAACTTGAGAACAGCACAAGGGGGATTACACAGGTTTACGGCACTCATAATGGCAGCAAAGCCTTCTTATTTCACGGTAAGTGTTTTATCAGCTTCTGCAACAGCAGAACAGTAAATATACCACGGCATATACCGTATATTGTAAACCAGATTTAAACTGATTATGAAACCCTGCTGAATAGTACAGTTTACACAAGCTACACGAAGCAGACTAATATAATACTGCCCTTAAGTACAAAAATATAACCACTATCATATGGCCCCATATGTGGAAAAAAATGTAACAACTATAATGCTGCCCACTATGACCAAGAATATAACTACGATCATGCTGCTCCTATGTAAAAGAATACAACTACTATAATACTGCCCCTATGTACAAGAATATAACTACTATAATACTGCTCCTATATACAAGAATATAACTACTATAATACTGCTCCTATGTACAAGAATATAACTACTATAATACTGCCCCTATATACAAGAATATAACTACTATAATACTGCCTCTATGTACAAGAATATAACTACTATAATGCTGCTCCTATGTACAAGAATATAACTACTATAATACTGCCCCTATGTACAAGAATATAACTACTATAATACTGCCCCTATATACAAGAATATAACTACTATAATACTGCCCCTATGTACAAGAATATAACTACTATAATACTGCCCCTATATACAAGAATATAACTACTATAATACTGCTCCATTGTACAAGAATATAACTACTATAATACTGCTCCATTGTACAAGAATATAACTACTATAATACTGCTCCTATGTACAAGAATATAACTGCTATAATACTGCTCCTATGTGCAAGAATATAACTACTATAATACTGCCTCCTATGTACAAGAATATAACTACTATAATACTGCCCTCTATGACCAATGATATAACTACTATAATACTGCCCCTATGTACAAGAATATAACTACTATAATATGGCCCCTTATGTGAAAAAATAATTTTCTGCCCACTATGACCAAGAATATAACTATGATCATGCTTCTCCTATGTACAAGAATATAACTACTATAATACTGGCTACTATGACCAAGTGTATAGCTACTATAATACTGCCCCCTTTGTACAAGAATATAGCTACTATAATACTGCTCCTATGTACAAGAATATAACTACTAGAATACTGCTCCTATGTACTAGAATATAACTACTATAATACTGCCTCTATGTACAAGAATATAACTACTATAATACTGCCCTCTATGACCCATTATATAACTACTATAATACTGCTCCTATGTACAAGAATATAACTACTATAATACTGCCTCTATGTACAAGAATATAACTACTATAATACTGCTCCTATGTACAAGAATATAACTACTATAATACTGCTCCTATGTACAAGAATATAACTACTATAATACTGCCTCTATGTACAAGAATATAACTACTATAATACTGCCCTCTATGACCAATGATATAACTACTATAATACTGCTCCTATGTACAAGAATATAACTACTATAATACTGCCCCTATGTACAAGAATATAGCTACTATAATACTGCTCCTATGTACAAGAATATAACTACTAGAATATAACTACTAGAATACTGCTCCTATGTACTAGAATATAACTACTATAATACTGCCTCCTATGTACATGAATATAACTACTATAATACTGCCCTCTATGACCAATAATATAACTACTATAATACTGCCCCCTATGTACAAGAATATAACTACTATAATACTGCCCTCTATGACCAATAATATAACTACTATAATACTGCTCCTGTGTAAAAGAATATAACAACTACAGTCATGGCCGAAAGTGTTGGGACCCTTTGAAATTGTTACAGAAATTTTTTTTTTTTTTTTTTTGCAGAGAATTATTGGAATTACACATGTTTTGTTATACACCTGTTCTTTCCTTTGTGTGTATTGGAACAACACAAAAAAACCCCTAAGAAAAACAAGAAAATTGGACATTATTTCACAGACAACCCCCAAAATAGGTCTCTCATATTTGAAGGTGCCTACTTCAATAGCAATTTTAAGATCTCTCCACAGGTGATCAATGGGTTTTAAATCCAGACTCATTGTGCTTAGTTTCCATCCATTTCGGAGGGCTTCTTGGAGTATGCTAGGCGCTATTGTCCTGCTGGAAGACCAGTGACCTAGGGCACAAACTCTGCTTTCTGACACTGGGCACTACGTTGTGACCCAACATCTGTTGGTATTCTTCATATTTCATGATACCTTGCACACAGTCAAGGCACCCAGTGCCAGAGGCAGCAAAACAAGCCCAAAACATCTTTGAACCGCCATCATATTTGACTGTAGGTACTGTGTTCTTTTCTTTTTCTGCCTCATTCTGGTTTCAGTAAACAGTAGAATGATGTGCTTTAGTAAAAAGCTCTATCTTGGTCTCCCCATCCATAAAACACTTTTCCAGAAGGACTTTGGCTTGCTCAGATAAATTTTGGCAAACTGCAGTCTAGTTTTTTTATGTCTCTGTGTCAGCAGTGGGGTCTTCCTGATTTTCCTGCTATAGCATTTCATTCAAATGTGGATGGATTGTTTGTGCAGGCACTGATGCACCCTGAGCCTGCAGGACAGCTTGAATTTCTTTGGGACTTGATTGGGGCTTATCCACCATCCGGACTAACCTGTGTTGCAATCTTTTCATCAGTTTTTCTCTGCTGTCCACGGAGATTAGCTACAGTAAACATCTCGTTTATGTTGCGCACCATGGACAAAGGAATATCAATATCGCTGGAGATGGACATGTAACCTTAAAATTGTTGACGTTTTTCATCACTTTTAGTTCTCAGGTCCTCAGACAGTTCTCTTTTCTCCACAGGTGAGTTTGAACGAGCATCTCATGCTTGAAACAATGTTGTTTACCACACAATTTTGAAAAGGTGCCGACAGTTTTGTCCAGCCCATTTTTAGAGTTTTGTGTGAAATTATGTCCAATTTGCCTTTTTCTTTTATTTTTCCTCTGTTTTTTTTGTTTTGTTCTAATACACACAAAGGAAATAAATGTGTATAACAAAACATGTGTAATTGCAATAATATTCTTCGTTTTCTCAAACAATTTAAAGGGCGCCAACACTTTCAGCCATGACTCTAATTATTACAATGTCGCTGAATCCATTCCTCTTAATAGATGGAGCCTGATATTAAATGTACAAAATGGATTTTTACAAATTATAAAATACATATTTTAAAGTTGACCTCCCATAAAGAACCAGACATTTGGATTAAGTTGCATAGATTTTTACCCCCCCCCCCTAAAAAAAAAAAAAAAAAAAGAAAACAATAAAAAAAAAACCAGTTGTATATTTAATAGCCTGGTCACATTTAATGTCTTTTGTCTTTTTTAAAATTCTATTTATTGAGCTCCCTCTTCATGGTTCTAAAATTTTATTATGCATCTCTTTATGACTATGCAGAAACTTTAGGGCTATGTATAAAGCTACTTTCACAGATCAGTTTTTTGCCGTCAGGCAGGATCCGGCTATTTTTAGAAAAAACGGATCCGGCATAAATTTTGGAGAACTGTAGAAACGGATCCGTTTTTTTGCTGGATCCGTCTAGCAGGTTATATCTGTTTCCTGGGGGCTGGCCAATTGGATCTGAGCATGCGCAGACTTAAAAAAACGGATCCGGTGGCTGGATCCGTCTTTTTCTGGATCCGGCGCATTCCGGCGCCCATAGACTTTCATTGTAGCAAAAAGCTGGAAGCGCCGGATCCGGCGCTTCCGGCTTTTTCGCCGGAGACAAAAAACGTTACAGTAGCCGTTTTTTCCAGACGCCGGAATGAGACAAGTAGCCGGATCCGGCAAAAAACGGATGAAACGCAATGCCATCCGGCGCTAATGCAAGTCAATGGGGAAAAACTGGATCCGACATTGCATTTTGCCGGATCCGGTTTTACAAAAAAAAGCGGGATCGCGCCTGACGGCAAAAAACTGATGTGTGAAAGAGGCCTAAGAGAAAGAAAAGGATCAATGGCTACTAAAACTATGGGGAAGCTGACACAAAGTTGACAACAGTCCCAAATTGGCTGAAAAAGGATGTAGTTCACATTAAACCTACCCAAAAGTGACTATTTCCTTCTGGGTTTCGCTTTTTGGGGACACGTCTTAAACATCCATACTTTACCAGTGGTACTCTGGTACATGAAGCTTTAAATATATATATATTTTTCTATTTACTGATCTTCATTACAGTCACTCCAGTCACATCTAAAGCTGCCCTCAAATGAAGGCATAGAAGATAACCGTAAACCATTCAGAACCAAATTTTTAAGTATCTGGCATCAAAGTGCGACTTTGTATTATTTCTGCTTTTAGGGTCAATCGACAGAATCTTGAGAGACTGGAAATGAATGAAGTAGAAGTTCCAAAGATCAGAATCATATTAGGAAATAAATCAAGAACTGTATCATTAGACAGTATAAGGGTGTGTGCACACGCTGTGGATTGGAGTGCGGATTTGGCCTCGCAGATTTTGTAAAATCTGCAGGTAAATCTGCAGGTCAAAAGACCTGCGGTTTTACCTGCGGATTGCTCTGCTGTTTTTCATCTCCACAATGGAGGAGATGGCAAACCGCAGCGAAATCCGCAGAAAGAATTGACATGTCAATTCTTTCTGCGGTTTCAAAACCGCAGCAAAACCGCGCGGAAAAATCTGCACCGTCTGCACTGCGGTTTTTTTATTCCCATAGGGAATAATGGTACTGTACACCGCAGCAAAAACTGCTGCGGACCCGCAGCGGCCATATCCGCTGCGGAACCGCAGCAGAATCCGCAGCGTGTGCACATACCCTCAACATTCTATAAGTTTCCTCTTAGGCCTGTTTCACACATACGTTTTTTTCATCAGTTGCAATCCGCGAAAATGGCGGGACGCGGATCTGCAACTGTTTTGAAAGCAACGTGTGCTACCGGACGTTGCTTTGACGGATCCGGGGAAGGCAGAAATTTAAAGGCACCTGTGCCCGGGGAGGAGAGCGAGAGAGACCGCCAGACCTGGCATGTAGGGTTAAATTTCCGCCAGAGGCAATTCTTCCAGGCATGCGCAGTGTACAAATGCGGATCCGGCCAGCAGAAAAACGTTGCAGTGTCCGTCCTGTCATGTCTGCGAACGCCAAAATTTTGGCGGATCCGTAAAAAACCGGATCCAATGGATGACCATCTGTCAAGATCCGCCGATAATGCAAGTCAATGGGAAAAAAACGGATCCGCCAAGAAAAATGGCGGATCCGTTTTTTTTTTGCAAAATGGTGGATTTTGACTGATGGTGACAGACGGATGTGTGACAGAGGCCTTAACCCTTTACGAACACAGACATTTGTCACTTTTGCACTTTCTTGTTTTCTTTGCTCCACTTGTTTCAAGAGCCTAAATCTTTTCGTTTCCTTTTTTTGTCGACACAGCAGAACGAGGGTTTGTTTCTTGCGGGACGAGTTGTAGTTTTTGAATATGATTTATTTATGAAGTATTGGGAAAAAAAAGGAAGAAAAATTCCAAGTGAGGTGAAATGGTAAAAAAAACCTTGCAATTCCGTTATTATTTTATAGGTTTTGTTTTTAATGCTGTAATTCTGCCATGAACATTACCTGGCTATATGATTCTCCAGGTTTATGTGATAACTGTGATACAAAACTTGTATAAGGGTTTTTTTTTTTCCCTTTAGTGGTAAAAATATGCTGAACCACTATTTTTTATTTTTTTTTTCTCCTGTCCATGGAGCAATGGGATGGCTTGATATTTTTGCAACCTGAGTCTATTATTTTATTGATACCATTTTTATGTATAAATTACATTTTGATCTTTTTATTAGGGAAGTGCAGCCACCGAAAAATGGCTATTTTGCTGTAATTTTTTTTCCGCGCATTTAACATACAATTTAAATAATTTGCAGAAAAGAAGAAAAACGTGGATATAAACAATTCACAATCCAGGTATATGGATAAAAAAGGACTGGTATTTATTTCATAGTCCACACAGTACACTCTATGCATTTCAACGTTCACATAGCTTCTTCAGAAGCTACTTTTTATCCATATACCTGGATTCTGAATTCTACAGCAGCGTGGTTTATATTTACATTTTTCCTCTTTTCTGCAACTGTGAATTGGTCAGATGATCTGACATGTGGATCTGCGGCAACTGTTGACTCTGAGGAGTCCTATATGCCTGTTTAATATGGATGACTAGGTGAGTACACTGTGTGAGTATGTATGTATGTGTGTGTATATGTATATATAATATATATATATATATTAGTACTATAATATTATATAATTTGTCACTGCAGCCATAGTAGCTCATGGACTCCCTGCGATCATATCTTGGGGAGCCAATTGGGAGCTAGTGACTTGTCTGCACCTGCCTGATAGGAAGCTGGTTCTTAAGAGGTCAATGGAAATGTGCCGTCAAATAATGACCTGTATTTTTTTAAAGTTTTCACTTAAGTAAAAGAATACTACTACTAGAAGGTTTTTTTTTTTTCATATGAAAAATTAGAAATCTTGCTAATTTCACACTGACCACTGGGGCTAGTCTAGACTTATAGTGCCTGTTCTTTCAGGAACTGCACATATACATTAGCCACAACGATTGAAATAATGAAATGTAAGGTTATACACATGGGAAGAAGTAATCAGTATCACCATTACCCACTGAACGGGAAACCACTGGGTAAATCTGACATGGAGAAGGACTTGGGGATCCTAGTTAATGGGAACGGCGGAAAGCACTAAATAAAAATATAAATAAAGTGCGTTCGCCACTCGGGGTCCACCGTGCGGTAGGTGGTATAACCGCTGCTAGACGGTGGCAGAGCAATATGGCGGAGGTGCGCACGGGGTTAGCCTTCACCCTGGTGCGCAAAGCAATCGCTGTTTAGTCACAGAGATGGCAAAAACATGAAGTACTGAGCCTGTTAGGGTCACAGGAGCTCAGAGCAATAACACACACGGTAAGCGGTCACAGGAATAGCCCAAGATGGCGGCACTAAAACCTTCTAGACCTACCGTGTGTGTCCGAGTACATAGCGTCGCAGCCGCGAACGCTCAAGTGGGCTGCTACTGCAGCGCGGCGTGAATACTGCCGCTCAACGACACTGCTATGGCGCAGGCGCAATGTCGGACGCTAGCAGCTGAGTATGGAGCAATAACGCGCTGGCACTGGTAGTAACTCAATCCCTCACACAAGCGTATTATCAAAGGGAAGGGGTTTCAAACGAGTCGTTCACCAGATCATGCATCCATCAAACATTCACTCAGCAGCAAGTATGTCTATACTAGCACATGGTGGAACAGCCATGCGTGCCTTTTATAGCAGCCAGGACCTTCCGCACGCCTCCAGATCTCTGAGATGGACAAATGAGATTTGGAGCAGGACCTGAGCACATGACTCCCGATCTCCAATGGGAGATCGTCCCATGAGCATGCTCAGTAAGAGGAGAGAAGGACTTAACCTCAGGAGAGATTTGCTGCAAGGCAATCTCCTCTGCAATCTCCTCTGCAATCTCCTCTGCAGTGGACAAAGAGCAGGAGACTGCAGAATGTGAGGGTCTGGATTCCTGCATAGCGACCGCAGAAACCTGACCCCTAACAGGAGCAGCCAATGCCAGGCAGCGGCTGCCAAGGCAGACAGGATCATGGGGTGCATTAAAAGAGGTCTGGATACACATGATGAGAGCATTATACTGCCTCTGTACAAATCCCTGGTTACACCGCACATGGGGGACTGTGTACAGTTTTGGGCATCGGTGCTCAGAAAGGATATAATGGAACTAGGGCGAGTACAAAGGAGGGCAACAAAATTAATAAAGGGGATGGGGGAACTACAATACCCAGAGAGAGGTTCAAAAATTCCCTAACACTGGAAACAGCACAACTCAAATACAATATCACCATCAAATACTCCCAATTCAATTAAAAAAGAGGGAACTTAGAGTTTTTAAAGCTAAAATAACAAATTTTATTATACATAATTAAAACATGAGACAGAGCATAAATACTGATGAGACACAGGGCAAAATAAATATGAACTTGTAAAACACAATTATAGTGAATAGCATTTAATCATGAATCTTTCAAAATGAATGTGCACAAAAAATACAAAATATAAAGTGCATATGTTTCTTTAGTAAACAGAGACTGTCTGCCTATTGAAAGCTGGAAAGGTATTCCAATACTCTGGTGTTAAGAGGGAAACTGAGCTCTGAACCTAGATGTACTATTAAGTGCACTTACATCCAGATAGTATTATAATATAAGTGCATGAAGCCCAAAATTAGGGAGAAGTGCTAAAGAATATAAGGTGCCATAAAAGTGCAAACTTACATGAGAATATGCAGTAACGCTGCCTGGCCCGCCGCCCCTACGCGCGTTACGCCGCATCTTCTTCAGGAGGCGTGGTTTACTCATAATCAGGTGTTAGTATTTATAGTCGGGGCCACCAATAAGAACGGTCATCCAGCATTGTGACGTATAAATCTTAGCGCATGCGCAATAGAGTCTAAATCGGGACGAATTGCAGCCCCTTATGTGATGCCAGTAATAAACAGCGCATGCGTGGAGATCTTCTCTCTCAGAGCCGGAAGCTCTCATTGACCGCTTCCAAAGTACGCGCTTTGTATGTTACATAGCAGCACGAAGCCACTTACAGATCTCACCTTGTCAAACAAAGTCAGGAGACCAACGGCGCATGCGTGGATGTTCCCTCACTTATAAATAGGAAGCCCTCACTCGGCGCTCACAGTGTGCAGCAGGGCACGTTGCTTGAATAAGCACTTTGTGAGAGTCTCGGGTGGAGGAAGAACCAGGCATGCGCTCGCTACCAGACCCATAAAGATAAACTAAAAGATTGCTATACCAAATAAACAACCTGGAATTCTAAAATAGGAAATATCTAAAGCCTTAATAAAAGGTGATATATAAAGTGCAATCATATTAAATAACACAATCAGTGATATACATATTATAACAACTACAGTGGGGCAAAAAAGTATTTAGTCAGTCAGCAATAGTGCAAGTTCCACCACTTAAAAAGATGAGAGGCGTCTGTAATTTACATCATAGGTAGACCTCAACTATGGGAGACAAACTGAGGAAAAAAAAATCCAGAAAATCACATTGTCTGTTTTTTTTCATTTTATTTGCATATTATGGTGGAAAATAAGTATTTGGTCAGAAACAAAATTTCATCTCAATACTTTGTGATATATCCTTTGTTGGCAATGACAGAGGTCAAACGTTTTCTGTAAGTCTTCACAAGGTTGCCACACACTGTTGTTGGTATGTTGGCCCATTCCTCCATGCAGATCTCCTCTAGAGCAGTGATGTTTTTGGCTTTTCGCTTGGCAACACGGACTTTCAACTCCCTCCAAAGGTTTTCTATAGGGTTGAGATCTGGAGACTGGCTAGGCCACTCCAGGACCTTGAAATGCTTCTTACGAAGCCACTCCTTCGTTGCCCTGGCGGTGTGCTTTGGATCATTGTCATGTTGAAAGACCCAGCCACGTTTCATCTTCAATGCCCTTGCTGATGGAAGGAGGTTTGCACTCAAAATCTCACGATACATGGCCCCATTCATTCTTTCATGTACCCGGATCAGTCGTCCTGGCCCCTTTGCAGAGAAACAGCCCCAAAGCATGATGTTTCCACCACCATGCTTTACAGTAGGTATGGTGTTTGATGGATGCAACTCAGTATTCTTTTTCCTCCAAACACGACAAGTTGTGTTTCTACCAAACAGTTCCAGTTTGGTTTCATCAGACCATAGGACATTCTCCCAAAACTCCTCTGGATCATCCAAATGCTCTCTAGCAAACTTCAGACGGGCCCGGACATGTACAGGCTTAAGCAGTGGGACACGTCTGGCACTGCAGGATCTGAGTCCATGGTGGCGTAGTGTGTTACTTATGGTAGGCCTTGTTACATTGGTCCCAGCTCTCTGCAGTTCATTCACTAGGTCCCCCCGCGTGGTTCTGGGATTTTTGCTCACCGTTCTTGTGATCATTCTGACCCCACGGGGTGGGATTTTGCGTGGAGCACCAGATCGAGGGAGATTATCAGTGGTCTTGTATGTCTTCCATTTTCTAATTATTGCTCCCACAGTTGATTTCTTCACTCCAAGCTGGTTGGCTATTGCAGATTCAGTCTTCCCAGCCTGGTGCAGGGCTACAATTTTGTTTCTGGTGTCCTTTGACAGCTCTTTGGTCTTCACCATAGTGGAGTTTGGAGTCAGACTGTTTGAGGGTGTGCACAGGTGTCTTTTTATACTGATAACAAGTTTAAACAGGTGCCATTACTACAGGTAATGAGTGGAGGAAAGAGGAGACTCTTAAAGAAGAAGTTACAGGTCTGTGAGAGCCAGAAATCTTGATTGCTTGTTTCTGACCAAATACTTATTTTCCACCATAATATGCAAATAAAAGGAAAAAAAAACAGACAATGTGATTTTCTGAATTTTTTTTTCTCCGTTTGTCTCCGATAGTTGAGGTCTACCTATGATGTAAATTACAGACGCCTCTCATCTTTTTAAGTGGTGGAACTTGCACTATTGCTGACTGACTAAATACTTTTTTGCCCCACTGTATATGACAAAATAGACTGATATAAAAAAAATCCTAAAAATTAAATTAATGAATAATATGTACACAAATATATTTATATATACAAAAGACATAAAAAATGAAGTGATGGAACCTAAATCTAATATATAAAGCTCAAAGTGTGTGTGTGTGTGTGTGTGTGTGTGTGTGTGTGTGTATGTATATGTGTATGTCCGGGATAGGCATCCGCACCGTCGCAGCTACAGCCACAAAATTTGGCACAGTCACATGTCTGGACCCCGAGAGCGTCCTAAGCTATGTTGTGAGGCGAAATTTTAACCCCGCACGTTCCAATTCACCATACAATTTTGCCCCTATTTGCATAATGGGAAAGCAGTGTGTGCGTATGAAGCCCCGCCCCTCATTATGATGTCACAATGGTTGCCATGGCGACGCTGATGTCAACATAGGTTGCAAGCCCCACCGCCGCTCATTATGATGCCATAATGGTTGGCTATGGGATGGAGGATGTGTGATGGGTATATGGGCACTGGACTATGGGATGGAGGATATGTATGTCGGGTATATGGGCACGGGACTATGGGATGGAGGATATGTATGATGGGTATATGGGCATGGGACTATGGGATGGAGGATATGTATGATGGGTATATGGGCACGGGACTATGGGATGGAGGATATGTATGATGGGTATATGGGCACGGGACTATGGGATGGAGGATATGTATGATGGGTATATGGGCACGGGACTATGGGATGGAGGATATGTATGATGGGTATATGGGCACGGGACTATGGGATGGAGGATATGTATATGGGCACGGGACTATGGGATGGAGGATTGTATGATGGGTATATGGGCATGGGACTATGGGATTGAGGATATGTATGATGGGTATATGGGCACGGGCCTATGGGATGGAGGATGTGTGATGGGTATATGGGCACGGGACTATGTGATGGCGGATATGTATGATGGGTATATGGGCACGGGACTATGGGATGGAGGATTGTATGATGGGTATATGGGCATGGGACTATGGGATTGAGGATATGTATGATGGGTATATGGGCACGGGACTATGGGATGGAGGATTGTATGATGGGTATATGGGCATGGGACTATGGGATGGAGGATATGTATGATGGGTATATGGGCATGGGACTATGAGATTAAGGACGTGTGATGGGTATATGGGCACTCGACTATGGGATGGCGAATATGTATGATGGGTATGTGGGAATGGGACTATGGGATGGAGAATATGTATGATGGGTATATGGCATGGGACTATGGGATGGTGGATATGTATGATGGGTATATGGGCACGGGCCTATGGGATGGAGGATAATTATAATTTGCTATAACTAACCACAGTTAGTTACTATGCCCGGGCAGCGCCGGGCTCTTCAGCTAGTTCCATATAAAGTGCAACATGTAATTCAGATGTGATCTTCATTATAAAGTATAGGCTTCATAGATGCTGAATTCCATATCTTGCAGTAAATGATCTTCATAAGGAAATCATCATGGGCAATCAATCACAAATGAACTAAATGAATAAATAAAAAATATAGATTAAAGCACTAAAACCAAAAATGAGAAGATAAATAAAAGACCCAGATATATTTATAAAAAGGACCCAAAGCCATTGCTCTCATTTAATCCCTGAGGAGTCATGGTATTGAGCCTAAAAATCCATCGACTCTCTACCTGTGACAGAATTTTAAAGGATACCTGATCGGTTGCAAAGATGCGTAGACCACCTGCTTCTGAATTGTGGAACATTCTAAAATGTCTTGGCAGGGTCTTCAATTGATCCCCCTCTTCAGCATCTTGAGATTTTTGGATATCTCGAATGTGTTCACGGATTCTTATTCTAAGTTCTCTAGTTGTCATACCTATGTATGACCTACTTGTACGAAGTCACCTCCCCCTGAAGGGAAAAAATACAAAGAGGGATTTTTGGAGCATTTCAGGGGTTCTTTCCGTGTAAAAGTTGCAAGGCATGTGCTAATACCAAAAGAGCAAAGGAGTTTTTAAACTCCGATCTTCTAAGACGTTTTCTATAAGAAAATGTCTTACTTGCTCTTCAAAGGGCGTAATTTATTACGAAAGTTGCCCATGCAACACATTTACATAGGTATGACAACTAATGCAGGGAAAAAAATAGCAGAAAAAAAAGCTTAACTCACAAACTTATAATATAAACAGTAGGTTATTTTCTGATTATTTTTCAAGAAAGCCGTCAATATCCTCTCCCTTCTTATGAATCGGTGCTTTGTTTTCTGAAGATGGCCGCTGTGTGGAAGGTCTTATTTTCCGGATAAGTTGTGGTGGTGCCGCTGCCGCCGCTCGCTGTGATTAATGGTAAACAAACTCTGACAAAACCTAAGGGAAGATCCTCAAGGCGACTGGAAAGAAATAACTAGTGAGGGCCCTGAGGAAGGTGTCAGTCATAATGAATGTGCTGTAATTGGTAATAATTTCACAGGCATTACATTAATCACCCGTCTTCATGGCAGCGTAAGACGTGCCGGTGCCAAAGTGCGGCAATCAATTATATCTTGAAGCTTTCCAGCTCACAGAATCTGTATCACCGCACCTAGCGTGTGACATATGGACTGTGCAGCTACATCTTCTACAAAAGTCGTCCTCCATATAATCCACCACAGCTGCTCTGTAAAGACTCCTAAAAGGCTCTGTATATCATTAGGCGGGGGTGTGGTTTTGTAGTTCATGGGCGGGCACAGTTGTCATAGCAATAAAACTAATTAAAGAAATATTGCGCCTATAATTGAATGATCAAGGATCGAGTAATCTTTTAGAAATCTTATAAACTGGGGATTATTTGTTCCATAGCTTTATTTTTGTCTGAAAGATGGTTCTATGGGCAAGGAGGTGGTGCAGACGTTACTAGGAGCGTCTTGTGCATTGCAGGCAAAGCATTGGGGAGGCTCTTATCCTATCCTCGGATTGTGAAATGGGGCAAAATCGTAGGACTGATGGAACATCTCTGTCTAATTAACATCTTGGATCATACACCTCACAATACATCAGGCTTAGTCACACTTACCTACTGTACCAGCTCTTCCGCATCTCAGTGAGTGACACTGCTGGATCTCTGCAAAAGCATGGAGATCGTTCAGTCTTAGGAATAGTCTGTTACTGGACAAACAAAACATTGCGGCATAGAGGAGCTAATGTAACGCCGAGGACAAGAAGAAGATTGGGGTTAATTTAATGGTTTATTAAAATAGTGTACAGAATAGTGAGTGCAGCACTGGAGTATAATACTGGATGTATCTCAGGATCAGTAATGTATTGTGAGGTAGCGCTGTCATTTAAGTAGGGGATCACTCGCTCAGCAGCCACAAAAACAGATCCGGCACAGGTTTTCCATAAACTCAGAACGGTCCATGCGGTTTATTAAACATCATAAAGTATGACCAGCAATATATAAACCGCATAGCGTCCATGACAGATCTTCAGTCTGTTAGCAACGTCCAATACGCAGGCTTTTCAGCCTCAGTTATATCTCACCCCGTCAGGGTTCTCTCATGGCTGCTTCTCCATTCTGCAGACATTCATTCCCTCCAGGGAACTCTCAGGCACTTGCAGCCATTACTCACAGCGTCCACACGTGCTGTCAGGCAGGAAGCCCCATCTCAGCGGGACCTTCTACACTGGACCAACCGGGTCCAAGCATTCACCCCATGTGACCTACCCTGGCCACACTATATGGTCCATAGCCACGCCCACCGGGTCACATGTCCATGACCTCATCACAGGTCCTTCACACACATATATATACACTTTACAATAGTGTTATTAAACACACCCCTGGGTGGGTTTGTATGTAACTAGTCCCTGACACATTGAACCAGCACCTCAGCAGTATCACTGCTGATTAACACACACATAAATCTCCATCTCAAGGCCACCCACCTTGAGATACATAACGGTCATTAAGTATCTTGCCATTCATCCACTCTCCTGGGACATCCATACAGCGCCCCCTAGTGGACACAGTGGTCACTACACCACATACCTCCCCCCCTCTGTTCAAACCTGTGGGGTTGAACACACAACCTTACATCAGGCTCTCGAGACCGGGCACTCATTACACCTTGCCCCACAGGTCGAGAGAACAGTCTCCTATCATACGGCTTCATCTCTACATTAGGCCGCCCCCAGCGGTCAGAATATCGGCCCTGATCTTTGGCCCTCCAGTTACAGTCTGTCTGCGTCATCAGACACTGTCTAGTCACCACATTCCGATCCCCAACCAGCTCCCCCGGTTGGTACGGTCATCAGTCTTAGTTGGGCCTACTGTCTGGCCTGAGTCTGACCCATTCAGCGTCTCACAGGAACTAATGTCTCTCAGCCTCGTACAGCCCGTCGAACTGCCACTTGCTGACATTCTTCGGCCACCTGCCATGTCACTACTTGGAGGAACCCTTTGGGTCCTTACATCTTGGGTTGGAGGCGGCCGCCACTTGGTGTTCCGAACCTCTTTATTGATTCGCCGACGGTCCAGCCTCAATTGCTCAATCTCTTGCAGGTACCCCACTCGATACTGCAAGAGCATCCGAAAGTTTCTCAGGCTTTCCACGGAGCTAACCACCAGGACGAGAATCCTACCCTCTTCACTGGATACCTGGTCTTCATCATCAGGAGGGATCCTCACCCTCACCACACTGGAGCTATTTACAAGGTCTTGCATTACCTTCCCGAATCTTCCAATGATTCTCCCAATCAGACCTTTGGGAACCAGAACTACCTCTTTCCGCAAACCCAACCGATCCATAGCCTCTCTTGCTAAGTCTAGGCGTCGAGCAGCTTTCATATTACTCCGCCTAACCAACTGTTTGACATGGAGACACTGCAGATGCATGTTTTTCAGGACAGCCACCCACTTTTCTGTATCTTCCCTGGCTGACATTATCACCAACTGCCGAGTCTCAGGCGCCCAGTGCACCTTACATACACACTTTGTCCGCCTCTTTGAAAGCCTCATGCACACCTTCCTCAGCACAGGCTTCTTGCATGTCTTTTGGTACATCAAGTCACAAACTTGAAGGTCGTGGCCTTGCTCTCTTCTTGGCCAGGAGGCTCTGACTTTACCACGGACACTTCCCTCACTACAGTTGACCCGACCGGGTGACTGTCGTCTTCAGTTCTTAGCTTCCCAACTTCACGAGATCTCATCTCTTCATGACCGTCTGCCAAGACGGGCACCAGCAGCTCCGTTCCACCACCAGTCGGACCCGGCCGCTGTTCATCACTGTCAAAGTTCTTCTGCCGCAGAAGACCACTTACAGTTTCTTTGAGCTCCAAGACTTCTTTCTCGAGCTCCTCATCCCTGTGCTCGGCCATTTGTCTCAGGACTCTTTCTTGTTCGAGATGTCCTTCTACTGTCTCCTTTATCAGCTTTATCTCACGATCCTGTTCTCTTTTGGCCAGCACGTGTCTCACCACTACCTTACCTCTTTAGTTATATTGTCAAAGGGTACCACTGGGTCAGTCGAGTGAACCGTCCCGTTACCATCTAACCGTGTCCCCCCCCCCCAGTCGTCTCATCTCCCAGCCCACCATCCGTCATATCACGAGACGTCAGCTCCGTAAGTTGGGCAGATGTACTTCTTCCGGTCAGTTCTACCTCTGACCTGTCCACGTCAGGAGCCGTCAGTGTCTGCTGGCCCCACAGTTGAAACGTCTCCATCGTCCGACCATACATCATCAAACAAAGTCCCGGCCCCTCTCCAAGGCATAGACTAAGTCCTGTGGTATCCCGCCCCATTGGCACTCACCACCTTTGGTCCCCTCAAACATTACTCTGTCGACTGCATAGTTCACCGTGACCCCATGTTTACAGCGAACCCTGACGTTTTTCTCGGTCAGAGATAAAACGAGAGGAGTTCCTGTCACTCACCTGACTCTCTGAGTCCAGTATACCAGAGACTCCTTCCCGGTGCAGCATCACGCACACACCTGTGGCCCGTCATTATCCGGAAAATACATGCCGCACTCCTCAAAACTCATACAGACACACTGCGGTTTCCCAGACATACCCAGTGAGGCAACCAGTGCTGCCATTTCCTGAACCACCCCAATTTGGGTCACCGCCCCGTCCTGGGACTCCACCCCTTTTTGGGTTACCACCCCAATTTGGCTCACCGTCCCCCTCTGGGACGCCACTTTTTGGGTTACCACCCCAATTTGGGTCACCGCCCCCCTCTGGGACTCCACCCCCTTTTGGGCTACCACCCCGATTTGGTCCACCGCCCCCTTTCGGGATTTCCCCATGTCCGTTATACCGGTCTTCTCAGACCACAGTTCACACAACACAGTTTGTCTCTTTTACGATACCACACAAGTCTTTATTGGCACCACCACAGCTCCTGCTGTCACCGGTCACCGACACCACCGGCTGCTGTTCACACACAGCAGCTGGTGTCCTCTTCGTAACCCTGCCGAGTTACAGTAAGCTGCTTGTCCGCTTCGTAACCCCGCCGAGTTACAGGAAGCCGCTTGTCACCTTCTTGACTCCCACTGAGCCACCGCAGGCTGAGTTGAGAAAAGAAAAAAAACACACAAAAAACTCACGTGTCCTTTCTGTGTGCTATTCAGGACGTTCCGTCTCCGCCTGAGACCGTCCAACACACAGGGCTCACCGGGTGCTATTCAGGGAGCCGCCCTCCTCCCAGGGTTTCCCAACACACCGGCCTCACCAGGTCCAGGGGCTTAGCGGGTGCTCTTCAGGACATCCGTCTCCACCTGAGACTGCCCAACACTCACGCCTCAACAGGTCCAAGGTCATACCCACGTGCTCCAGGGATCCGATTCTTCTCCTAGAATCTCCCAACACAGAATCTCCCAACACTGACCCTCCAGGACCTTGCTTGCTGAACCCTCCAGGTACACAGTCTTTATCACTGACCCAGGTCAGTACAACACGAACACCTGTCCGTTACCTGTGTCGGCCCCACAGGTCCTCGGATACCTCTTCTCCACAGAGGCACCTTATCAATCACCAGTCTCTTTCTCACTGACCCCGGTCAGTACAACACGGTTTTCACGACCGTCACCTGCTGGCCACGCAGGTTCTCGGACCCCTCTACCGCAGAGGTATCCTATAAGTCTTTCTCCTGGGGAAACGGCTGCACTGGGCTCACGGATCCGGACAGTGCCTTACTCACTAGGCCGCCCCACGGTTCCAGAACCACAGCCGGGCAGCGGCTTCCCCAACCGTCAGCCCTCCTGGCTCAGCGTTGCCCTTAGCAACCGACTTTGCAGTCCTCTTCTGTTGCTCCCAGCAACAAGGCTACAAAAATGCCCATAGCTTTCTCCACCAATTGTGAGGTAGCGCTGTCATTTAAGTAGGGGATCACTCGCTCAGCAGCCACAAAAACAGATCCGGCACAGGTTTTCCATAAACTCAGAACGGTCCATGCGGTTTATTAAACATCATAAACCATGACCAGCGATATATAAACAGCATAGCGTCCATGACAGAGCTTCAGTCTGTTAGCAACGTCCAATACGCAGGCTTTTCAGCCTCACAGTTATATCTCACCCCGTCAGGGTTCTCTCATGGCTGCTTCTCCATACTGCAGACATTCATTCCCTCCAGGGAACTCTCAGGCACTTGCAGCCATTACTCACATCGTCCACCTGGTGTCAGGAAGGTAGCCACATGAGACCTTCCAAACGGACCAATCGGGTCCCTGCATTCACCACATGTGACCTACCCTGGCCACACTCTATGGTCCATAGCCACGCCCACCGGGTCACATGTCCATGACCTCATCACAGGTCCTTCACACACACATATATACACTTTACAATAGTGTTATTAAACACACCCCCTGGGTGGGTTTGTATGTAACTAGTCCCTGACACATTGAACCAGCACCTCAGCAGTATCACTGCTGATTAACACACACATAAATCTCTATCCCAAGGCCACCCACCTTGAGATACATAACGGTCATTCAGTATCTTGCCATTCATCGACTCTCCTGGGACATCCATACAGCGCCCCCTAGTGGACACAGTGGTCACTACACCACAGTATGTACACAGTGACTGCACCAGCAGAATAGTGAGTGCAGCTCTGGAGTATAATACTGGATGTAACTCAGGATCAGTAATGTATGTACACAGTGACTGCACCAGCAGAATAGTGAGTGCAGCTCTGGAGTATAAGACTAAGTGCACACGTAGCAGAAAATTTCTGCTGGAAAACCTGACTCTCCCTTCCCAGAAACCGCGTGTTTTTTCTGCGCATTTTCCGCGCGTTTCCTGCACGGTTTTTGCTCAAAAAATGCGCGTTTTTTATGCTTTTTTTTTTTTTCCACGCGTTTTCAAGACGCATAGAAATAGCCAGAAACGCGGAAAAATCTGCGAAATTAATGAGCATGCTGCGTTTTTTACCGCAATGCGGTTTTTTTCGTGGTAAAAAAATGCATCAGTATGCACAAAAAGTGCAAAAAGCATAGAAATGAATGGGAAGCTTATTTTTAGCGGTTTTATTGGAAAAACCGCTAAAAAGGCGCTGTGTGTGAACACAGCCTTATACAGGATGTAACTCGGGATCAGTAGAAGATCAGTAATGTAATATGTGTACACATGGATCAGTCCTTGATGTTCTTAATTCTGTTTATGAACTGTATTGTTGAAATGTGAGTATCTGCTGTGAATTCTTCTCCTCTAGGCCTGTGTGCTAAACCATCCCTGCATCTGTTGTGACTGACGATCAGCAGTGAGACATGCAGCCGTGGGGACTGGAACATATATTTCGATCACGCTGAAGTCACTCTGTTAGCACCCAAGCATGGTGATAACACCTTATCCCGGCACGTTCGTTCATCACTAATAATTATGTCTCGGTCTGGATCCTTTAGTTTCTAGTGTGTCACAGTCAGTACCTACCAGTCTGTGTCACGGAAACAGTATGAGCCCTAACAGGAGTCAGTGGTGCTGCTCCATTATCCTGCAAGTCTTTAGCTATCCGTTTCTTCAGTGGTGCTCCTTCTCTGGACGCCTTTATCTCCTGATTCTCGGCCTCTGTCCCCTCTGTACCGTAAGTTACACGCCTCACATGATTTTCCGTGTTCCTCACGGCTCTGGTTCAATGGAAAATCATTAAGTATCCTCTATACAGACACTGAAGGAGCAGGGAGTGAAGGAATGACCCCTGAGCTCTTTTTAAGGAAGTGTGTAATCAGATAACCTAGTTGTTTTTTAGTTTTTTTTTTGTTAAATGTATATATTTTTTACAAATATTTTTGTAATTTCTATTTTTAGTCTGGGAGGAGGGAGGAACAATTATAAATTTTGCAGTTTTCACGCTGGTCACTGGGGCATTTTTGGATTTTAACTTCTTGCTGTTTTCAGGAAGTCCACATACATGTACAATACATATGTTTTTTGTTGAAGCATCTAATGAGAGTGTGCAAAGTTCATTGTGAAGAGAGGGGGGGGAGGAGGTGAGCTTTGACCACATCTATTGTGATTGCCTGTCTTTTCAGCAGGTGTCATTGTAATCCTGCCCTCTGATGAGACTGCTGAAAACTCTTTCTGATCGAACAAGAAATATGAATCCAAAATATCCCCAGTGGACACTGTGAAACTTGCAAGATTGCAAATATTCTTTTTAATTCAGGTCGTAATGTGGGAAAAAAAAAGTCTAAAAATTATCCCGATTTTATTGGTAATTTTTTTAGACGATAAACTCCCTACAACAGCAAACTTGTGGAATTGCTAATGCAGCTCTGGATTTGACTGGAGTACAAAGTATAAGGCAATAAATAGCAAGAATTGATCAGTAATAAAACAGTTCTTTCTTTTTGTGTTGTGTTGTTTTTTTTGTTTTTTACCTCTTATACACCATCCCTTTTTATAGGTCGCTCCTACATGCAGCGCCATATTCCACCGCATAGGTGGTAAACTGAGTCCTGCAGGGCAACTGTGTATTTTTC
The DNA here is from genome assembly GCF_039654945.1 of Dendrobates tinctorius. Classification (NCBI taxonomy): domain Eukaryota; kingdom Metazoa; phylum Chordata; class Amphibia; order Anura; family Dendrobatidae; genus Dendrobates; species Dendrobates tinctorius. The sequence continues at coordinate 3,204,391 of NW_027361727.1, read as the reverse complement.
GCTCTCCTCCTGCACCCCATGATGAAAGTTGACGCCAAAGATTTTGTCATCCGCTGGAAGCTTCTTGTTGAGTTTTTTGCACTTCTAAAATCCCAGATGCTACGGTATCCGTTCAGGACTCCGTACCCGGTGACCCGCCGTGCTACAATCTCGATTTCCTTTACTTCCCTTCTGTTCTGTTGACGAGAAAAAAGGCAAATAACCCAAAGATCCGAACAAGTGTGAGACGCCGCTGTGCCGCCAAACGTGCAGGAGACTGCTTAGGACAGATTTTAGAGCTGAGCGTCTAGGTGGAATGTTATTAACTGCTATTATCTATATTAAAGTCTCCGCCCCCCAAAAAACAAGAAAAACAGGGAAATTAAATGTTAAACAGTGAGCTGAAGCTTCGGATAGAAAAATAAATTAAAAATTGCAAATTTTATTGAAAACCGAAAAAAAAAAAATGTTGGGATGAAAAAGGTTATCTCATCTGAGACTGTAGAACAGCAGTACAGAATGTTTCAGGAAAATAAGCTGATCTTGTTAGTTTTTAGACTGGTAGTGGAAGGAGCAATATGAGCCAAGGCAGCACAGAGTATTTCAGGATAGGATGCCATGATATTGTAGGGCAGGGAACCTTTTTTTTTTCTGCCAAGGGTCATTTGGATATTTACACTATTCTTCGGGGGTGGTACAGATTGCGTGCTAACTCCGCCCACAAGGTACGTCCTGACACTTGCACTTGTGTCAGGATGTAATATTTCATTACGTTCAGTAGTTAACACTGCATTTCTGTGCTCCCAGATCCAGAAAAAATTAATGGGCCATCAAAATGCAGCTGCCGACCCAAACACTGCAGTCCCCGGGGTTCTGCCAGGGGGCAGGATAAAAGGTCATTGAGCTGAAAACAGCCCATGGTCCTGAGTTTCCCCATCCCTGTTGTGCGAGGTCACAGATTGACCTCATACAGATGAGAATACTATAGTGGAAGAAAGGAGTATGAGCCAAGGCAGCACAGAGCATTTCAGGAGAGGGTGCTGTGATCTTTGTGGGTGGTCACAGATTGAGATGCAAAGTGAAAGGAGCAAGGCCTTAGCAGCACAGAGTGTTTCAGGAAAGGAGCCTGCAACTTGCAAAGTGGACAGTGAGGTCACCAGCAGCACAGAGTATTTCAGAAGCAGCGCACCCCAATCCTCTGGGTGCGGGTTAAATACCGGAGCCCATTATCATTCCCGTGTGACTTCATGCCGGCTGTATGATGGCTCGGCTGCAGAACAATGCTTCTTAATATTGAAGATTTTAGTGAAGTGTAGAGATCTGCGGCTGCTAATTAGCGGGCAGGCGGCGCGCTGCCGCTCTGACAGGTGTCTGCTGTGTGCACTTTAAAGCTCATTACAGGCTAATTTCATTCAGAGGGTAATTATCAATTATATGATGAGTATTTGTTGAATATTTGCTGCTGAAATGGAGAAGTTCAGATCCATCTCCTCTTACCTAAAGGTTAAAAATTGAATATATTCATTTACTGCGAGATTTAATTCATTTTTCTAGGAATGTCCCACAAGAATGGCATAAAGTGATCTATCAATCAAAAGCAATGGAAAACCTAAGAAAATAATAATAATAAAAAAATAATTTGCATTGCCAGCAGTTCTGCCATCTGTGGGCTGTCATGGGGCTTATACCTCAGTGTAGTAGTGTCTTTCCCTCGTGTACCGCTGAGCTGGACTTTATAGAAGTGAATGGGAAGAAAGTAGGGATGAGCCTTCCTATACTTGGGTGACCAGAGGGTTCACAATGCCCGACAATGGTAAGAAAACTGAAGCGCAGCTCTGCAGCACAAAAGGCAGCTCTAAAAAGTGAAGAATTGTTAATTTCCTGGCGTGGGAAATAAATTGTAATTGATATTAACGCTAGAACCTGCGATGCTGAAGCCTTACTATATCTGTGATTATAAAGGACCATGGGGTCCTCATGTTGGACAGATAAATCCAGACAGGGGGTTTATTTCTTTTTATTCTTTCAATTGGAGTTTTTCTTCAAAGGAATCTGTGAGCAAGACTATACAGTTTGGGACAGGTCCCATGATTATATCGCTCTGTGTCTGACTTGTGGTGTGGTCATGTGTGTTACACTTGTTGAGTACAGCTCAGTGTATAGAGCTGTTTAAACCGTCATTTTAATTCTTGTTTCATAAATCGGTAGTATCAGTGAAAATAAGAAACTTTGTCATTTGTCATCTTGGAAATCGTTTTTTTTCTTTTCCTGGACTGATCTTCTCAATTCTTAGGAAAAATATGTATTCTGTAATGACAGATTATTTACCTTACTGAGATAAAAAGTGACAGTTGGTGCTTATAAGATTCTATGGATGAAGGAGGTGCTAGAGGCCGACAGACATTCTAGGGAGGAGCTAGAGGCAGACACAGACATTCTAGGGAGGAGCTAGAGGCATACGCAAACATTCTAGGGAGGAGCTAGAGGCAGACACAGATATTCTAGGGAGGAGCTAGAGGACTATGCAAACATTCTAGGGAGGAGCTAGAGGCCGACAGACATTCTAGGGAGGAGCTAGAGGCCTACACAAACATTCTAGGGAGGAGCTAGAGGCCTACACAAACATTCTAGGGAGGAGCTAGAGGCCTACACAAACATTCTAGGGAGGAGCTAGAGGCCTACACAAACATTCTAGGGAGGAGCTAGAGGCAGACACAAACATTCTAGGGAGGAGCTAGAGGCAGACACAAACATTCTAGGGAGGAGCTAGAGGCAGACACAGACATTCTAGGGAGGAGCTAGAGGCAGACACAGACATTCTAGGGAGGAGCTAGAGGCCTGCACAAACATTCTAGGGAAGAGCTAGAGGCCGACACAGACATTCTAGGGAGGATCTAGAGGCAGACACAGACATTCTAGGGAGGAGCTAGAGGCCTACACAAACATTCTAGGGAGGAGCTAGAGGCAGACAAAGACATTCTATGGAGGAGCTAGAGGCCTACACAAACATTCTAGGGAGGAGCTAGAGGCCGACAGACATTCTAGGGAGGAGCTAGAGGCCGACACAGACATTCTAGGGAGGAGCTGGAGGCCGACACAGACATTCTAGGGAGGAGCTAGAGGCCGACACAGACACTCTAGGGAGGAGCTAGAGGCCGACACAGACATTCTAGGGAGGAGCTAGAGGCAGACACAGACATTCTAGGGAGGAGCTAGAGGCCTGCACAAACATTCTAGGGAAGAGCTAGAGGCCGACACAGACATTCTAGGGAGGATCTAGAGGCAGACACAGACATTCTAGGGAGGAGCTAGAGGCCTACACAAACATTCTAGGGAGGAGCTAGAGGCAGACAAAGACATTCTATGGAGGAGCTAGAGGCCTACACAAACATTCTAGGGAGGAGCTAGAGGCCGACAGACATTCTAGGGAGGAGCTAGAGGCCGACACAGACATTCTAGGGAGGAGCTGGAGGCCGACACAGACATTCTAGGGAGGAGCTAGAGGCCGACACAGACACTCTAGGGAGGAGCTAGAGGCCGACACAGACATTCTTGGGAGTAGCTGGAGGCCGACACACGCATTCTAGGGAGGAGCTGGAGGCCGACACAGGCATTCTAGGGAGGAGCTGGAGGCCGACACACGCATTCTACGGAGGAGCTGGAGGCAGACACGCATTCTACGGAGGAGCTGGAGGCTGACACGCATTCTAGGGAGGAGCTAGAGGTTGACACAGACATTCTAGGGAGGAGCTAGAGGCTGGCACAGACATTCTGCAAGTTCTAACTTTAAACCCTGCCCCTAATTCTGCAGTTAGCACTGTGACCTGCCTAAGATTGCCTTTTTTGGGTGGGGTCTAAATAAGCTCTGCCTCTTTTTAGACTGTCGTGCCCCCAAATTTGCCTGAGCTGTACAGTATCTGAAAATTTGGGATAGTCGTGGCCGGGGTATGGGAAGGAGCATTTGTTAGGCCAGATTCCCACTTTTACTGGCCAAGTACAGTGTATAGACCGGATTTGGGTCTCTTGACCTAAACTCAGCAGTCCCCTATATGCTGATAAAGCTGTTGAGTTTGGGGTGAGGGACCCCTGAGCGGTTTGGTCGTCGCAAACTTGTAAAACCGGCCTTAAAAAAGATCCAAATGGGTTTTCTGACTGAATCACTATAATTAAGAGGATTCTCCTGAAGGCTCGTAGAGATGTCGTACCAATCTGTGCAACCATGGACCATTAATGCATGGTCTGGCTGCGGATCTCACGGCTGTTTTCCTATGAAGCTGTCACTCTCAGGTCAGGAGAGCCACGGCCAGTCTGAGCATTACATCCCGATCTTGCACGGATTTGCATGGACATCCACATGAGCCCTAAGGCTGACGCCCTGTACAAACTATCGGGATAGAATTTTCCATTGATCCTGGACTTTTAACCTCTTAGATTCTGAGGTCAATTGTATCTGCAGCGTCTAAGCAGTTTAACAGAGGGAGGGGGTGACTTCATAGAACACGGGCCTGTTGCTGTGGTGGATGGAGTCTAACAATGGACTCCGTGGATGCTATGTACAGAAGACCTATTAAGCCCTGCTACAATCTTGACAGATATATACGCCCTGTTTGCAGGTAAAAGATTAAACAATCGCGTCTCCAAGTCGTCTTTTGGGACTAATAAATGTTGTTGCAGAAAAACGTGTAAATCTATAAATCCAGCTAAAAATACATAAACCTGCCTCTCTTACCAGAAAAAGCTCGACTGCATGAAAACAAACACAAATGCGGTAAAATAAATTTTGCATAATTTTTTTTTTAACTACTATAAATCATCTATTCCACCCGGTGAAATCTAATTTTTTTGTTATTCTGCAAGAAAACCTTATAAAAAAAAAAAAAAAAAAGTAATCAAAATGACATGTACTGTACCCCAAAATGAAAACTACATCTCAAGCTCTTATAACCTCTGTATGAATGGAAAAAGTTATGGGTCTTGGGGTGCAGCGACAAAAATAAAAGTTTTGTAAGTCTTTTTATTTAAAAATAGTAGGAAATATATTTATAAATGTTGTATCATTCTAGTTATATAAACCCGCAGAAAGAACACCCCCATCAAAAATATATTTAGCCCTATACCTATATTGTGGGAATTGAATATGCAACTTGCCCCGTCGCTAACAAGCCCACTTGTGGCAAAAAATATTTGCCAGTTGGCAAATTTAAATATTAATTGACCCTCAAAAGATAATTTATTGCTAATCCAAAGAATAGATAAGTACATAATCACGGGGGGTATGACTGCTGAAATCCCCTGTATGAATGGAGCCATAGTGCCACGCTCAGCTTGCTTCTATGTCACTGATGGTGGTCCTCTTTTGTGGACTTTGGAAACCTGTTTTTGGGATCGCTGGGGTCAGAACCCCCTGTAATCCAACACTTATAACCTATGGACCACCTCATGTGGCTTGGCTTTGTGTACAGGATTAGAAAAACGTGGCTCCTTTAGTCCAAAAATGGCACCATACCTGTTCCCCCGGGTCAGGCATTGCTCCATTCATGCCAATGGACTTGAGCTGCAATACCAAAGCCAACCTGTGGACAGGTGTGGCGCTGTTTCTGGATGCAAGCGGCCATGTTTTTCCAATCTTCTACAATGCGTTATGGAAGCATCTACAAAACAATTCTTGATAATTACGTGCTGCAATTTGCATTTTTGAATTGGGCTATGAAAGATATTGTCATGTCTGCAAATTGATTTCCATATTTACATGTTGAGCTCAGCGCCGGGCTCCACTGTGACCCTGCACTTTCATGTGTTAGTCCGCATTATCACCAGTTTCTTTGCATAGACCCTTGCTTCTCCGAGAAAATTACTGGGTCAGGAGATTAATTCTCGGTCCATTCCCTTAGGCAGCGTTCACATCAAACTTCTCAGCCTGCAATTCACTCCTGGAGTCTCAGGCTATCAACACCTATTGAACTTGCAATTCACATGTGGATCGCAGGCTCTTCAAGGATGCAGTAATTGTTTGCTGAGCCCCTTGCAGCCATCACTTAATAAACATGCTGTGATGGCAAACTACAAATGAACGGCTACTTCTATCCTGAGGGTGACAATCACTGGAGTTTAATTTGTGTTTATAGAGGTCTATTATATGAGGCTTGTAAACAAGTTGTTGGAAGTTCTACTGAGGTGTTACCTTCATAGGCATATTATTGTGAAAGCTGATTGGTAACTACTGTAATACTGCCCCTATGTACAAGAATATAACTACTATAATACCACTCCTATGTACAAGAATATAACTACTATAATACTGCTCCTATGTACAAGAATATAACTACTATAATACTGCTCCTATGTACAAGAATATAACTACTATAATACTACCCCTATGTACAAGAATATAACTACTATAATACCACTCCTATGTACAAGAATATAACTACTATAATACTGCTCCTATGTACAAGAATATAACTACTATAATACTGCTCCTATGTACAAGAATATAACTACTATAATACTGCCCCTATGTACAAGAATATCACTACTATAATACTGCTCCTATATACAAGAATATAACTAATATAATACTGCCCCTATGTACAAGAATATCACTACTATAATACTGCTCCTATGTACAAGAATATAACTACTATAATACTGCCCACTATGTACAAGAATATAACTACTGTAATACTGCCTCCTATGTACAAGAATATAACTACTATAATACTGCCCCTATGTATAAGAATATATCTACTATAATACTACTCCTATGTATAAGAATATATCTATTATAATACTGCTCCTATGTACAAGAATATATCTACTATAATACTGCTCCTATGTACAAGAATATATCTACTATAATACTGCTCCTATGTAAAAATATAACTACTATAATACTGCACCTATATACAAGAATATAATTACTATAATACTGTCCCCTATGTACAAAAATATAACTACTATAATACTGCTCCTATGTACAAGAATATAACTACTATAATACTGCGCCTATGTACAAGAATATAACTACTATAATACTGCTCCTATGTACAGGAATATAACTACTATAATACTGCTCCTATGTACAAGAATATAGCTACTATAATACTGCTCCTATGTACAAGAATATAACTACTATAATACTGCCCCCTATGTACAAGAATATAACTACTATAATACTGCACCTATATACAAGAATATAATTACTATAATACTGCTACTATGTACAAGAATATAACTACTATAATACTGCCCCTATGTACAGGAATATAACTACTATAATACTGCTCCTATGTACAAGAATATAACTACTATAATACTGCCCCATGTACAAGAATATAACTACTATAATACTGCTCCTATGTACAAGAATATAACTACTATAATACTGCCCCTATGTACAGGAATATAACTACTATAATACTGCTCCTATGTACAAGAATATAACTACTATAATACTGCCCCTATGTACAAGAATATAACTACTATAATACTGCTCCTATGTACAAGAATATAACTACTATAATACTGCTCCTATGTACAAGAATATAACTACTATAATACTGCTCCTATGTACAAGAATATAACTACTATAATACTGCCCCTATGTACAAGAATATAACTACTATAATACTGCCCCTATGTACAAGAATATAACTACTATAATACTGCTCCTATGTACAAGAATATAACTACTATAATACTGCTCCTATGTACATGACTTATGGATATGGGACGGACCCCCACTCCATCTTAAAACCACCATAACTACAGTAAACCTTGGCACTAGAATAAATACACAACACATTATTTTGGTTGTCAAAATGGCCACAGCTTTATTTAAATCACAGGATTAAAACAATCACAGTAGGAGTCAGGTGAAGTGCTAGTACCTTGGGATTCACAAGTACTGTGATATCCCCAGCTGTCTGACATACAGAACCAGGACAGACAGCCATAAAAGGGCGGCACGCATTGGCTTGCCATTCAAGCAGAGCCAGTAAACTCTCAGGGCACCAATGACCCTATTATCCTCACTCCTGTGCTTAACCACTGTGCCCGCCCCTGATTGACGTTACCATTACAACGTCCTTGAGGTTGGCCACCAAAGCCGAGCCTGTTCACCACCATGAGGTTTTACATCCTCTATTAGTTAAAATGAGTCCACCTTAACTTGCCTGCAACTTCCACCTGACTCCTAAACCGCCACCAGAGAGGCCATTTGACACCTTAAATGGACTCGACCCCCACCAACCATTTCTACATGCTATGGAAAGTCTGTGCACACAAGTAATCAAATTAAAATTCCAGAGCTCAGACAGATTAATTTTATCAATGCCATGCTACCAAGTTATGATCGATAATACTGTAACTACAGCAAAATAGCAGTTGCTAAACATCATGCAATGAGGATCCCATAATGGGGAATGTGGAAAGTAAACCATAATTAAGGCCGTAGCCACAATCTGAATACCTGTATAATTACATCTGTCATGCCTCAAAAAACTATCATACCGCACGTATTGTAGCCAGCTCTAATAATTCACCAAATCACAGATTTTTGTTCTAGAAACCACCATTATTTACAGTAGCTGTGCAGTAAAATTTCTTAGACCCACTTACTATCACTACCCGAAAAGTGATGAACATATCAATAGAAAGATATTATAAATCGGGAGTAATTAAAAACTATACACAATATAACAACATTATAACCGACCATAAAATAACGTTCAGAATATCTGGAAGTAGGAATTTAAATAAACCTAAAGCAGAAAAGGTCTTCAAAGGCATTATTAATAAAACTGACACGCCATTGTTCATTGTTTTTCATGCGCTTGATAACATTTACTGTTGACCTCTATTCACTTGATTACTTTACCCTTAGCCGCTCCCACTGGCTCAAGGGCACCGGGAGTAGGCATACTGCCCCATTGCTCTTCAGTTTCATGCTCTAGATAACTGCATTGTCCAGACGACAACCTAGTTCTCTTCTCCCCTCCAGCCGCTGTTCCTGGCTCAGAGGAGGCAATTTCTTCTGTAGGCATGCAAAATATGATTGCCATGACCCCAGGGCCTTTACCCTAACAGGGTCCTATAAAATAAAAATGCTTCTGGAGACCAGGGGGCCATACCCTGATGGTCACCCCTCCATACCAGGGGGCCATACCCGAGATGGTTACCCCCTCCACACCAGGGGGCCATACCTAAGATGGTTACCCCTCAAAACCAGGGTGCCATACCTGAAATGGTTACCCTTCCAAACCCAGGGGGGGTCAGCGGACAGTTTATTTACAAATAACATAAACATTTACAATAAGTATGAAATACACAATCTTATACGACATGAGGGGAGGGTTCTTGGAGCCCCAAAAATTCTGGCTAAATATTTGGCAAAAACACAAGAACTTAAAAAATCCACGTTACCCTCAGCCGTAAACCACCAGCCTGAGGGCACCAAACATCCCGTTCCGGGAAGTCCAACCACCAAAAGCTCCCGGGTAACACCCCGTCCAGAGTTACCCGTCCAGAGCCATAACCAAAAGCCAGATCCAAAAGCTCCCGGGTAACACCCCGTCCAGAGTTACCCGTCCAGAGCCGTAACCAAAAAAGCCAGATCCAAAAGCTCCCGGGTAACACCCCGTCCAGAGTTACCCGTCCAGAGCCGTAACCAAAAAAGCCAGATCCAAAAGCTCCCGGGTAACACCCCGTCCAGAGTTACCCGTCCAGAGCCGTAACCAAAAAGCCAGATCCAGAATTTTAACTTCCAATTCCTTTTCGCTGATTCAGCGTCAACTCCAAGAACCCCACCCCAGAGGTCCATACTTAATATGGTTACCCCTACTGACCAATTTATAAATAACTTCCAAGGACCCACTAAAAGGGAAACAAATAACTTTTTTTTTTTTAAATTTTAAATTCATGTTCTTATTAAAATAAACATAAAATAAACATCAAAGCATAAATAACATTAACATGCTGGGGGTAGTCCTTGAAGCTCCCAAATCTGGTGATTACCAAACATAAAATGTACCAACAATTACTCCCAGCCGTTACCCCACTAGATCGGGAGCACCATAGCCACAAGGGTTCCAATGTTCACTTGAATTTCCTGGGGATCCGACAAACTTTTGCCGAAACTCCCCTCCACCTTTCACCAGGTCCAGAACCATATCAACTTCCAAAAAGAGGAATCATATCCCAATGGATCCCCCAGACCAATTTCTAACCAACTTCAAGGACCCCCCCAACCACCAGGCTCCAGGTAATCCACTCAGACCTGTGCTATCTGCCATCTTAAGTAATATAAAAGAAGCACTTGGTGGGTATACACCGATCCCTTTTTTTTTTTTTTTTTTATATATATTATTCACACCTTCATTAAAACAAACATACCATAAAACATCAAAGCATAAATAATATTAACACGCTGGTAGGAGTCCTTGAAGCTCCCAAAAAATCTGGTGATTACCAAATATAAAGTGAACATGAAATGTACCAACAATTACTCCCAGCCGTTACCCCACCAGCTTGGGAGCACCATAACCACAAGGGTTCCAATGTTCACTTGAATTTCCTGGGGATCCGACAAACCCTTGCCGAAACTCCCCTCCACCTTTCACAAGATCCAGAACCATATTGAATTTCAAAAGGAGGAAACCATATCCCAATGGATCCCCAGACCATATTTAACCAACTTCAAGGACCCCTCCAACCGCACAAAAACATGTGGGATAAGTGAGGGTGAAAACCATGCAGGTTTACAACCAAGGTATACAACAGGTTAATAATGGAAAATATCCCATCCTAAGGTCCAGGAATAGACAGAGATGGGCAATGCTGTGTTATATGCTGTAACAATAAATGAGAAGCCGCCTGCTCCTCTACAGCAGTTACAGACTCTAATCACCAGCTGCACATAAATGGTAAGAAATATGTAGGTCTAATATAAGCTGCCTGCAGCCATAGGTGTGTGATAGAAAACTGCAAGTTCTGTATCCCAGTCACTCAACTACATACAATTACAATAGACGAGAGACAGGGCTGAAAACTGGGCCCATGATGTGTTTTCCAGAGCAATGTGCAGCCTCACACTAGGAGTGCCCACTCACTGCCCGCCATGTGCTGAGTTATTAGTGCCCACTCACTGCCTGCCATGTGCTGAGTTATTAGTGCCCACTCACTGCCCGCCATGTGCTGAGTTATTAGTGCCCACTCACTGCCCGCCATGTGCTGAGTTATTACTGCCCACTCACTGCCTGCCATGTGCTGAGTTATTAGTGCCCACTCACTGCCCGCCATGTGCTGAGTTATTAGTGCCCACTCACTGCCCGCCATGTGCTGAGTTATTAGTGCCCACTCACTGCCCGCCATGTGCTGAGTTATTAGTGCCCACTCACTGCCCGCCATGTGCTGAGTTATTAGTGCCCACTCACTGCCCGCCATGTGCTGAGTTATTACTGCCCACTCACTGCCCGCCATGTGCTGAGTTATTAGTGCCCACTCACTGCCTGCCATGTGCTGAGTTATTAGTGCCCACTCACTGCCCGCCATGTGCTGAGTTATTAGTGCCCACTCAAGTGTGCCGAGTTACTCCCCGATTATTTATTTTACACATGATAAAACATAAACCATTCAGGCCTGTGCTATCCACCTTCTTAGGTAATATAAAATAAGCTCTTGGTAGGTATACTCTGATCATGCAACATACGAGAGGGAGGACTAAAGGCTGCAATAGCTACAGAAATCAAGCACTAAGCTGGAAGTCATGTCCAGGTTATATGTACAGCCAGGAAAATGACCCAGAGACACAGGCTGTCTGTACCCAGCATGATCCGTATATAGCAGAGTGAGGAGTGATATCATGTATACAGACCTGTGGTACAGGTTGCGTACACAGCACAGGAATAGAGCCTTTACACATATACCACATATATAGTGAGTAACCTGGTTACACGGGATCTGCACACCCAGCATCAAAGTATGTAACAGAGATGAGGTCACATACAGATCATCAGACTCCATAACTGGGAAGGGGGGATAATCCGCACACAGCAGGGTCAGTATACAGTGCACTGACATGAAGTGCAGCCTCTCATCATCATACATATACCATCCCCCGACTGCTCCTCTCACCAGTGTCTCTAATACATGGGACTGCCCAGCTCCACCATAGTAATGGCAGACATTGTATGTGTCCCTGCTCTGTCCTATCATACATATACCATCCCCCGACTGCTCCTCTCTCACCAGTGTCTCTAATACATGTGACTGCCCAGCTCCACCATAGTAATGGCGCAGACACTGTATGTGCCCCTGCTCTGTCCTATCATACATATACCCAGAACTCATGAAGACTCTGTATAATACAGCAGTAATGTGGTATATCAGAAATGTCTGCAGGGAGGACACACAAAAGCTGCCTCTGCAATAAGTGAGGGAACATGGCCGCTACATGAATTTCTGAGGTAATCTTGATCCCAGATATGATGTAGGGGCTGATACTACCCTAGTACACACTACACAATGTCTGAGGTGAATGCAGAGTAGTATATGAAACATGTCTGCAGGGAGGTCACACAGAAGTTATCTCACAGTCTGTGAGGAAAATGCAGCATGCACATGAGGGACATGGCAGCTCCATGAATTGCTGAGGTAATAATGATCCCATACATAATGTAGGAGCTGATACTACACTGGTACATGATGTCTGAGATGACTGTGCTCCTAAAATCATCTGTAATGTGAGGTGATATCCCCAGTATTATACTCCCTGAAACTGCAGACATGCTTCCTCCTGTTCATCCTGTGCATGAAAGAGGAAGAGACACAGATTTCCTGCTCTATATAATCCCCACCCTCCTCACAGTGACCCACCAGGCACAGACATACTGTGCTTCTTACTCTTAAAGCAACATCCCTCGTGCTTAAAAATCTACACCACTAGACCAAAAAAGCTGCAGGAGTAAAGGTCCACCCATCCCCAAGTCATGTCCTCCTCCGCCTATGGCTCCAGTGGTTTCTAGAATATAACTACTATAATACTGCTCCTATGTACAGGAATATAACTGCTATAATGCTCCAGACAATATCGTGATATAAAAGAAAGGTCATCTTAATATTATCATCTGTTTTATGTTTAACATGTTTTTAGAAACTGATATTTTTTTTATTTTGCATATCAGTATTTCTTTTTATAAACAGAACAGATACCTGATTTCTTGCGGTTTTCTCTCCGAGCTGAGCCTCTTAATAAGCTGACTCTTGTCCTCCCAGGGTCACAGGCAGGATTACAGTGACCGGCATTGTCTGCACACAGTTTATACACTTTTGGTCAGGGAGTGATCACGGGACGACGGCTTTCATCAGCTCATGTTGGTGCTGTAAAGAATAGATGTAATTGATGTGAACAGCGGCTCAAGATGTAGAAAAAGATAGAATATGGAAATAGAATTCTAAATGGAAAATAAAAGCAGAAAAAGGATCACTCTCTGGTTGTAATTAGTGAATACCATACCTCGTGTCTATAAGGTCTATAAGTGGAAGAATGGTAATCGCTCCCTTGGGGAATGTTCTTCTTCTTTCCTCTATTGTATATTCTTTTCCTTTTGTAATTATTACTGTATATGTACATAATAGGAAAACCCAGTTCCCATAGAAACCTGTATGTTGGGGGCACCGTGTGGTCAAAAGTACCGGAGCGGAATTCATTATTGACACCCACTGACCGGACTATCTGGTCACCAGGGACTTGTTACTGGTTGCCATGGTGACAGGAATTTGTTGTCCCTAATATTATAATAATTCTATGATTTAGAATGTCCGTATATGATGATATAACTAATGATCATCGCTCCTATTTTTAATGATGGTTGTGGATGAATGTCGGGATTTCTGCTTCTAGAATTTTCATGTCTTGATTTATCTTCATCAAAATGTCTCTACTCCAGAAGGAAGGAAAATCTCTGCTAGCGCCACCGTTAGGTTGTTGGCAGGTGATCATCGGTTGCTGGTAGTTTCCTTGATTGCTGGGGGCAAACAAAGTTTTTTAGTAACAGGCCGAATATTCTGTTTTACTGAAGTATCGGACTGTGTCATATAGGAGAATAGGAGATTGGACATTCAAGTCCTTCAGTAAAAAAATATTATTAAAAAGTTTATTTTTGAACAAGAAAATTAAAAAACAAGACTATACATACTTGGCATCACAGCATTTTTAAACATCTAATACTTGGCTCATACTTTCTGACCCTACTGCAATAGACTAACTCTGACCCTACTGATTGTTATAGATGTACACTGCTCAAACAAATAATGGGAACACTAAAATACCACATTCTAGATATCTCTGAATGAAATATTCCAGTTGCAAATTTTTATTCATTGCATAGTGGAATGTGTTCAGAACAATAAAACATAACAATTATCAATGTAAATCAAAAATGAATATCCCATGGAGGTCTGAATTTGAAATGATACTCAAAATCAATGTGGAAAATCAAATTACAGACTGATCCAACTTCAGTGGAAATGCCTAATGACAAGGAAAAGATGCTCAGAATTCTGTGTATGTGGCCTCCATGTGCCTGTATGACCTCCCTACTGTACAACGCCTGGGCATGCTGCTGATGAGGCGGCAGGTGGTCTCCTGAAGGATCTCTTCCCAGACCTGGACTAAAGCATCCGCCAACTCCTAGACTGTCTGTGGTGCAACGTGACGTTGGTGGATGGAGCGAGACATGATGTCCCTGATGTGCTTGATTGGATTGAGGTCTGGGGAACGGGCGGGCCAGTCCATAGCTTCAGTGCCTTCATCTTGTAGGAACCGCCGACACACTCCAGCCACATGAGGTCTGGCATTGTCCTGCATTAGGAGGGACCCAGGGCCAACCGCACCAGCGTATGGTCTCACAAGGGGTCTGAGGATCTCATCTCTGTACCTAATGGCAGTCAGGCTACCTCTGGCGAGCGCATGGAGGGCTGCACGGCCCTCCAAAGAAATGCCACCTCACACCATTACTGACCCACTGCCAAACCGGTCATGCTGAAGGATGTTGCAGGCAGCAGATCGCTCTCCACGGTGTCTCCAGACTCTGTCACGTCTGTCACATGTGCTCAGTGTGAACCTGCTTTCATCTGTGAAGAGCACAGGGCGCCAGTGGCGAATTTACCAATCCTGGTGTTCTGTGGCAAATGCCAAGCGTCCTGCACGGTGTTGGGCTGTGAGCACAACCCCCATCTGTGGATGTCGGGCCCTCAGACCATCCTCATGGAGTTGGTTTCTAACCGTTTGTGCAGACACATGCACATTTGTGGCCTGCTGGAGGTCATTTTGCAGGGCTCTGGCAGTGCTCCTCCTGTTCTTCCTTGCACAAAGGCAGAGGTAGCGGTCCTGCTGCTGGGTTGTTGCCCTTCTACGGCCCTCTCCACGTCTCCTGGTGTACTGGCCTGTCTCCTGGTAGCGCCTCCAGTCTCTGGACAGTACGCTGACAGACACAGCAAACCTTCTTGCCACAGCTCGCATTGATGTGCCATCCTGGATGAGCTGCACTACCTGAGCCACTTGTGTGGGTTGTAGAGTCCGTCTCGTGCTACCATGAGTGTGAAAGCACAACCAACATTCAAAAGAGACCAAAACGTCAGCCATAAAGCATTGGTACTGAGATGTGGTCTGTGGTCCCCAGCTGCAGAACCACTCCTTTTGAGGGTGTCTTGATAATTGCCAATAATTTCCATCTGTTGTCTATTCCATTTGCACAACAGCATGTGAAATTGATTGTCAATCGGTGTTTCTTCCTAAGTGGACAGTTTGATTTCACAGAAGTTTGATTTATTTGGAGTTATATTCTGTTGTTTAAGTGTTCCCTATTTTTTTGAGCAGTGTGTTTACTGATCATATTCTGTGAAGGGAGGAGGAGGTGAGCTGTGACATCACCTATTGTGAATGGTGAATCCTGTGTTATCTACTGTATATAGAGGTGTTATCAGTCATTGTACATGAGGGGGAGGAGGTGAGCTGTGACCTCACGAATTGTAAATGGTGGACTTTGTGTTATCAGCTGTATATCGATGTATCAATCATGTACAGGAGGTGAAGGACAACTGTGACATCAGGAAAACATCTTACCCTTTAAGAAAGAGATCAGGACCTCGGTACCACAGTCGTGGAGCAGCCCCTGAAAAGTTACTGGTACAGCTGTAGACTTGGTTGCACCATGTATTGTGTGGTCGGTGAGGGATGTAGCACATTAAGTAATATATGTATGTAGTGCCTTTTTTCCTTGTTTTTTTTTTTCTTTTTTCTTTTACAATGATCGAACCGCGGTGACAAACAGTAATTACTCCGGTTACTCATTCTGGATGTGGGAATTTGCCCCTGAGCTTTCACTAATACTACGTTCCTTCTTGTTGAGCATAACAGTGACTTGTTTTTCTTCTTTTCTCTTTTTTTTTTCTTTCATTTTTTTCCCCCTTTTTTGCCATTTATTTTTCATGGACATCGCTGCAGCGTGGAGTAAAGTTGTGTAAATGAAAAGCTCGTAGCCCGGGGTGTAAATTTTTATTTTCTTTGACTTCCTGATACTTAGAACTGTTCCTCCTCAGTGACTTTGCCCCTTTTCTTTAATTCCCCTTAAGGCTGCAGGGAACAGATGGAGCATGCCGGGGTGGCAGATTGTAATCTGATTAGTAAAGAGTTAAAAGGATTTGCATTTTATCCTTGGAATCAGATGACTCTTAATTGTGGCACTTACAGTATTAGTGAGCGAAGGGGGGAGAGGAGCAGCAGGGGGAATGCTAGGATATTCGAGGTATCAGGCAGTACTAGGATAATTGTTGGATGTGTTGAGTATACACTATTTACAATTACTAATTAGATGGACCGTTAGGGGGGCTAAAGGAATTTGAGGTATTGTGTGGAGTATTGTGTGGGGTTGGCATTGACCAAAACAGTGCAAAATTAGTTTGTCAGGAGGATCGGGATACTGCCACTGGATTGCGGTCAGGGCTGGATATTTGGAGTTAAAAAAAAATTTTTTTCTCCCATTCGGCGATGTTTTTCTTTTGTTCCTGTGCCTCTCCGCTCCTGAGATATGATGCCTTCTTCCCTGTATATAAATCTAGTGTTGAGATCCTAGGGGGCGTGTTTCATGGCTCTTCTCTGTGGGCGTCTCCTTGATGACCACGCCCACTTGAATAAAACACAAGATTTGCAGTCAGAAATTAGAGGGCCATATCTCAGGAACAGAGAGGCGCTAGGAACAAAAGAAAAATCATGCTGGATTTGGTAGAACAGCGGCATTTACATTAGGTTAAAAAATACATATTAATGGAAAGTAACGCATGCTCTCTAAGTAGCCACATGCTTGAATGGATGCATTCAGTGATGTGATATCATACTCTTTGTTATGTCACTTTGAAAAAGCCACACCTGTAACTATAGTTACAGTGGGGCAAAAAAGTATTTAGTCAGTCAGCAATAGTGCAAGTTCCACCACTTAAAAAGATGACAGGCGTCTGTAATTTACATCATAGGTAGACCTCAACTATGGGAGACAAACTGAGAAAAAAAAATCCAGAAAATCACATTGTCTGTTTTTTTTCATTTTATTTGCATATTATGGTGGAAAATAAGTATTTGGTCAGAAACAAAATTTCATCTCAATACTTTGTGATATATCCTTTGTTGGCAATGACAGAGGTCAAACGTTTTCTGTAAGTCTTCACAAGGTTGCCACACACTGTTGTTGGTATGTTGGCCCATTCCTCCATGCAGATCTCCTCTAGAGCAGTGTAGGTTTTTGGCTTTTCGTTTGGCAACACAGACTTTCAACTCCCTCCAAAGGTTTTCTATAGGGTTGAGATCTGGAGACTGGCTAGGCCACTCCAGGACCTTGAAATGCTTCTTACGAAGCCACTCTTTCGTTGCCCTGGCGGTGTGCTTTGGATCATTGTCATGTTGAAAGACCCAGCCACGTTTCATCATCAATGCCCTTGCTGATGGAAGGAGGTTTGCACTCAAAATCTCACGATACATGGCCCCATTCATTCTTTCATGTACCCGGATCAGTCGTCCTGGCCCCTTTGCAGAGAATCAGCCCCAAAGCATGATGTTTCCACCACCATGCTTTACAGTAGGTATGGTGTTTGATGGATGCAACTCAGTATTCTTTTTCCTCCAAACACGACAAGTTGTGTTTCTACCAAACAGTTCCAGTTTGGTTTCATCAGACCATAGGACATTCTCCCAAAACTCCTCTGGATCATCCAAATGCTCTCTAGCAAGCTTCAGACGGGCCCGGACATGTACAGGCTTAAGCAGTGGGACACGTCTGGCACTGCAGGATCTGAGTCCATGGTGGCGTAGTGTGTTACTTATGGTAGGCCTTGTTACATTGGTCCCAGCTCTCTGCAGTTCATTCACTAGGTCCCCCCGTGTGGTTCTGGGATTTTTGCTCACCGTTCTTGTGATCATTCTGACCCCACGGGGTGGGATTTTGCGTGGAGCACCAGATCGAGGGAGATTATCAGTGGTCTTGTATGTCTTCCATTTTCTAATTATTTCTCCCACAGTTGATTTCTTCACTCCAAGCTGGTTGGCTATTGCAGATTCAGTCTTCCCAGCCTGGTGCAGGGCTACAATTTTGTTTCTGGTGTCCTTTGACAGCTCTTTGGTCTTCACCATAGTGGAGTTTGGAGTCAGACTGTTTGAGGGTGTGCACAGGTGTCTTTTTATACTGATAACAAGTTTAAACAGGTGCCATTACTACAGGTAATGAGTGGAGGAAAGAGGAGACTCTTAAAGAAGAAGTTACAGGTCTGTGAGAGCCAGAAATCTTGATTGCTTGTTTCTGACCAAATACTTATTTTCCACCATAATATGCAAATAAAAGGAAAAAAAAACAGACAATGTGATTTTCTGTATTTTTTTTTTCTCAGTTTGTCTCCCATAGTTGAGGTCTACCTATGATGTAAATTACAGACGCCTCTCATCTTTTTAAGTGGTGGAACTTGCACTATTGCTGACTGACTAAATACTTTTTTGCCCCACTGTATGTAAGAGGGTACAGCTTGAATGACAGTACAGGCATTGTATCAGGAAGTATTTGAGTTGTCACGGGATACCGTGACAGAGAGGAACCAGAAGACCACGGTGTCTGGTTTCACATACTCATGTACTGGTTAGAAGTATACCTGTGCAGGTTTTTCCTTTTCAGCAGTGCAAGGTTTAATCTGTTCAGTTGAAGCTCCTGGAGCTTTCCTTCTTGGATTGTCTCAGCTGTTCAGTGTTGGCCACTCCTCTGTGCTATATATACTTGCATCTCATACTTAGGAATTGCTAGTTTTAGTTTTTACTGCCTGGTTCTTGAGTTGGAGGTGTAGTTTGTGGTTGTAGGTTGCGTTTGGATATGGTTTCTTCCTCTCCTATTTGTTTTTTACCTTCCTTAAACTCCCTTGTGTCCCACTCTGTTGTTTTGGTGTTGGTAATTCCATTTATCCCTGTCCTTCTTCCCTTGTTTGTCTGGTTAGTGTGTTCCTATACACTTAAGCCTATCACAACCCTGGGTGGGGAGGAGACACATAGGGGTTCATGTAAGAGCATAGCAAGGCACATAACCCCGGCATCTCCACCTTCAGGAGTAATCCGAGGACAGGGATAGGTCAGAGGGTCCCTAGTTCTAGGGACCTGGTTAGCGCCCACAGCCCCAACACCATCATGACCTGGGTATTGCTCTGCTTAGGACCTTACTCCTAAATGACAACTCCACAGAATTCTTTTGGCTCGCCCCTGGGCTCCCAATGGGAAACTGGATGTGAGTCCTTATAGACTGACATGGGAATGATAGAGGAGACACGTGGACATAAAATTAAGGTTTGTAGATGGAGTTGGAGTCCTGGAGAATAAAGTTTGTTTTGAGGGGAAAAATGGGGATGTTTTGGTTTAGTTTGGCATTATACTCCGAGCACAATAAGTTTGTAGTTTCTCCTGGTGGGAAGTATAATTAGTTTCTATTTTTGCAATCCTGTAAAATATTTTCCCAGGCACAGCCTTCTATTCCATAGACATTTACGTTAGCTATGATCAGCTGTACTTGTAGCAGGGATAATGAGACTGCTCTGGCCCACTTTCCTGCTTGTATGGCTTTTGTAGAGTTTGTGCTAGGACCTTACAGTCCAGGAACCCTATCTGCTTACACAGGAGGAGGATTTGGCGGCTTTCTAGGTATTGTTTTCGGAGAAGAAGAGATGACTGTGGCCTCTTTTTAATCTGATCAGCTGTTTCTGTGACCACATCCATATGCGTTGGCACTTTTGATTGTACAATTTAACATCCTTTTAAATCCCATTAAGCTCTTGTGCCCACCGCAGGCATTGCATTTCCAGAATACCGCCAGAATCGTGGCCAGTTTTAGCTTTGGAATCTGTAACACAGAAAAACGTAAATACAATGTGATTTATCTGCAACAGTAATGAAAGAAATTGGAAAAGAAAAAAATAATTTTTTTGTGCTTTAAAGAGCAGCTATCACTTGCCATTATTATATATTTTTTTTAAATTTAATTATCTGGTGTAAATGCCGCTGTTCTCCTGAATCCGGAGATGTTTTTCTTTTATTCCTGTGCTTCTCCATTCCTGAGATATGACCCTTTCCTCCAGGTATGTGAAGTTATCCAACTGGGTGTAGTCCTCAAGAAGACACTCATAGAGAAGACCACACCCACTTGGCCAAAAGGACTTTATTTAGATGCAGAGCAGAGGAGGCCATATCTCAGGAAAGCAAAGGAGCAGGAGCAAAAGAAATACAAAGCCGGATTCAGGAGAACAGCCGCATTTACACCAGGTAAAAAAAAAAAATACACATTTATGGTCCTCTTTTTTTTCAAAGTTGGTTATGTAACATAATAATCTGTCACTAAATATTATCACCTGTAAGGGAAATGTGAAAGCAAATAAGTTTTATACGCAAGGAGAAGACTCATTTTTTTTTAAATTGTTCCAATGAACCTACAGTTAAAAATTAAGCTTGGATAATAATCTTCAATAACAAAAAAAAACTCTCCTTCCATTTTGTGTACACAGCATCAATGCAGACATTGCATCTCCATGGTGCAGAACATTACAACTACTGTGTAGTCAGATCCTAAAGTTGTGTGTCCTCTTAATTTGCAGTCTGTAGGTAACAGAGGAAGTAACACATGACTAGTAGTCTGTAACTGTGGGGACACCAATATCTGCATAGGGGCTGCATAAACGATACGGCTATCACAGGTTTACCACGACAGAGAGGAGCTAGTAGTCTGGTTTCTCCTACTCCTGCACTGATTAGAAGTACTTCACCTTCATATTAAATGGTGCAGGTTTCTTTTAGCAGAGCAGGGGTTAATCTGCTCATTTGTGAGCTCCTGGAAGCTTTCCTGCATTAAGGCTCTCAACTGTTCACCGTTGCCACTCCCCTCTCCTATATATTCTTCTCCTACTTTGGTTTTACCCCATCCTTCACTCCCCAGTGTTAAACCTCTGTTGTTTGTGTGAGTATATTGTTATGATTGGTATTTTCCTTTATCCCTGTTCATATTACCTTGTCAGTCTGATTGTTGTATTACGTTACACTACTGCTCCCCCCTTCCCTGTGTGGGGGAAGTGTACAGACTGAGGGTAAATTCAGGAGCTAAGGCAAGGTACGTGGCCCCGGTGTCTTCACCATCAGAATTAATCTGGGGAACAGGGCAAGCTAGAGCGCCCCTAGCGTTAGGGACAGAGAAGGAGCCACTGGTCCCGGGATACCCGACGACAGAGTTGTGACAACGGTAGATGTTTACTCAAACTATTTACAATGTTGCCTGATGTACTGGAACAATAAAACACATTTTTGCTAAACTACACATGACGCGTTTAGGTTGCATGAGTGCTAGTTTTGCCATACGGATTCTGATAGTCCACAGAATTATAGCATCTTTCAGCTTAATAATGGGGTTTATGGATCTCGACAGCAGTGTGCACGCAGCTTCAATGAAAGGAAAATATTTTTGAAATTTCCTTATTGCCCATAGGAAATGTAGTAAGTGCGACTGCGGGACCCATAACAATCCCCTTTCTTGCTGCTGTCCATAAATTCCATGCAGAACGCCCATTTGGGGAAACGACATAATAGAATTAGATATTTGAGGCCGTATGTTTGCTGTATAATTACACATAAGAAGAATGCATCATGGAGGAGCCTGCGTCTCCCGCTAGATGAAGACATCCATCCAACGTTGGGTTCATATTGCGGTTTATTAGGATGAATGCAGTTTTTTTTTTTTTTCCGCCTTGCTCTCGGCTCTTGAGTGGTAACTGTGCTGTGTGATAATATGGTGAAAGAAGCTGTAGAATACAAGCAGCGAGCAGCCTTTGTGCTAAATCCCTGCTGCCTGAAACCACCCACAGTGAATAAAAATTAGCAGTTTCTCATGAGAACCCAACCTGCTAATTACATTTATCTGCCAAAATTTTAAATTAGCATTCTGATCTGAAAAGGCGGAGGGGAAGATGGATGTGTCACAAATGCTATTTATTGCATTGAGGACGTAATATCATGGTGCTTCTACCGTTTAAAAATACAAAAACTCCACACCTGTAGGCATAAAACATACAGTCTCCTTTACAAATTTGCCAAGCAGTATCAAGGGTACATCTTCTGCTCCTGTATGGTTGCAGTTTAGTAGTCTGGGAAGAGTGGAGTCATCCCTGTCGATGTCCATGCCAGAGTTTACCAGTTTCAATTGCTCTGTTTTGTTAAAGGATTCAAGTTGTGGTCCTAAATTCAACTTAATTTTCTTCCTACATCACTATTTATTTATTGCAGTAATCTAAACGATTTACGAATATACTTGAATTAAAAATTCCCTAAAACGAAGCTTCATCAGTGACCCTCGTTTCAGGGGCTCGGGGTAGTCCCTACGCATGCCTGTGATGTGACGCTTTGCAGGGCATTGTTAACAGCCTCTTCATTCTCTGTTGGGAGCGGGGAAGTGTCATCACTGGGGATTTATCCTGACCGTCTGCATCATGGATGAGGCCTAAAATGATGCCGATGCCATGGTGTGAGTCAGTGCGCATGCGCCAGCCAAAAAAGGCTTAAGGCTGCGATAATGAACATCTGTGGGGAGTCCCTTTTATAAAGAAGGTCACAACACAGTGAGCCACAGTCTCCCGAGGAAGCTCACGTGAAACGCGCGTTGGGGCTGGTGACGTATTGTTCCACGTGGGGATTATAGGTAAGATTTAGTGGAGTGATATTTTCTATGTATCTTTAAAATGGTATATGCACCCTTAGTTATAGTACAGTAGCTCCCTTTTGCTAATAATTGTTATCCTCCCTAGCCATGAAGGCCTACAATAGTATATATACGGGCATTTTAGATCTATTTAAGTGGATACATGCAGTAAGATGATACTGATTATATGAGCATTGGCGCGTTATATAATTTCTGGTTATCCATTTATCCTCCCACCCACTAAAAATCTTTTTCTTGACACTATGTTCTTTATACCCGTGTCCAACTATCAGCTTTTCCGCTCTTTTGTTTTTTTATATATATATGTCTTATTTCTTTTTGTATATGTTTAAATAAACTTTGTTACACTTATTTTTGGACTAATTTGCTCAATTTTTTTGTTGTGGTTAAACACAACCAAAGGCTCTTCTAGTGACAACAGTGACTGATGGATAGCGTTCTCCTTGACTTCCGCAACATCGTTGGCGGCCGTTTTTGCTCAGCGTGAATCGACTTTCGTCAGTGAACAGCGCTGAGGCCCATTGGTCCCTCATCCAGCGTAGATGCTCTCTGGCCCTTGCAAGACTGTAACGCCTGTGCCTGGTGGTGTGATCAGGTACCTTGCAGGTTATCATGCACGCAGACCACACTGATGTAAACTGTTTCGAATGGTCTGACTTGACACTTTGGTGCCCCTCACCTATCTTAAATGTGCCTGGAGTTGTGACATTCATCATCCGAAGGGCATTGTTCACAATGAAGCGGTCCTCAGTGTGGGATGTGGCCGAAGGACTTCTACTTCTCTGCATCACTGTGACTCTTCTAGTCTCTCTGTATATCCGTTGCACTCTGTTGATGACTCTGTGACTCTCCAAGCTCAGTGGCCACTTCCATCTAAGAACATCCTGCTTGAAGCCTCGTAATGGCAACGCATCGGCGATCAATTGTTAGTTGTCGTTTTGGTCTGACAATGTCAAAATATGAACCGTGTGATGAGGAGGACTGTCTAATACCAATTCTAATTGAACCCCAAAGTTTATTGGCCGATTCATGGATCAAACACCTGTTGTGAATTGTGCCATTAAGCTCCTTGTTGAAGAACAGCAAATTGTTCAAAAAGTACTGAGACCTTGAACAGTTGGATGTTATGATTGAGTCACCGTAGGAGGCAAAAACAGAAATGCTAGCTAAGTCCAGAAAACCAGAGAAGTTGGCAACTATCAGATTGCAGACCCCTGAACCTATCAACACAACTAGCAGTAGCCGTAGGGGGTTCCTACGATGACCTAGACCCCTCGATCACAGCCGGAGAGATACATAGACCTAAAGAAGGAAAGGGGAAATCTAACTGCCCCAGAGCAGACCCCAAAGCAATAGGCAGCCCCCCACATATAATGACGGTGAAGCAAGATGAAAACACTTACACAGACAGAAAGACAGGCTGAGCAAAGACGGGGCCCAAAAACTACCTAGATAGGAACGGATAGAAAGGCTGCTGTCTGCAATCTGCCAAAACCCTATAAGAGACAAAAGCCAATAAGCTGATATAAAAATGGCCCTGAAGCAACTAAGCTTCAAAAACTAAATCAGCACTCAGGTACTTTCAGAAAACAGAGCTCAAGGAACACTGCACACTCCAGCAGGGAGTGGCAGAATCCAAAAAGCAAGAAAAACAAAAACAAATCTTAGATGCAAAAGGCAAAACAGAAAACTTAGCTTTAGGAGAGCAGGAATCAGACTGGTGTCCAAGAGTCCACAGAGAAATCACCCGCAGGGCAGAAAGGGCGTAGGCTGCCTTAAATCCAGTCAGTGACTCCACTCAGCCAATCGTCTTCATTAGTCCCAGGTGCCTGATAATCAGGCTCACTACCTTCCTTCACTAGAATAGGGAGTTCACCAGGCCTCAGTGACGGAGGGGAAAATGAACTCACAACAGTTGGACATGTGCATCCAAAAGTATAGAGACTGTCACATTATGTTCCCCTGAAAAGGTTAGAGGGTACTTTTATGTTCAACCTGAAATTTCACCCGAAAGCCAAATATCCCTAATTTTTTGTGAGTAGTGTATATATGGCCTCAAATTACAGAAGTGAAGATAAGCCCACAATGGAAGCCATAATGGTGGTGTGACGAACGTGAAGGAACCACATCTCGCCACCCCTCCTGACATCAATATTACATCAGCAGGATCACGTGGTAAGGTCTCCCCTCTTGTACCAACGTGACGTTCCGCACCTCCTGAAGACACGTAAGATTAACTTGGCACAGTTTTACACAGACACCCTCTGTCCACACAGGCCCAAAGACACAGGGAATGAGAGAAGGTGGACCACGCATGGTTATACATGTATAGTAGTCAGATATGCAAATACAATAGTGGTAGGACAAAAGGTATAATCAGAACATATGGTCAGTTACTGTCATGATCCAGGGTGGATCTGACAGATTAAATGCACAAGTAACCTTTTTTTTCCTGTGAGCTGTTTTAGCTCAGGATTGGTTTTGTCCCCGGTGGCCAGTATGGTCATTGCACTTGTCCTTAGAGATAGTTTTACCCTGGTGGTCAGTATGGTCATGGCACTGGTGTTTTTAGAGATAGTTTGCCCCCGGTGGTGGTTAGTGTAATTGCACGGGAATCACTAACAGGTGTGTTTGCTCTATAAAGTTGTGTCAGTAGTGCTCACTGACGTTGGTGACATTATTATTATTATTATTATTATTATTATTATTATTGTTGGGCTTTCCAACCATCCTGGGTGAAGGAAGGAGCTGGATGGGGAGCTGGAGGAGAGTCCAGGGTGGCTCATTCAGAGTCCTGGAGTGGCAGCCATGGTGTCAGCGAGGAGTTCATGTAAAGCATGGTGGAGTGGCAGCTATGGTGTAGAGCTGCACTCAGTTTGCTGGACTCTGTTACTGGAAAGCTGCACTCAGGTGCTGGACTCGGTTACTGGATAGTTGCACTCAGGTGCTGGACTCTGTAGGTGGACAGCTGCACTCAGGTGCTGGACTCTGTTGCTCCAAGGCGGCACTCAGTGTTGGACACTGTTGCTGTAAAGCTGCACCCAGGTGTTGGACCCGGTGGAGGAAGATGCACTCAGGTGTTGGTCTCTGTTGCCAGAAGCAAGTGCATCAGAGCAAAGCTAAGTGTTTCCCTGTTTGTCACTTTTCCTCATGTTGGTGTTAGTGCAGCGGTGGGGCCAGTGCCTGCGCAACCCAGCTCCCTAGCAAGGGATAGGTGTAGGGTGTGCCAGGGCTATAGGTTCCTGAGTGGCGCCCGGTGCGGAACTGGCATAGGGAACGTTAGGAGCGTTAGGGATACTGACTCAGGGGAGTGCAGGAGGTCTCCACGTTTCCCCGTTCCCTATTGCATGGCCCTCCGTTATAAATGTTTCCCTATCCCCCTTTGTCTTGTTGTATTAGTTACCGGCCTGCGGGCCACGTCACACTGGACAATTACACGTGCCGCATCCTGTTGTGTTAGTTACCGGCCTGCTGACCGTGTCACACAGGACGGGGCACGTGACAGTTACTAGTTGGATGAAAGGCCTGGCTTGCGGGAGAGGGAATGCCACATGGGGGAAGCTTGTGGTTCCTTTTGTGTGTGACTTCTCACATAATGTGTCCTTGAGACCTCCCAGATAAAAAGCAATTGGATATGCTTCACACAATCATTTAACCCTCTTGGTCACTCCCCCCCTGCACTCTGCGCTGGACCTAAATCCCTTCTCCCTGAGGTTTGGCAATAAATATATCTCCCAAAACCTATGAAAGAGCATAACTCCTTTCTGGACAGTTCTAGGGCAGCGGTTCTAGCGCCATTGGATCCAACCGGGCCCCTGCTGCTCGTAGAGACTAAACACATTTTCGCTACCTAGCTGCTACTGGCTGTTCTATGCATATCCTTTCCTGCGTGTGTTAGAATGGCTCGAGACCCAGGCAGGCGCTTGCCCTGTTCTGGGGATCTGGAAATACAGCTAGTGGGTATAGTATTTCATAACTCCTTTATGAAATCCTAGCTGGCTGAACAAAGGACTCGGGACGCATGGCTTGGATCCACGCATGGCTTGTATACCAGCTAGCTCGTGGGGGTGTGAATCCTTTGTTTAAAGCTGGCCGGGTGTCATGTTGCCACTGCATGTGCTGAAGGGGTTTTATTCCATACCATGTCCAATAGGATACAGATGATTAACATGGAATTATATCTCCAAAATTCTTCACAGGTGGGCTGACATTCAAAATGTATCCAAAATAGGGGATATTTTTAAGTGGTTTTCCCAGGATTAAAACTGACCATAAACGAGTGAGTTGTCGGCTGAATGTCCGTTTGGCAGACTATCTCTCCTGACTCCGCCATACACATGAGCAGTCAGTTCAACCCAGCGTTCACCTGTTTTCCTTTGGGAGAAATGAGATAGCTTCTGACAGGGGTGTATCTCTGCTGGAAACAAAAGGATCGTCTGATTCTTCCCTCTATTGGAGTCTGCCAGTCCCTTTAAAATTAGTGCATTTGGACGACTTTCATCTAATTATATGGACTTTTAAGAGAGACCATGAATGTTTGACTGTGGGGATCTGATCTCAGGTACCCAGGCAGATCGACACAATGAAGGGTGAAGGAGTGCCACATCCCATTAATTATTTCTTTATATCTGAGTGTTTTCAATACCTCAGCTTTTCCTAGTCACTTGACTGGGACTAAACCACAGTACCATGCATTGCTTCCATATTTTTGACTTTACCCACCCTTTATTAACTCCTCGTGCAAATGTGCACACACTCTATAATTAAAAAAAATAAAAAGTAGCGAAAAGCTGAATTTTTGACAGGTATATTTTATGTTTATAGAATTGAGTAACAGGCAGGTATGGAACTGTTCTCCAGCTCTGATAAAACTGCAGATCCTAGCGGGCAGTGACAGTTCCTGTGTTCCACCCCTGAATAACTTGTTACGCCTTTTTATGCAAATGTGCAAAAACTCCACTACCTTAATGTCTAGTCCTGGAAAAACTGTGATTTTTGACAGTTTGTTTTACAGAGTTGAGTAATGTGAAGTTGCCCAAGTGGGTTCCAGTCTGTGGCTCTGTAGCTATTGCGAAACAACAACTCCCATCTGGCCATTATAGGGCTCCTAGGAGTTGTAGTTTTGCAAGAGTTAGAGATCTCAGAAGAAACAAATGTTATGGGGACTTTAAAATTGATAATAGCCTCAATTTCTGTTGGATGCTGTTTTTGTATTTTGCAGTTGTCTGGTTAACTCAGTAAATGATGAATGTCGAAAGGTATTGGAGAAAAGAAAAAATCCAGAAAGTTTCATTAAGTGATTCATCCATTCCGCAGTCACAGTTGAGATTTCCCTATGGGCGCTTTGTTGCTATTAAAAATAAGTGATGACCTGGAAGTGGCACAAATATCTCAGTCTCTCGATATCTTTCTCTCGTCGTGTGAGAACTTTACTAAAACTTCTCCGATAAATGACTACAGAACAAAAATCCTCTGCTGGTAGACCGTGTAAGACGTCTTCTAACCGTCGTTTGTTTTCGCTTTTGACATTTTTAAGATGGAGAATATCATGAGATTTTTCTTCTCCTTGAGTTCTTTTTATGTTTATTATTTTCGCTTCCTTACCTTGGCCAAAATGTTTCACGGGAAAGTTGTTCTGATGAAAGACGGGACCGAACTTGAAATATGAATGCGGATCTGGTGCTCGGGGACTGTGGAGTGTGATGTTCCTCACTGTGGAGATTGCGCTTCATTCTCCTATGAAATATTAAGGAGATGGTGGGGTGGGGGGGGCTGATGCTTTTGAGTTTTTTTTGTTTTGTTTTTTTTTTTTCTTAAGCTGTTTTATGAATTTGTAGGATTTCCTTAGTTTTTAATTGGTACCTGTTTTCCACACATTTATTTATGGTGGCTAAGGTGTTGTGTTCTTATTCTTATTATTCCAGTTTTTGAGAAGTCTTTTCTCAATGGATCGAGTGCTTTTACGCAATGTCTTGGATGATCCCTTGAAAAAACTTCTTAAAGAGGACCCTTCACCAGGTTAAAAGTAGCCAGTCTCTAGCTCTCATTTTATTCCTGCATCTGAATATTCTTGTGGTTTTTTTTTTTGTTTTTTTTTCTTTTTAAAATTTGTTTTATGCTAATTTTTATGGTTTTTTCAAAGGGGACTGTGCTCACAGGATCCTCTGGGGGGTGTCTTTTAGGCTGCTTTGCATAATTAACCTAGTGAGCCACGCCCCTTTAGGGCTATTTTTTATAGTATTTACTAAATAAAAAGCCCTATATCTCTGGAACTGTATGGTGGATTTAAAAAAAAAAAAAATACTCAGAAGCAGCAGGACTAAAATAAAAGCAAAAACTGGCCACATTTCTCATTGTTACAGGTCCTCAGGGATTTTCCATTAATTTTTTAAAAATAAAATACAATTTTCTACAGAAATTCAAGACGCTCCTTATACTTTTTAAGTCCTGTACTGTCTCCGCACAGTAACATTTTATAGCCTATGCATGTGTCCTGTATAATACATCTGTGGGCAAACTGAGAAATAAGCATGGTGTCGGTTGTGTGACCGCCATCTGTCTTCTCCCACGCATTATGCAACCATTTACTTAAAAAGAAGCTATATCATATAGGACATGTGCCATACACCAGTCTAAAAAAATAATAATAATAATTATTTGGAGGAAATTGCGTTATATTTTTTAACAAATGCATGTAATTTAACACAGGTTTTTTTTTAGTGTGTCTTAAAATTAGAAAATGAAATCTGTACCTCTGATGGGCAGGTGCACCAAATTTTGCATTAGTTTATAGTGCAATTTGTGACTTTTTGCAAGTATGAACCCTTAATAAGGGTCATAGCAAGTCATCCATAGGGTAGGTGGTAATTTTCTGCTCGCTGGGGTCTGCCCTTCTCTCTACCTCTGCCAGTCCCATAGAGAATCCATGGAGCCTGGTCACCTACTGAACCATTCAGATGTGGCGCTGCAAGATTTGTAGAACCCCCATCATTCTGCAAGTTCTCACCTATCCTCCCGCTTCTCTAATGTGATACCTTGAGCCTAAAAGAATGATTTTAGACTGTTTAATTGCCGTTGATGAGGAAATCCATAAACACT
The DNA here is from genome assembly GCF_039654945.1 of Dendrobates tinctorius. NCBI lineage: Eukaryota > Metazoa > Chordata > Amphibia > Anura > Dendrobatidae > Dendrobates > Dendrobates tinctorius. The sequence goes on along the minus strand of NW_027361727.1, from coordinate 3,174,041 downwards.
TAATACCTCGCACCTCCTTTTTACGTTCTTCAATTAATTCAAAGATGATATCAACAGAGGTGTCATCGCTAAAGGCACAAACTGACAACCAGGCAGGAAGATCTATCCAGCAGGGTGGTTGCGACATTGGCATCCCGCGCACGTTTCGCGCTACGGATCAACCTGCTGCAGAGGATCCCATCAGCCTTGTCATATTTTATTCATGATGCTTGAGGATGAAATAGAAGGAGAAAAAAATGCTCAAATTCGTAATTATGCTACAAAGATTTAAACCACTTATCACCGTGACGCTCCCTGCACAATTCCTCCAGCAAAACCGTCTCCTCTCCGCCTGTCGCGTACGCCAGTTAGATACCTTGTTTTGCAAAAAATTGCTATGAGGTTTTGTTCTATTTTTGGAGACTTTTTAAAGTGAATGTAAAATGTTCTGATCAGAAGTTTTTTATGTTATTTTTTTTAAGTTTTCCTGTTGTGCAGTCTTTCCCATCGCTGCCTGCTCCGAGCTTTCTCGGCCTCCTGCCTGTCTCGCCAACATTATGTTTGTAGTGATTTTACTGCCTGTTTTTCCTTTTGATGTTTTTTGATAACATTATTAGCAGCATCCACAGAAAATCCCAGCACCCAGCGGTTTACAGAAGTGCACAACCAAAAAAAAGGTTTTTTTTTCCATACCAGTGAGAGTAGGATAATGGCGCTGATTAGGTAGAACTTGGTATATTGGAGGCCGCAGAGGAAGCGATGGGTGCAGCAAGGTCAAGGACATGTAATAAGATAATGACCTGCATCTCAATGTCATACAGAAAAGGAACACTAAAACTGAAGGATAAACGTAAAAAGGAGATAATCTGTCCGCCATTGTAGTCTGAAGAATTTTCTGTGCAATAATGAAAAACTCTTGAAATCTCATGGTGTTTGCTGACTCTTCTTGCGCCAAATTCATAAAAATGGCGCTTACGGTACATGATGAATTTTTGCACAAAGTCAAAAATTTTCTTTTTTTCCCTGTCTTTAAAGGGAACCTAAAATCTGATACATGGTGCCCGATCCACATAGGTACATACGGTACTTTGAAAGCGGTTGGGGACCGAAAACAACCGCAGCACAGGAGACTTGTCCGACAGGTAGGTCTTCGGCGGCTTCTTGATGCCCGCTCCCATTGAGTGACAGGTCTCTCCATGTGTGCTTGTGGGTCGCCCTCCCAGGGCCGTGGGGTACTCGGTACCGGGCTGGTGTCAGGGGGATGTGTCACAGCAGCGGTGACCCGGTCCGTGGCCCTGGGCGCCCAAGTAATCAGGGGTGTTGAATGGTGGTTTGTAGTTAATGGAATAGTTTGTGACACCACCTGTGGTGTTCGGCAAGTGGGATGTTGGGCTGACGCTGCATGCAGATCCTCTGGGGCTGGTGGTGTGTTGCAGCCAAGATGGTGAAGCTCCCCACAGGTGGAGCTGTAGCCCCAGGACAGTGTAGATGTAGGGGCAGAGGAGAGGCGCAGGCAGTGTAGAAGCTGATACCCAGATGTAGTGGTACGGGGTGTGTTGGCGCAGGAATAATTCGAGGACACCAGGACGTGCAGTTCCAAAGCTTTACTCAGTCTGTATCTCACACAGATGCCTGCCTCCGTGCTGTGTCCTCTGGGTCCTGGGCTCAGTCAACCTCCAGGCAAGATAGGATGCTCCCTTCCAACACTCCGCCAACATGTACCCTTCTGAACGTCTCCTCTATAGCGCCTTTAAGTGAAGTACTCCTAGTACTGAGTTACACTGGAGTGCCTCCTGACAGATGTTCCCAAGAACTCTACTTGTACGGCAGACAGCTGTAGCCTGCTTCGGGGACTCCTTACTCCTGAGTCCCGGCTCACTATCCAAGTTGCTGTTGTGCCCCCAAGCCTTAGATGGGAGTAGTGCATTTACAGCCCACTACTCCACCGGTGTCTGCTGCAGAACCATTAGTGTCCATACAACCTCGGGGACCGGGCCCCGGCCTTGCACTTAGAACTTCTAGACAGGGCTCTTCCTCTAACCCACGGCCTCTCTGTTCCCTTTTACTCCTTCGTTCCGTACTAATCTCTCTCTCTCTCTCTCTCTTAGAAGGTCAGGTTTCAGTCTAATGTCTTTCTCCTTTCCTTTCCTGTGCCTGCTGGCTCAGATCACTGAGGCAGCTGCAGCACTCCTTCCTCCATCCCTCTTCCAGGGATCCTCACTCCTCTCTGAGTGACTCTCTCTGACTCACTGACTGACCTAAACCTTCCCACTCTTTATGTATTCTAAACTCCTCCCGCCTCCCAGCACGTTAAGTGTTCCAAGCAGGGAGCCACCAAAGGTGCTCTGCTACACTCCAAGCAGGGAGCAGCAATGTGGCTTTGTTGAACTACCGTGTTGTGTGGGATGCGAGTGTTGGAGCGTGGTTAGGAGCCTCCAACTCACCTGGATGGTGGGGTAGAATCATAGAATCATAGAATCGTAGAGTTGGAAGGGACCTCCTGGGCCATCTGGTCCAACCCCCTGCTCAAAGCAGGATTCGCTAAATCATCCCAGTCAGATGTCTGTCCAGCCTCTGTTTGAAGACTTCCATTGAAGGAGAACTCACCACTTCTCGTGGCAGCCTGTTCCACTCATTGATCACTTTAACTGTCAAAAAGTTTTTTCTAATATCTAATCTGTGTCTCCTCCCATTCAGTTTCATCCCATTGCTTCTAGTCTTTCCTTGTGCAAATGAGAATAAAGTTGATCCTTCTACAATGTGACAGCCCTCAGGAGGAGGTGCAGTACCTTTGTGGCAACTGAACCCTCAGGGGCGCCACACTTGTCTAGAGAGAGACCGGGTCGCTGCAGGGAAGCAGTCAAGGTGAAGCTGCTGGGGACCCGCCTGTCTGACTAGTCTCCTGTGCATCTTGGTCCCCAGTGGCTTCCCGATGCCCACTTCCCTTGAGTGACAGGTCACTCCAGGATAAGCAGGCAAGGTGAAGCTGCTTGTTACCTGCCTGTCTGACTAGTCTCCTGTGCGTTTTGTTCCCCAGCGGCTTCTCGACGCCCACTCCCATTGAATGATCGGTCTCTCGGTGTGCTTGTATAGAGAGAGACCAGTCGCTGCAGGGAGAAGCCACTGGGGACCCACCTGTCTGTCTAGTCTCCTGTGCGTCTTGGTCCCCAGCGGCTTCTTGACGCCCACTCGCCTTGAGTGACAGGTCTCTCCATGTGTGCTTGTAAAGAGAGATGCAAATTGCCTCTTTAGAGAAAAAGAGGACTTGAACTCTATAGCGCCACCTGTTGGTAGTAGCGATCCTACAAGTCACAATCAACCCTTTAACGAGTCTTGTAATATGGCTTAGGATAAAGAGAGACCGGTTGCTCCAGGGAAGCGGGCAAGGTGTAGATGCTGGGGACCTGCCTGCGTGACTAGTTTCTTGTGCGTTTTGATTCCCAGCAGCTTTTCAACGCTCGATCCCAATGAGTGACAGATCTTTCCATGTGCTCACGTATAGGGAGAGACCTATCACTCCAGGGGAGCTGGTGGGAAGAAGCTGCCAGAGAGGTGCCTGTCTGTCTAGTCTCCAGCACTTCTCGGTCCCCTGGTGCTTTTTAAGCATGTTTATTCGGACTCCCATGACAGCACCACGAGAGAGGGGATCCGCCCTTCGGGAAAAGGAAACCTACAGATACAAAAGGGCGGCACCTCTCCCACGCATCAGTTAGTTTCCTGTTACTGAGGGGAAGGGATCCTACAGACCGGATCCCAGGCCGGCCGGCCGGTACAGGTAGCGAGGGGGTCTCCTACCTCGGCCTGGTGCGGATCTCCTGGAGGACGCCACTGTGGCCCAGGATGGGTGGCACGGCGGTGGTGGATACAGCAGGGAGCGGCATCCGGAGGAGGTCCGTCTCCATATGTGCGCGGTGGATTGAGGGGGGCCGGCGCTGCTGCAGAGCGCTGGGGCCGGGGAGCGCTCCATGATGGAGCACCCGGGCGTCCCGCGTGACTTCCGGTCACGTCGGAGTCGCGGTGACGTCATGGGGCGGAGCCTCGGGGCGCTTCCGGGTCGGCGGCGCCACTGCGCAGACGCGGGGACCCAAGATGGCGGAGCCCATCGAGAGGACACCGGTAAGCGCCGGTTCCCCTGCCCAAAGCGGCACCAGCTGGGGAGGGGGGCCCTATTAGGGGGGGAGGGCGCGGCAAGAGGAAATCTGCTGTCTGGAGGAGGGGTATATAGGCAGGACCCTAGATGGGTGCCTTGCCTTGGCCACATTATTGCAAGCCAGTAATGGAGAGCGATCAGGAGCAGCAGCAGCAGCAAAAGCAGCAGCAGCAACGGCGACAATCTTCACTGCCGCCCCTGGATTACCTTAGGCAGGTCAAACAGAAGAAGAAAGAGGCCCGTGACAGTAAGGAGCGTCCGGGACGAAGTGACCAGTCCAGTCATAAAAGCTCCTCTAGGCGGACAGGAGCAGCGACTGAGAAAAATCCCTCATTCTCCGGTACTTGATTGTGGCACTGGTAAGTGATCTTCGTGAATGTTCACTCAGTGACGGGGCCTCCTGTGTTTTATTCTAGGGGAAGAAAGCTACGAGTAAAGCCAGACACAGGGAATGCGCACTCTGTGCATGCCCGTTACTAGATTCATGCCCCAAAAAGTTATGTCCCCCCGTGTCCAGCAGACAGTGGCGGAGGAGTCGCCCGCAGTAGCGGCGTGTTTAAGGGATATAGTAAGGGCAGAGATGAAGGAAACCCTAAAATCCGTGTCCCAACCAGAGAGTGTAAGGGGTGAGGACCTGGTGGAGTCGGATTCCTTGACTGAGTGGAGGAGAAGTAAGGCCTCCCATATTTCATCTCCCTCGTCCTCCTCAGAAGAGGAGGACTCTGGTCGGTTTTGCCTGCCGCTCGACCGAGTAGACAAATTGGTAAAAGCGGTCAGAGGAACAATGGAGGTGGAGGAGCCGAAGCCTCAATTATCCATGCAGGATGTGATGTTCGGGGGGCTGGAGCAGAGGAAGCGTAGGGTCTTCCCACTAAACGAAAAGATCCAGGATCTCATCCGCAGAGAGTGGAAAAAGCCAGATAAGAGGGTCGCTACCACCAGCCCTCAAGCGGAGATATCCCTTTGACGATTCAGCAATGAATACTTGGGACAAGGCCCCCAAATTAGATGCAGCTATTGCGAAAGCATCGAAAAGATCCTCGCTACCCTTTGAGGACATGGGGTCCCTTAAAGATCCTCTAGACAGGAAGGCAAATACCTTCCTTAAAAATACCTGGGAAATGGCAGCCGGTTCCTTAAGACCAGCAGTAGCATCGACTTGCACGGCCAGATCCATGATGGTCTGGTTGGACCATTGTCTATCTCAGATAAAAAAAAAGCTAAGTCCAGATTAGAGAACCTCGGATAGATAATAAATTACGAGAAGTCCCGATTTCAGCCCTTAAAGGTCCAGAAGTTTCTAGGCTTGCTGTTAAATTCAGAAACTCAGCAGTGTAGATAAATTACAGCAGATACAGCAGCAGGTTCTTCGGGCAATCGATAGACCCTCCATGACCCTCAGGCAGGCCATGTCCCTGTTAGGCTCCCTAACCTCATGTATCCCAGCGGTCAAGTGGGCACAATTCCACACTAGGGCCCTTCAGAATGACGTCCTGGTTAATAGCAGAACCTTAGAGGGCTTCTTGCAGGGTCAGGTATTGCTAAGCCCCTCGACTATTACATCTCTTAGGTGGTGGCTCGATGTCGGAAATTTAGCCTCGGGGGTGCCCTGGGTGATAGATAACCCGCGTAATAACCACAGACGCTAGTCCTTGGGGTTGGGGGGCCCATATGGGGGACATAGTGGTACAGGGACAGTGGGACTCCGATGCTGAGGTCTCATCTAACCAGAGGGAGCTGCTGGCGATTGAATTGGCCATTAAAAAAAACTCATCATGTATCTACAGGGCCATCATGTGAGGATACTCTCGGACACCCAGGTAGCGGTAGCCTATGTCAACCACCAAGGTGGAACCCGCTCCAACGCCCTGATGCGGATAATGGAACGTCTCCTTCCGATAGCAGAGAAAAATTTCCTATCTTTAACCGCGCTCCACATCAGCGGAAAAGACAACATGAAGGCAGACTTTCTAAGCCGCAGGGCCCTAATGCAGGGAGAATGGGCCTTAAACTCAGACATCTACAACCAGATTGTCCGCAAATGGGGTCAACCGGAGGTGGACCTCTTTGCCACCAAGGAAAACAGGAAGGAAAAAACTTTCTGTTCCCTAAATCCCAGGGAAAATCCACTGGCCGTGGACGCCCTCCTAATAAAATGGGACTTCTCGCTGGCTTATGCCTTTCCGCCTTTGAACCTTCTACCTCTGGTAGTGAGGAAGATCAGGGAAGACGGGGCAAGAGTCATATTGATTGCCCCCTTCTGGCCCAGAAGGACCTGGTTTGCATGGTTGAGGACCATGTCAGTAAGCGATGCTTGGGTACTGCCGAACCTTCCAGATCTCCTCTACCAGGGGCCAGTCAACCACCCACAAGTAGCGGGACTCCGTTTGACGGCATGGTGTTTGAGAGGACACTATTGAGGGATAGAGGGTTCTCAAAAAATGTAATCAATACACTCCTAAAAAGTAGGAAACAAACCACCACAGGTATATATGCTAGAACCTGGAGGCGATTCCTGTCCACCTGTGAGTTTAATATCAGGGATGGAATACCCGTAAAACAGATTCTAGAATTCCTCCAGAGGGGTCTCGAGTTGGGCCTTTCCACTAGTACATTGAAAGTACAAGTTTCAGCTTTAGGGGCCCTATTTGCATGCGACATTGCCGGTAACCATTGGGTAGCGAGATTCATTAAGGCAGTTACCAGATCGAGACCCATACTCAAAGATAGGTGTATGCCTTGGGACTTAAATTTAGTCCTGACAGCCATGACAGAGAAACCTTTTGAACCTCTGGATTCTGCTTCACTAAAAATGATATCACTTAAGACAGCCTTTTTGGTAGCAATAACATCTGCACGTAGAATAAGCGACATACAGGCACTTTCCAGATTGCCCCCATACACAGAATTCTTACAGGATAGAGTAATCCTAAGGCCAGACCTGGCATACCTTCCCAAGGTAGCATCTCATTTTCATAGGACACAAGAGATAGTTCTGCCTTCCTTCCTCCCTAATCCAACCAATCCTAAAGAACAAAAACTTCAGGCTCTAGATGTTAAGAGATGCCTACTTAAATATTTAGCAGCCACAGATCCTTGGAGGAAGGAGAACGCATTATTTTTATCCTTCCAAGGTCCCAGGAAAGGGTATAGAGTGTCAAAGCGCACGTTAGCGAGGTGGATTAGGGAGGCTAGCTCTCTTGCCTACACAGCAGGTGGCGGTCCGGCTCCACAGAACCTGAGGGCGCATTCCACTTGTGCCATGGCATCATCCTGGGCAGAGAGATCGGGAGTATCAATTGACCAGATATGTAAGGCGGCCACCTGGTCATCTCCTTCCACCATTTTTAACCACTATCGGTTAGACATGGGTGCCTCCTCAGATCTCACCTTCGGGCTAAGGGTGCTGCAGGCTGTAGTCCCTCCCTAAATTAGTTTACATCTCTGTAATTCTCTCGTGGTGCTGTCATGGGAGTCCGAATAAAGTATTAAGTTACGTACCATGACAGCACCCTTAGTTCCCTCCCTTGTTCACGTATAAGGGTGCACTCCTTTAGGAGATTGTTTCACGAATTTACCTCATGTGGGAGATGGTATAAAGAATTGTAAATAGGATAGATAGGTTGTATATATTGTGTATATGTGGTGTACTAACCATGGTAGCCTCTCAAGCTCTGTAATCCAACTGATACGTGGGAGAGGTGCCGCCCTTTTGTATCTGTAGGTTTCCTGTTCCCGAAGGGCGGATCCCCTCTCTCGTGGTGCTGTCATGGGCTTCCGAAAAATACCGTTACCGGTATGTAACTTAATACTTTTGCTCAGAAATGCCGCAGCGTTTGAGAGTCAAACATTCATGGATTATATCATACAGCGAGTATCTGATACACGTATCGGCTATCAGATTCCCTTTAGGATCTAAGGGGTAACATTTGTCCTTGTGGAGAGTGACATGTCTAGCATGCCAGTGTAAGGAGACTTATGAGCTATGCTCTGGTAAATTAAATTTACAAATCACCTCTTAAGAGAGTAAGAGGACTTGAACTCTAGCGCTGCCTATTGGAAGTAGCAATCCTAATAGTCAATATTAACCCTTTAATGATCCTTGTCACATGACTTAGGATAAAACCCAAACCAGGATCCCAATTTGTGACTCATGTTTCAGGGTGTTTTCCCTCCTCGGTGCAAAGTTTGAGATCTGATTTGATGTAGAAGAGGCTTATGACTGGGATCTAAGGGGTAACCTTTCTCCTTATGGAGCATGAGATGTGACATGCAGGGCATGTGAGTGTAAGGAGGCTTATAAGCAACTTCTTTAACCATTTCTGCAACTGTTAAGAGCAAAAAAAGTCACATTTTGCAAAATGTTGCAAAAATTGCTGGTGTAGAGAAAATCACTTGGTGGAGAAGGAAGGGGCAGGGGGTGAGACTGGTATACATTTGTGACAAATTTTGTGACTATTTGAAAAGTTGCAAATGATGAATCAAGTCGAATACATCTGGAAACTGGAAACCCTTCCCACAATGGGGAATTAAAAAAGCCAAAAAAAAACACAAAACAGGCGAGCACATATTAAAAAAAAAAAAACAAAACTGGAAAGATGAATTTGGTGCAAAACAAAAATGGCGCAAAACACCAAAAACTCAACATAAAATGGTGCAAATGCAATATTGAATTGAGCCCTCAGCCTTGTCAAAATCCTGCAGAGAACACAAGGATAAAGTCTCTTACTGATCAGTTTCAATGGGGAACAGCTGAGCGGGTGAGATTTACACAAGAGGATGTTGTCAGGCAGGGCTGAGAGGGGAGGCTCCTGCTGCAGGTAGTTGTCTTACAGCCAGATATCACATATCGAGGAGGAAGGAGGACGAGGCCGGTTTTATGAGGCACATAGAGAAGATTTCTTGGTTTATATCTCAGTTTTTATTATAGTATTTAGGATCAAAAGAAATGAAGACCTGAAGAGAAGTAGTTCTGGGTTCAGGTCGCATTCTTCTGCTGCCTTAAAAATGATTATGGGATTTTGACTGAACAGTAAGGATTGTCAGCAGCCACTGAAATCTGAATGCAGCTCTGGAGGTGACTAGAGTCCATATATTGTAGTTTTCTAGAAATGAATAGAAACTGGTTCATCATTGGAACACAAATACAAGTTGTTTATGTTCTTTTTTTTTTTTTTTTTTTTTTTTTTTTACGTCAGGGGAATGAGTGGTGATTTATTTTCTTTATTTTTAGGCCAGACTTGTCATTTTTAGACCCCGCGAGTCCTATTTTTGGACCGTCTCAGTGTGTGTGATAATTGTCTTGGCTTTATTCGGAAGTCTAAAGTAGGCTGCGCACGCAGCGACTCCCAAACTAATTAGCTAACAAGGCATATAATTTGATTTACTCACATGATTTCCGAGCAGATGATGTATATTTTAGAGCTACTGTCAAGGCGTTTAGAAACCTCGGTGTAAGAGTCTCATTTTTTTTTTTTTTTGAATAAGAAGGAACCAACGGCTGTATTATTTAAGTTCTTCTTAATTTTTTAGCAAATTAGCCTTTTCTTGAAAAGGTTAATTAATGGACGGTGAAAAAACACTGTGTAGCCAATCAGATCATGGACATGTCAGCAGTGGGAGATGAGAGTGCTGATTATGTAAGGGGGCAGTGACCTGTCAGCTCTCTAGATTATATGAGCTCACACAGGACTGACTCTGACACGGGTTTTGTGATGAAAAAATGAAGCAACATGGATGAGAAGCATTGTGGAGGAGTTGGTGGATGGCGCCTCCTAGCAGCACGATAAAAAAAAATGTTGATTTTGTTGCAGACAGTGACCTACGGCTGGCTTTAGGGGTTGGTAATCTTAGCAGTTGCTCAGGACTCAATGTTCTAACATACGTAAAAAAAATGGTGTCCCAAGAACAACCTGAGAGTAAAGCGTGACCATATTCCTTTTTTTCTCATGCCTCCACACCACTTTATTATTATTATTTATTTAGATAGCGCCATTAATTCCATGGTGCTGTACATGGGAAGGGGGGTTACATACAAAGTCACTTGTCATTTTCCCCTAAAATTATAGTTGGTGGCTGGAGCTCTGTGGAGCTTCTTGACATTGGGCACAGGAAATGCTTGTTTCTTGGGAATTTAGATGGCACCCAAGAGATTTTCCGACTCCTCTAGGAATTCAAGAGGGGCCCTACTTTTCTGAGAGCTTCCTTGCTAAGTCGGAAGATTTGGCAACATTACAAGAACTTTCTCCTCCCTGGACCACCAGTGACAGTACTATAAAGTGCTTCAATATTTAGGCAAGTATTATGAATAGATGCTGAATATCGGTACACTATATGGGCAAAAGTATTGTGGACAGTCACATGCACCATTCCCCCTACAGGAGCTTTTCTCACCTCTCCTCCTACATCCGTTGACTAATATAGAGTCGCCCCTCTGCAGATAGAATGGCTCCCGCTCTTCTGGGAAGGATTTCTACAAGATTTTGGAGATGTCTGTGGGAATTTTTTCCCTTTCATTCAAAAGAGCATTTGTGAGGGCAAACCCTGATTTTGGGGGAGGTCAGGCTCACAATATCCAGTTTTGGATGGGGATGAGGTCTGGGCTCTGTGCAACCAGTCATATTTTTCCACCAAACTCTCCCCACCAAATACAATTGTTCACAATGTCTTGTGCTGAAGATTAAGATTTCCCTTCACTGGAACTAAGAGGCTGAGGCTGATCCTGATAACAGCCCATAGCATCATCCTCCTCCACCATCCATACAATGGGCCAATGCAGTCAGGGGGTAACGTCCTCCTGGAATCACCAAACCCAGACTCCTCCATCACACGTTAGAGAAGTGTGATCCACGTCAGATAGAGAAGTGTGATCCATCACCTTGAAGCGATGGACGGGGGACCACCACAATGCAGGGAGACTACAGTATGCAAGATGAGGTGCAAGCAACAAAGGGTTAATTTATTTACGGGCAAGGAGTGCAGTGTTAGGAAAGTGTAAACAGGGGTATGCAATGACATAAAACAATTTACCAAAGTGATATTCTCTAGCTGGGCCGTACAAATGGCACGGAGCACCAACTATTACAGATCAGTGTAGTTTGCAAAAGGCAAAGCAATACAATAAAGTACAGAATGCTGCTACTCTAACTATAGCCTAAACTGGCCCCTGCTACTCCGGCCGCATGGCTACCTTGCTCTGTCTATTACAGCCTATCCTAAGCCCTAAACATGTGCGCACACGGGGTTAACACTCACAGTAGTTGGTATCTCAGTCCATTCCTGAGGGCCCCTGAAGCTTTGCAAGATGGTGCGTACTTCTTCCTGGAAGCTCTGTTTTCCTTGTGTGCAACTTCACTGATGTTCATAGGATAGGAACGGTGGATTCCACCTCTGGGTTCCTTTCTTGTCCTTTCTTCGTGGCTTCTCACGGCAAGACAGGAAAGCCACCTTTTTAATCCCCAGAATAGTTTACAAAGTCACAGTCACAGACTAAACATTCTTTTCCTTACAGCTCACGCAGGCACACCTGCTTCCTGCAGAAATCTCAGGTCCCTTCTACACACAGAAAAGCAGCCCCTCCCCTCTGTAGTCTTGCAGCTGAAACCAAACAGCCTTTACAGCAGGGAAGCGCAGAATGTCCCACTGCTCTAACCAAGGGGGTACTGACTCTTAAAGGGGCAGCTTGTCTCTGCTGTCCTTAGCACTGCCACCCCCTTACAACTAAACAAAACACATCTCTTTCAGGGTCCAGTGGTGGCGGCTTTACACCACTCCATCCGACACTCGGCATTGTGCTTGTATTGTGTTTCTATTGATGTTTTTACAAGAGGAGGTCTGGAGTCGGCAGTTATGGGGTCAGCAGAGTGGTGGTGACTTTTCTGCCCTCTGCTCCTCAGCATTCGGCCCCCCCGCTCTGTAATGTTACGGGGTCTCCAATTTGTGGCTGAGTTGCTGTGGTTCCTTCCATGTCTCAATATCACTCACTGGTGATGGGGGAAGATTTAGGAGGAAGAAATGTTATGAACGGACTTGTTACCCCGGTGGCTTCTGGCAGGAGAGATGTCATGATTTGAAGTGGGAAATAGAGACCAGTGGGAGGTTACAGTTTAAGAGGTAAATAATGTGAGAGTGGAAGTCCTCGTCACAGCACAGAGTATTTCAGGAGATGAGAATGTTGATTGTTGGGGGATGCAGTTGGTGAGGACATGTAACAAGGCCAGTGCTGTGATTTGTGGAACAGGAGTGATACAAGATGAATGGAGTGTACTGTATTGTCCTGTTATCAGCCACAGTGGATCATTAGAAAATACTAAATCCCTGCCTTTTTGCACATCTGTCCGGCGCTGCAACCTTTTGGTATAAGCTTCTTATATTATGCCGCAGCCGGCAAGTGTACTGCCCCTTTAACTCTGGCACCCCTCATCTTTATTTATCAACATCGGTTTTGTGGCCTTGGTGCCACCTGTTAATGAATGCCGTACGTTCCTGTTGTCTATGTGAGTCATGTTGTCAGTGTCAAGGTACTTTGTGAGTGATTTTGTAAGTGGCTGAATAGTGGTCTCGATACGGCGCAGCAGAGCTGAGTGTGGCTGCAGGCAGCGCGGATACAGGAGGAAATGTATTATCGCGGTTGCTAAGTGATTGCTTTATTCCATGAACTCTCCGCTCTGCAGATATTTTATTGTAACATTGTGATCACAAAAGAAATCCTAGCATTCTGCCTTTATTACAAATAATCTACTATTCAATTTCATACATAGAGGCGGGATCGTGTATTATGGGGGGCTTGTACAAAGAGGCGGCATGAAGGGGCTCCTACTCAGAGGAGGTATGATGGGGGATCATATATGGAGGAGGCATGATGGGGGATCATACATGGAGGAGGCATGATGGGGGGGATCATTCATAGAGGTGGCATGATGGGGGATCATACATGGAGGAGGCATGATGGGGGATCATTCATAGAGGTGGCATGATGGGGGATCATTCATAGAGGCGGCATGATGGGGGATCATTCATAGAGGTGGCATGGTGGGGGATCATACATGGACATCAATTTGGATGCAATCATGGTGCAGCACAAGTGTCGCCGCCTGCGGAAGGGAATGAAAAAAAAAATAATAAAAAATATATATATATATATATATATATATTATATGTTAGTACAGACCAAAAGTTTGGACACACCTTCTCATTCAAAGAGTTTTCTTTATTTTCATGACTATGAAAATTGTAGATTCACTCTGAAGGCATCAAAACAATGAATTAACACATGTGGAATTATATAATTAACAAAAAAGTGTGAAACAACTGAAAATATGTCTTATATTCTAGGTTCTTCAAAGTAGCCACCTTTTGCTTTGATTACTGCTTTGCACACTCTTGGCATTCTATTCATGAGCTTCAAGAGGTAGTCACCGGAAATGGTTTTCACTTCACAGGTGTGCCCTGTCAGGTTTAATAAGTGGGATTTCTTGCCTTATAAATGGGGTTGGGACCATCAGTTGTGTTGTGCAGAAGTCTGGTGGATACACAGCTGATAGTCCTACTGAATAGACTGTTAGCTGCTTTTTTCTTGCCATAATACAAATTCTAAGTAAAGAAAAACGAGTGGCCATCATTCCTTTAAGAAATGAAGGTCAGTCAGTCCGAAAAATTGGGAAAACTTTGAAAGTGTCCCGAAGTGCAGTGGCAAAAACCATCAAGCGCTACAAAGAAACTGGCTCACAAGACAACCGCCCCAGGAAAGGATGACCAAGAGTCACCTCTGCTACGGAGGATAAGTTCATCCGAGTCACCAGCCTCAGAAATCGCAGGTTAACAGCAGCTCAGAATAGAGACCAGGTCAATGCCACACAGAGTTCTAGCAGCAGACACATCTCTACAACAACTGTTAAGAAGAGACTTTGTGCAGCAGGCCTTCATGGTATAATAGCTGCTAGGAAACCACTGCTAAGGACAGGTCACAAGCAGAAAAGACTTGTTTGGGCTAAAGAACACAAGGAATGGACATTAGACCAGTGGAAATCTGTGCTTTGGTCTGATGAGTCCAAATTTGAGATCTTTGGTTCCAACCACCATGTCTTTGTGCGACGCAGAAAAGGTGAATGGATGGACTCTACGTGCCTGGTTCCCACCGTGAAGCATGGAGGAGGCGGTGTGATGGTGTGGGGGTGCTTTGCTGGTGACACTGTTGGGGATTTATTCAAAATTGAAGGCATACTGAACCAGCATGGCTACCACAGCATCTTGCAGCGGCATGCTATTCCATCCGGTTTGCGTTTAGTTGGACCATCATTTATTTTTCAACAGGACAATGACCCCAAACACACCTCCAGGCTGTGTAGGGGCTATTTGACCAAGAAGGAGAGTGATGGGGTGCTACGCCAGATGACCTGGCCTCCACAGTCACCAGACCTGAACCCAATCGAGATGGTTTGGGGTGAGCTGGACCACAGAGTGAAGGCAAAAGGGCCAACAAGTGCTAAGCATCTCTGGGAACTCCTTCAAGACTGTTGGAAGACCATTTCCGGTGACTACCTCTTGAAGCTCATCAAGAGAATGCCAAGAGTGTGCAAAGCAGTAATCAAAGCAAAAGGTGGCTACTTTGAAGAGCCTAGAATATAAGACATATTTTCAGTTGTTTCACACTTTTTTAATTATATAATTCCACATGTGTTAATTCATAGTTTTGATGCCTTCAGAATTCATAGTCATGAAAATAAAGAAAACTCTTTGAATGAGGTGTGTCCAAACTTTTGGTCTGTGCGCGATATATATATATATATATATATATATATATATATATATATATATATATATACATACAGTATATACACACACACACACACACACTAGGGGGCAGGTCAGTGAGGGGACAGTGACCTGTCAGAAGCCATACTCATGAATACCTAATCAGACCCTCTATAGGCCGCCCCGGAGCACAAGCATATCATTAACTCAAAACTGAGAATGAAGATTAAGGCTGTGTGCCCACGATGCGATTTTTAAGCGTTTTTGCCGCGATTTTCGGCGCGAAAATGCTGTGAAAACGTTTAAAAATCGTGTACAGAACGTCCCCCATGCATTCCTATGGCATTCCGCACATGCTGTGCTAATGCTGCGCTTTTTTCCGCAGCGGAATCGCATCGCGGAAAAAATCGCTGCATGCTCATTCTTTTGTGCAGAATCGCAAAGAATTGCCGCGATTCCGCACCCATAGGAATGCATGAGAATCGCTTACTTCCCGCATGTGGCTATGCCCACCATGCGGGAAGTTAAGCGTCTCATGTGCGGTTGGTACCCACGGTGTGGAGGAGAGGAGACTGTCCTCCAGGCCCTGGGTACCATACCCCTGTAAAAAAAAAAAAAGAATAAAAAATAAAAAATCGGGGTATATTTACCTTCCGACGTCCCGCGCTGCATTCCCGGCCTAAACGTTCCCAGTAATGCCTTGCGGCAAGGCCCTGTAATGACGTAGTCTCGCGTGACTCTAGCGGTCTCGTGAGATCGCTATAGTAATGCGAGACCCAACGTCATCACAGGTCTCGCAAGGCATTACTGGGAACGCTGATGCCCGGGAATGCATTGCGTGGCGCCGGAAGGTAAATATACCCCGATTTTTTTAAATTTTTTTATCATTTTTTTCATTCTATCTTATACTATTGATGCCGCATAGGCGGCCTCAATAGTAAAAAGCTGCTCACACTTGTCAAACACTATGTTTGACGAGTGTGACCAACCTGTCAATCACTTTCCAAGCGATGCTTCAAATCGCTTGGAAAGTGCTTGAGAAAATCGCGGCAAAATCACGAACAGAATCGCAGTAAAATTGCGCGATTTCTGGGAAGGAGTCCGGTTTTCAGTGTGCGTTTTAACACGCAACGTGGGCACATAGCCTAAATAATAACAACCACGAGACGGATTTCATCCCCAGATGTCATTATAATCAGTATAACGGCGCCGACCTGACACTGTGTGTAGGTTACTGTGCACAATCCGGCTGACAGGTTCCCTTTAAGAAAAAGCCGTGAACGTTCCATATGAGTAGGCGTCTTGTTGCCTTCTCCTCCATCTATGTTGCTGATATTAGCGGTTTGTTAAGCTGCGGCGTAGGCAGGATTGCATCTTACCTGATCCGCCTCTGATCCGGGCGAGCTCACCTGTGATACATTAGTCGTGCTCGCTGGTAATTTCTCTATCCTCTAATTTAATGAGAACCCATTAAAGCGAAACCATAATTAAAATGAGACATCAGCTATGTAGGTGGCTGGCATATTAATCCGCTGCAGATTTCAGCAGGCTTGGAAATAATTTTGTCGTTTTCTAAATAGATATGGCATGGCTCCGGAGAACACGGTCTCGTTACTTTCCTTTATACTCATGACCGCTAAAGATCTGACAAACAGCAGCCACAGAATCCCTCCATCATTCCTGGGGTCTATGGAAATGCAATGTACAGCTCTGCTTTGCGTATTATCTCCTCTTAGACCCCTGCTTGTTTTCAGTACATGGTTTACTTCTGGATGCTCAAATCCTGACCCATGTGCAGGCGCTAAATATTTGGTGCAGACATTTCTGTATCTCTTTGCAGGAAAGACGTAGCGTAAAATACTTGCGTTTTTTTTTTTTTTTTTTTAAATATATTTTTGGTGCAGATTGTTCCCCACTCATTAGTATGGGTGAAATCTGCAGCAAAACGCTGAAAGAATTGATGTACTGACGATCTAAATCTGCAAGTCAAAAATAAGCAATGTGTGCATGAGACTTCAGGATTCTCAGCCATTTTGCTGACAGCAGGAAACCCTTCAGATTTTGTGACAAAGCGGTCCAGGAAAAAAAGTGCCAAAAATGCAATGTGTGCACACAGCCTATGGGTTATATTCACACATTTCGTTTTTTTTTTAATGCAAATTTTCAGCTGAGGTTTACAGTGCCATCAAAGTCTATAAGATTTCAGAAATCTCATGCACACAGCTTGTTTTTTTTTTTTTTGTCCTCAGTATTTTGTGCAATACCTTGTTATTTTTGGCCAAATGCAGC
Organism: Dendrobates tinctorius; assembly: GCF_039654945.1. Taxonomy (NCBI): domain Eukaryota; kingdom Metazoa; phylum Chordata; class Amphibia; order Anura; family Dendrobatidae; genus Dendrobates; species Dendrobates tinctorius. Next base: position 3,156,871 of record NW_027361727.1, on the reverse strand, counting down.
ATGTCACTTCCTTCAGCGTTTTTCACCCATTGAAAGCAACTGGTGCTGCAGGTATTAGTTTTTGCTGCTTTTTTTGGTGCCAAAACCTGATGAAGCAGGATCAAATTTTTTTTATGCACTAAACTTTATCAGTCTGTACAAGAGACAAATGTGCCATGAGAAAAACGCAGGAAAAAAAACTAAACACACTGAGCAAAACCTACCTTTCTTATGCTAGTTTCTTACTGCCAAGATAACAGGTTTTGTCTGTGGGGAAAAAAAATGCAGCGTGTGAACATAGCCTAAGGGTATTTGCACACGTTGCGGATTCTGCTGCGGATTTTGCTAAATTCACAGGTAAAATGACCTGCGTTTTACCTGCGGATTTAGTGCAGATTTCCTGATGATTTTCTGCAGATTTTGTGCTGATTTCCCTTGCGTTTTTACACCTGCGGATTGCTATAATGGAGCAGGTGTAAAAACGCTGCGGATTCCGCACAAAGAATTGACATGCTGCGGATTCAAATCCTCAGCAAATCTGCGCTGAAAAATCCGCAGCGTGTGCACAGCTGTTTTGGATTTACATAGAATGGTACTGTACACCGCAGCAGAATCCGCAACATGTGAACAGACCCTTAGACTTCCTTCCTTTTATAGGTGTGTACTTAGTTTATGCAATTATTTTGTTGCTCCATTGTATCCTATATATAGGTTAGCAACTTTCCAAATGCTTTTAATTGCAGACATCCTACCATTTTGTGTATACAGCTCCTATTCACATGTATCTACTAGATTTGCTTCCCCAGTCTGTAAGCTGTGAAGCAGGAAAGGCAGAAGATTGATAGCCCCAATTAAACCTATACCCCTGACCCTGATCAATATCCATCAAATGAAATACATTGCCGGCATCTTCAAATGTTTTTTCTTTTTTTTTTTTTTTTACTAATATGGTTTTGTTTTTGGTTTGCTGAAATAGCAGAGCTGATTATGTTGTGCTCTGTGGCTTTACATGCAGAAGAGACTGCTTAATGGCTTCTTTACATCCATGTCGGATATTCATATAGGATCTTTGGATAATCTCCTGATTCCGCAGCACTTTAAATTATAGAGGGGACTTGAACAGACAATAGAGATTACAGCATAACAATAAACACAGATTAAAACAGATACCAAGAGGAATGAGGGCCCTGCTCGCAAGCTTACAATCTATGAGGAAAAAAGAAGAGACACGAAAGGTGGATGGTAACAATTGTTTTCATTGTTTGGACCAGCCAAAGTGTAAGAATTGGGTGTTTTCTGTAATGCTTCATGAACCAGTTAACAGCCTAAGTGTGTAACAGTACAAACACAGAGGGCTATTAAATGCATAAAGCATGTGGGAACATGATGCGGGGAACCTGGTTATGGTAAGATTTTGAATGGGTCACACAGGGATAGTTAGGTTAATGCATTGCATCATTAGGCCAGTCTGAACAAATATGCTTTTAAGGCACGCTTAAAACTGTGGAGATTGGGGATTAATCGTAATATTTATGCATTGATCTGTACGTGGCTGCACCCCCTGAGAAGAATCTCATATTTGATAGGACGTAAATGTGATGGGCAGTGGAAAGTAATTGCTCTGTTCACATCAGACATCATACGCCGCTAGAAATAAAGATCATTTTGACTTACTGCTGACACAAGGAAAAAAAAAACAAGTGGAGAGCAGCAGTGGCAGGCAAGCGTAGCACGCTGGGTGATAAATTTTCTGAAGCATAAACTTTCACAGAGAAAACTTTTTAACCTGGTACTACTAACAAAATGCTCATATTGTCTGCAGGGTAATTTCACAAATATAGTGCAATTGGCAGTCACTGATTGGCTGCAGTGGTCACGCTCCGGCCGAGCCAGAGGGAAAGCAGTAGGAGAGTGACCGACTCACTGCAGTTGTTGCATTTTGTTTAATGCAGAAGAAAGTAATGGAAAGCTCCTAACTGCTCAGATGGCACGGGGCTTTTGCAGCCAATTATTGGCTACTGATTGGTTGTAGTGATTCCTTACTGGAAAAAAAAGAAACCAGGAGGCCAGCGGCAGTGAAGAAAAGAAGAAGAAGTCTGGAATGTAATTGTGTTTTTCTATGACCACACTGGGACCATTTTCAAATGGTAAAATTTAGCGGACAACCCCTTTAAGGTTTTGTTGGTGGGTTTGAGATAATAAATTTAGTTTTAGTGAGTTAAGGTATTATAGGATTCAGGTTATTCTAGTGAGTAGCAACTTAGGGTTATAGTTGAAGATTTTGGTTGATCTCCTTTTGGTACTTGATGGATGACTCATAACTGTTTTGCGCAGATGTGAGCCGCCTTTTCATTGACTCCTACGTGAAACCAGCAGAAGATCAGAATCTCCTCTCGGTGATCTCATGATGGAGGACCTCATCAAGGCTCCATGCTGATAGGAATTTCTTTAGCTGGTGAAGTATCTGCTTAATAAAACTCTTAATTGTGCAGTAAATTTTCTTTCTCCTCTTAGTGAATGAGTCATTATCGTAAAAGGCTTAATGGAAACACAACAACGGCACGAGAATAAAACTGCAACAAAGTGGCAAAAAAAAAGGACAAAAGTAGATTACTTGGAAGTTTGATACAGTGTTTGTTCCAATTACTTCGGTCCCCTGGTACTAAACGGGTCAGATGGCTCTGCAGTGCTTTCAGGTGGGGATTGTTAATTGGCTCCTGTACTCCTCCGTTCGACTTGGTGATGTCATCACCGAAGATGATGATGAGTAATCTCCCTGATTTTAAACGGTGGGAAACAATACGGTAACGTTGTATCAGCCGTAAAGATCCATCTGAGATTAGAATTCAGTCTGTTGCTTTCTGCAGGAGAAAGTGTTGATTAGTTGTAGATTGCGGTGATACAGAATAACAGGATGCTGCAAAGTGTTGGCAAAACATCTCTCATTCCCCGTCCTTTGATTATTGACATTCTGCACAGTTCAGTGACAGATGTTGCAATGAAAAATTTGCTGAGAAAGATGTACATGAAGGGAAATTGGTCTGTATTAAGGAAATGTGACGACATCCTTGTTATAGATACTGAAGGGGCACCATTGCTGCATCAGGTGCTGTCTGTATACTATATGTATGTGATGGTCCCCCAATAGCTGCATCGTGGGCAGTCACCTTCTATGGTACAGATGCTTATGGAAGCCCATACTATAGGCTCAGCCTTGTTGGGACGTCATCTGCAGCGGGCGAGGTACAAAGAGCTCTCTATAATTGGTGAATACATACAATGGGAGATGTAATACCTCTACGGCGCTAAGACCCTGTGATGCTCAGATCCCGCTAGACTGAATTTACCCACAACTTTTGAAGCATAAAAGGCACTTGATAAAATCGATGTTTTTTTGTAGCAGTTAGTGAGTCGTGTGATTTTTTTTTTTTTTTTTTTTTTTTCTGTAATCATTGATTTTCTTTTTGCGGTAAATTGTATCCTCGGCCCAGAAAGCTTGTTCTAGACTTTTGTCTTTTCTTCTCTGCAAACTTTCTGCACATAAAACACCTTCATATATGCAAAGCGCTGCTATTAGTCATTGTAGTCCGCGCTGGTCTAGCCACAGCGGGGTTTTTAATGTTTTCTTCTTTACATACTTGTTCATTGGATGAGTGGGTTGCACAGTTATACATTATCGCATCAATACTCTCTCTTTCCCTTATTTATATGGAGTCTGAAGTTACATCCGTTCCAGGGTTAGCCGAGGAGTATGTAAAAACTCCGAACTAATATGGCAGGTCCTGAAAGATCTCTTTTCGGAAAGGAGAGTTAACAATAGCTTAGCTATGGCCGCTATTGCATAGCTATCAGTCCTGTTTTTTAGACTTCTGAATGACAGGCGTTTAAACCTGTCGATTTACTTATTTGCAATTGATGACTCCATGCACATGGTCGCACGGGACCGGTCTTTTGGACTGGTCATCGAAGGCGCTTGGTCCCTGAACAGCTTTTCAAAATAGAATGCAAATGGAATCCGGCGCTCTTTTTATGATACAATTTATAGTATTCAATGGATAAGTCGTGTATGAAAAAAATGGTGTTTCTGTCCCATTGACCTTCATCAGACAAAAACAAATGGCATATTCAATTTGGTTATTTTAAAGCAAATTCATTGTGCGTCTCTAAGACACAACCGATAGGAGGATGCAGCCAGGAGTATGTATGATGTGAGTCAATGAGGGGAAGTTGTTCCTTGTTCCTGCATTTTCAAGGTTTTCCTTCTCTGAAACTCCATCGCGTTTCAGAGTAAAACAAACACGACAGAAATAACCTGGCGGGACTCCCGATTCATTCTGCCCGAGATTCTGGTCGTGTGACTATCCTAACTCATTCCCTTTTAAAACGTGGGAAATTGATTGACTTCAAATGATGGGTGGTCATCAGTGCTAGACTAACCAGGCGCAGGATTTTAATAGCTGACAACATTTTGGGCTTTCTTGCTCCGTGATGTTGAGAGTAATCCTGTGAATGGAGTTGTAAGGGTGTGACGGAGATTGTCCTATACCTGCCCCTGAAGACAACAATTGCAGTGTGAATATGAACATGCAGTTGTATTGGGTCTTGATGGTATAATGTAAAATGCTTAGAATTTTTATTAGCACTGATGCTGCTGTGTGGGTGCTGTATTGGTAATGCATAGCTGTGCTGTCGGGAAGCAGAGCAGAGCTGTGCTGGCGGAAAGCAGGTGAAAGAGACCTCTGCTCATGATCCACCAGAAGAAGCAAAATTACAGCAGGATGGATACAATGGCATCTGAAGGGTAAGTAAAGCCTGGAGGCGCATCCGTATGTGGCTGACATGTGCGAAATGAGGCAGATTTAATGTCACACCCGTCACTGCTATGTTCATGAGAATAATGCAGTATTCTGCATGTGTCACAGCTTTTGAGGGCACATTGCCGCTATCTGCACTAGATAACAATGTTCCCATTATGGCAGACAGAGCCGCGTCGCATATTTCCGGAGTGCAGAATGCTTTATCAAGAAGTGTCATGGGATTTAAGAATTCATCTCTAATCCCAGATTAATGCTTCACTCAAGACTTTCTACAGAACGTGCAAAAACCTCACATTTATTGTGATTAGATAAGGGGATAAAACACATGTTTTCTTGTCTGCTTCCCGAGTACAACATCTTATTCCAAGGCTTGATATTTATATTTGCTTGATTTGTCATCTCCCAGAGGAGAGTGAGCGCCAAAGAGGCAGAAGAACATTTTCCGTATAATTATCAGAGGAAGTGAAATATTCATGAAAGTGCATGTGTCCCTAAAAGAAACAAAGGTCCCAGTCAATTTATGAAAATGTTTATTTTCTGATACATCGCTCCAAATCCGCAGTATAGATGCAGTTTACATTCTGTTTACCTGCAGCCACCACTAGGGGGAGCTCAGGAGTTTACATTATTAAACTTCGTATACAGTAAGATCCTGAGCACCCTCTGCTGGTGGTTACCAGCAGTCAGAAACTTATACTTTAACTCCAGTTATGTAACCACAGGGGTGAGATCCTCATAGTCCAGGGGAACCACAGTGTCGATTTCAAGTACCGTAAGTGGCCATAAAGACTCTGCAAATAAAGGCTTGATGTTGGCCAGGGATGGTGGTTGCTATCAGCACTTATTTGTTGGATCCTGAAGACCAAGCAAAAACAGGAGAGGAGTGATCCGATTAATTTAATGCTCTAGGGTTTAAATGACTTTATAAAGGGGTTTGGTCTCCTATGTGAGTTAATTTTGAGGCCTGATTAAAGGAAACCTGGCTGCTGATTTATGTAGTCTGAAGCACGAGCAGCAAGAATCCAAGTCCGGTTCCAATATTGTAGCCATGTATGTTTTACTCTGGAACACTGGTCTAAGGTTTGATTTTGAGGGGTCTGGTTTAAAGTCTGAATTCATTTTAGGGATTTTTCTGGAGTCAGACTTTATTTTGAGATTTGACCTGGGGTTCAATCTTCTTAATACCCTTCCAGTATTTTCTTTATATGTGCCTAATAGTGTGCGGTACTAATACATGTGGACAAGTGTGCGGTACTATTACACCAAGCATGTTCTGGTCATTTTTCCATCAAGAGAAATCATAACAAGTATTTAGACAGCAAACACAACGCAAATAACACCATCTATATAAAGCGCAAATACTACCGCCACCCCATGGCGACTTATCATTAACAAAAACCACTGTACCAAGACAGATATCACCACCTGCATATTGCCTTGCACGGGTATACAGTTGACTATTGCTGTACACCAGTTTTGTGTCCCCACTGACAACTAACAGTACACCCCCTTTATCTTAACACACTTAATGCAGAAGTCTTGTCCCCTTTGCACCCATTGCATTGTATTTTTGTCGTGCCCTTATGCAATAATTGTCCCCCTTTGTCGTCCGAACAGAAATGCCCCTTTTGCGCCCCAATATTATTCTAATTTACCTTTTGCAACCTCATACAATAATGCCTTTGTGGCCCCACATAATAATGCCCACTTTGTGCTCCCATACAATAATAATAATAATTATTACTATTATCATTTATATGGCACCATTGATTCCATGGTGCTGTACATGAGAAGGGGTTACATACAAATTACAGATATCACTTACAGTAAATAAACTTACAATGACAGACTGATACAGAGGGGAGAGAGGACCCTGCCCATTCGGGCTTATGGTGGGGAAGGAGACAGTAGGTTGGTGGATTGCAGCAGTTCCGGTGTTGGTTGAGGTGATATCTCCAGTAGTGTTCAGGAGGTAGCGAGGTCATTGCAGGCTGTAGGCTTTCCTGAAGAGATGGGTTTTCAGGTTCCGTCTGAAGCATCCAAATGTGGTTGATAGTCGAACATGTTGGGGGCAAAGAATTCCAGAGGATGGGGGCTATTCGGGAGAAGTCTTGGAGGCGGTTGGATGAGGAGCAAATAAGTGTGGAGGAGAGAAGGAGGTCTTGGGAGGACAGGAGATTACGTGAGGGAAGGTATCAGGAGATTAGTTCAGAGACATATGGGGGAGACAGGTTGTAGATGGCCTTGAAGGTCAGTATTAGTAATTTGAACTGGATACGCTGAGGGAATGGAAGCCAGTGAAGAGGTTTGCAGAGGGGAAAAGCGGAGTAGCGAGGAGAGGGATGAATTAGTCGGGCAGCAGAGTTAAGGATGGACTGGAGAGGTGTGAGGGTGTTAGCAGGGAAACCACAGAAAAGGATGTTGTAGTAGTTGAGGCGGGAGATGATGAGGGCGTGCACAAGCATTTTAGTAGATTGAGGGTTGAGGAAAGGATGGATTCTGGAAATATTTTTGAGCTGGAGGCGACAGGAGGTGGTAAGAGCTTGGATGTGTGGTTTGAAGGACAGGGCAGAGTCAAAGGTTACTCTGAGGCAGCGGACTTCCAGTACTGGGGAAAGCGTGATGTCATTAATTGTGATAGATAAGTCAGGTAAGGAAGATCTGTGAGATGGAGGAAAGATGATGAGTTCAGATTTGTCCACATTGAGAATGAGGATATGGCTGATAGACACTCTGGGATTCTGGAGAGCAGAGAGGTGACGTCTGGGCCAGAGAGGTAGATCTGAGTATCATCAGCATAAAGGTGGTACTGGAATCCGTGGGACTTTGAGTTGCCCCAGACCAAGTGTATAGATTGAGAAGGGTAAGGGTCCTAGAATAGAGCCTTGGGGGACTCCAACAGAGAGAGGGTGGGATGAGGAGGTAGTGTGGGATTGGGAGACGCTGAATGTGCGGTTGGTAAGGTATGAGGAGATGCAGGATAGGGCGAGGTCTTTGATGCCAAAGGAGGAGAGGATCTGTAGTAGGAGGCAGTGGTCAACTGTGTCAAATGCAGAGGACAGGTCTAGAAGCAGGAGTATAGAGTATTGTCTGTTAGCTTTGACTGTAAGTAGGATTGTCAAACAGCAAGTTAGATAGGTGGGAGGAAAGTTCAGCGTGGACATGCTGCTCCAGGAGTTTGGAAGCGAATGGGAGCAGTGATATTGGGTGATAGCTGGACATAGCGGTTGGGTCGAGGGTTGGCTTTTTAAGGATAGGCGTGATTGTGGCATGTTTGAAAGCAGAAGGGAAGGTACCGGACGTTAGTGATAGGTTGAAGAGATGGGTTAGGGATGGGATAAGTGTGGTGGTGAGGTTGGAGAGGAGGTGGGATGCGATGGGGTTGAGTGCACAGGTTGTGAGGTGCGATTTGGAGAGGAGATTATTAAGCTCCCCTTCAGTGATGTTGGAGAGTGAGGTTATGGGGTTTGGGCATTGGTCTGGTATACAAAGGGGTTGTGGTGGTTGAGTGATGAAGACTTGCCTTGTTTGGTCGATCTTATGTTTGAAGTGTATGGCAAAGTCCTCAGCAGAGATGAGGGAGGTTGGAGGGGGCAGTGGTGGGCGGAGGAGGGAGTCAAAAGTTTTGAATAACTGTTTGGGGTTGTAAGATAGGGAAGATCCGAGGGTTGTGAAGTAGGCCTATTTAGCAGAGGTGAGGGCAGATTTGAAGGCGAGTGTTGCCTGTTTGAATGCGGTGAAGTCGTCTTGCGAATTTGTTTTCTTCCAACGCCGCTCTGCAATCCTGGACACTTGCCGGAGCTTTTTAGTGGTGTTATTGTGCCAGGGTATAATAATAATGCCCCCTTTGTGTCCCCATACAAAAATAATGCTCCTTTGTGCCCACCACACAATAATAATGCCCCTTTTGTTTCCCCATACAGTAATAATGTCCCCTTTTTGCCCCCGCATACAATAATAGTACGTATTTTGTGACGACATGTAATAATTCCCTTTTTGCTCCCCCATGGAAAAGTAATTGTCCCATCCTTCCACCATTAATAATGTCCCACTATGCTCCTATTTAGTGATGAGTGAGCGTGCTCGGATAAGGTGTTATCTGAGCATGCCTGTGTGCTAAGAATGTCTTCAGCGTGCTTGAATAATATGTCGGGTCCCCGCTGCTGTTCGACAGCCATAACATATGCAGGGATTCTCTGTTTGAGTCCCTGAGACATGCAGCCGCAGGGACTTGAACATGTTATTCGAGCACGCAGAAGACCCTTGGTTAGCACCCGAGCATGCTTAGGTAACACCTTATCCGACCACGTTCGCTCGTCACTATTAAGGATCTGCATACCATGAGCTCCCCCTGCTGGAGGTCTTGAACAGTGAGAATTTCAGCATTTTAGTAGGTTGCTCTGTCCGAACGTCTCTAAATGAGCAATCAGCTGATTGTGCTGCGTTTGGCTACAGACGTCTCCAGAAATCAAAGCGACCACCTAATAGATGACCCTTTATAGAAAGAATACTAATATGCTGGTTACACAGACCTGTGTATGGGTGGAAGGAGAATGAGCAGTAGGTCATACTGATACAACCCGGCAGCCTGTGGAGATAGACGCGGGGGCCACGCTACTGCAGAGCCTCATTTGAATATTCTCTGAGCAACAAGTACAAAATAGATGGCACCTAATCGAGATTGAATAATGTATGGCGGTTTGCATATGACATTTAATATGCATTTCATATGAGCCAACAGCCTAATTACATCGGCGACATTTCATTTACATCTATCTTTTTTTTTTTTTTTTTTTCCTCTTGCGTCCTTTTGATTTCGAGTTTACACAAAATTAAATATTTAAAAATAGAAAAAAAAAAACGTTTACAGAATAATCTTTATTTAGCATGGTGCGTTCTGCCGCGCAGAGCGCAGGAATAACGAGAGAGGGAGGTTTTGGACGTGTTATGCTGACTTATGGAATATTAATATGGAGCCGAACGGCGTGACGGTCCGCCGGCTCACATAGGGTGGATAGATAATGCAGAGTGCGATAGACCGTACGTGCGAGCAGGCGACGTGTGCGCATCGGAAGACACAAGCAAGGCTGTTGGGTTTGTTACGGTGAATAGAATTCTCAGCGCTTTTTTTTTAGCTGCTAATGTTTGTAAGTGTTTATAATGGAGCTATAAAAATTACCCAAATATTATATACACACGTGGTCAAAATTGTTGGTACCCCTCGTTTAATGACAGAAAAACCCACAATGGTGACAGAAATAAGCTGAATCTGACAAAAGTAATAATAAATAAAAATCTATGACAATGAACAAATGAAAGTCAGACATTGCTTTTCAGCCATGCTTCAACAGAATTTTTTTTTAAATGAAACTCATGGAATAGGCCTGGACAGAAATGATGGTTCCCCTGAAAATAATGTGACAAAAGGGACATGTTAAATTACAGTGTGTCCACTAATTAGCAACACAGGTGTCTACAATCCTGGAATCAGTGAGTGGCCTGTATAGAGGCTACAGATACTCACTGTGCTGTTTGGTGACATGGTGTGTATCACACTCAACATGGACCAGAGGAAGCGAAGGAGAGAGTTGTCTCAGGAGATTAGAAAGAAAATTATAGACAAACATGATAAAGGTAAAAGTTATAAGACCATCTCCGAGCAGCTTTATGTTCCTGTGACTACAGTTGCACATATTATGCAGAAATGTAAGCTCCATGGGACTGTAGGCAACCTCCCTGGATGTGGCCGCAGGAGGAAAATTGATGGTAAATCAAAGAGACGGATAATACGAATGGTAAGAAAAGAGCTCAGAAAAACTTCTAAACAGATTAAAGGTGAACTTCAATCTCAAGGAACATCAGTGTCAGATCGCACCATCCGTCGTTGTATGAGTCAAAGTGGACTTCATGGGAGACAGCCAAGAAAGACACCGTTGTTGAAAAAAAGTAATAAAAAAGCCAGACTGGAATTTGCCAAACTACATGTTAACAAGCAACAATGCTTCTGGGAGAATGTCCTATGGACAGATGAGACAAAAATGGAACTTTTTGGCAATGCTCTGTTATGTTCTGGAGCTGCTTTGTTGCATCTGGCACAGGGTGTCTAGAATCTATGCAGGGGACAATGAAATCTCAAGACTATCGAGGGATTCTAGAGAGAAATGTGCTGCCCAGTGTCAGAAAGCTTGGTCTCAGTCGCAGGTCATGGGTCTTGCATGGGTCTTTCCACCTCATACTTTGGAAAATGACCCAAAACACAAGCTAAAAACACCCAAGAATGGCTAAGAGGAAAACATTGGACTATTCTGAAGTGGCCTTCTATGAGCCCTGACCTAAATCCTATTGAGCATCTTTGGAAAGAGCTGACACATGCCATCTGGAAAAGGCAGCCTTCACACACGAGAACTGGAGCAGTTTGCTCTTGAGGAGTGGCCATAATACCTGTCAAGAGGTGCAGAAATCTCATTGACAGTTACAGGAATCGTTTGATTGCAGTGATTGCCTCAAAAGGTTGTGCAACAAAATATTAAGTTAAGGCTATCATAATTTCTGTCCATCATTTCATGAGTTTAATTTTTTTCTTTAATTCTGTGGAAGAATGGTTGAAAAGCAATGTCTGACCTTCATTTGTTCATTTTTATATATTTTTCATTTATTATTACTTTTGTCAGATTCAAGTTATTTCTGTCACCATTGTGGGTTTTTATGTCATTAAACGAGGGGTACCAACAATAGTATTTGATCCCTTGCTGATTTTGTAAGTTTTCCCACTGACAAAGACATGAACAGTCTATAATTTTAAGGGTAGGTTAATTTTAACTTTTGAGACATAGATAGAATATCAAAAATAAAATCCAGAAAATCACATTGTATAAATTTATGTGCATTTTGCAGTGAGAAATAAGTATTTGATCCCCTATCAACCATTAAGAGTTCTGGCTCCTACAGACCAGTTAGACGCTCCTAAGCAACTCCTTACCTGCATTAACCTGCATTGACTTACATAGTCACCTTTATAAAAAGGCTCCTTTTTTATGGGGGACATAAGCAGATGATGTCTTGTTATGGAAGAAATGTGTAGATGACGTTGTGTGAGACATAAGTGGATGATGCCCTGTAATGGGAAATCTGTAGACTTCATGTTATGGGGACTATAATCGGATGACTCCTTATAGGGGATCTGTAGATTACATGTTATGGAGGACATAAGGGAATGATGCCCTGTTATGGGGAATCTGTAGGTTACATGTTATGGGGGCTATAATTGGATGACGCCCTATTATAGGGGATCTGTAGATGACATGTTATGGGTGACATAAGGGAATGACGCCCTGTAATGGGAAATCTGTAGATTACATGTTATGGGGGCTATAATTGAATGATGCCTTATAAAGGATCTGTAGATTACATATTATGGGGGACATAAGGGAATGATTCCCTGTTATGGGAAATCTGTAGATTACATATTATGGGGGCTATAATCGGATGACGCCTTATAGGGGATCTGTAGATGACATTATGGGGCACATAAGGGAATGACGCCCTATTATAATGGATCTGTAGATGATATGTTATGGGGGCTATAAGCAGATGAAGCCCTGTTTTTTGGAGATGTGTAGATGACCTGCTATGGGGGATATAAACTGATGATGCCCTATTATGGGGGATCTGTAGATGACATTATGGGGTACATAGGAGAATGACATTAGGGAGATCAGTTATGAGACATCTGCGGCTGATACACTGACACGCATCAATGTTACGGGACATTGGCAGTCAGATGATACAGAACATTTCTGTTTTTTAGGGTTATGGAGGCTTTTACTATTATTGAGTGGGAATTTACAGCTCTGGCGTCTTCTCTTATCAAACGCTTGATGAATCGAGCGGCGTGAACGTCTGCTGTAATTTCTTACTCCTGGGCGCAGGTGAACAATGGAGGAAGTGGAAGCTGCTGCAGGAGGATTATGAAGTGAACTCTGCCTAATTGTTGCTGTGCTGATTTACTAAATATTGACGTCTGAGTATACAAGGCTGCAATCACGGGATGGAGCTGCCAGTTGGTGTGATGGGGGAGATTAGCACAGATCTATGCTGCCTGTTGATGCACAGAATTGATCTATCTGGCTGCTTTTTTTTTTTTAATTTTAATTTGTTTTTTTAACCCCGAAACATTTAGCTCTGGTCTGTGACTGCGCCGTTCACACACAAGATGTGTAACGTTGCTGTCCTGCTAGAAGGTGAACCTATGCCACATTCTCAAGTGTATTGCAGCCTCTAACAGATGTCCCCCCAGGATTGCCCTGTATTTAGATCCATCCATCTTCCCATCAACTGTGACCAGGTTCCCTGCCCCTGCTGAAAAAAGCCTCCCCACAGCAGAATGCTGCCACCATCATGTTTGATGGTGAAAATGGTATTGTCAGGGTGATGTGCAGTGTTTGTTTTCTGCTACACATAGAGATTTGCATTTAGCCCAAAAAGTTCTACTATGGTCTCGTCTGTCCAGAGTTCTTTCACATGCTCGCTGTGTCCCCTATATGGCTTTTTGCAAACTGCAAATGGAACTTCTTATGGCTTCCGTTCAAAATTGATTTCTTCTTGCCACTCTTCCATAAAAGCCAGATTTGTGGAGCATACAATGAATAACTGTCTTATTGACAGATTCTCCCACCTGAGCTGTGGCTCTCTGCAGCTCCTCCAGTGACCATGGGCCACCTAGCTGCTTCTCTAATTAATGCTCTCCTTTTTTAGGATGTCAGTTTAGGTGGACGGCCATATCTTGGTAGATTTGCAGTTGTGCCATACTTCTATTTTTATATGGTGGATTGAGCAGTGCTTTGTGAGATATTCAGAGCTTGAGCTATTTTTTTTTAGAATCTAACACTGCTTTACTCTTCACCACATCTTTATCCCTGACCTGTCTGGTGGGTTCCTTGGTTTTCATAATTCTGTTTCATCCCTAATCAAACAAACCTCTGATGTTTTCACAGAACATCTGTAGTTACACTGCACATGAATAAATTACACACTTGGACTCCGTTTACTAATTATGTGACTTCTGAAGGCAGTCTATCAATCAGAATTTTACTTAGGGGTATCAGACTACAGGGGGGCTGAATACAAATACATGTCATAATTTTCAGATTTATATTTGTAAAATATTTATTAAACCCTTCATCATTTCCTTTACACCACAAATACCTGTGTTGATATATTACATAAAATCCCCATAAAATACATTTAGGTTTGTAGGTGCAACATGAAAAAATGTGGAAAAGTTCACGGAGTATGAATACTTTTTCAGTGCACTGTAGGTTTAGGGGTTCTGGATACAAAGCACCAGTATTGTGCACTTTTCAATAAAGGGACCACCACTGATATGATTCTTTGTCCAGAAGTTGGAGTCGCCGTCACGCTGGAAGCTTCCATGTCACGTGGCATGGTGGTTTGATATAATAATTAATCTCCAGTCTTTCAGTGATTTGGAGCTTACGCTTTGTCAGTTCTTTACCGGATTATGCAGGATGTCACTCATCTAATGCTACTGTCAGATACAGATTTACCCTGGTCAGACAAGAGCCAAGAATACAAAAGTATGGAAATTCCAGGCTCTACCACCCGTAGATGGAGGTGCTCAGGGGGTAAAAAGACATATATACGTAATGAAGTAAACCCCGGCACTCAAAATGAGGACAAAGGAATGAATGCAAAAGTGAATTTATTGACACACTGCAAAGGGAACCTAACCAGAGCAACAACACCAACGTTTCGGCATAAAGCCTTTCTCAAGGTAGTTGCATTACTGGTTACAATGAAGAGACACGGGTCACATAGGACGACCGGAAATTTTCACAAGAGGAGGTAAGGTTCCATATATTTCACAGAGTGTGCGTAAGTGGAGGAGTGACAGGCGCTTCCACTGCCACATGAGCCTGTCATGGCCATCCACTGCAGGCGTCCACCCACCTTCCACTCTTCTCATATAGTGACCCTGTCACTCCTCCACTTACGCACACTGTAACCAGTAATGCAACTACCTTGAGAAAGGCTTTATGCCGAAACGTTGGTGTTGTTGCTCTGGTTAGGTTCCCTTTGCAGTGTGTCAATAAATTCACTTTTGCATTCATTCCTTTGTCCTCATTTTGAGTGCCGGGGTTTACTTCATTACGTATAAGAGCCAAGAATAAGCCGTCCAGCTGACAGGATATGAAGTAGATTGCTCATGTAATGACTTTACATATTTTAGAAGATGGGCAAGGACAAAGTGATTGCAAATCCATCAGAAATCCAATGCGTTAATGCAGCAAGGTTGTGCGCTGCAGGGAGCTCAAAAGTCCTATGTAAGTGCTTGCCGTCCCTGCTACACATGCTGCTGCGGCGCCTCACAGCTGATCATCGGGAGCGCTCCACGTATCAGGGTTCCCAGTGCAGGTATTCGGTAAGCGCTATAGCTATTCAGATAAGCTCTTATCCAAAGCTATTCGATCAACTCTACATCCTATGCAACACAATGTCAAGAATAAGAACGTATACATTTACCATGTCCCCATGACAACACTGCCTGTCTTGTGGCCTGACTGCTCAGCAGTGGACAGTCCAGTCATCCCCATGTATGTATAATGTATGGTCCGCTATATGGGCATTAATAATAATTGTCACCAGTTAGGATGAGCGGATGGGTATTAGGATCCTTATAAAAGACAAGGAGAGAAAGTGTTGTCATATCAGATTTTGACAAGGCGGCTCTGTAAGTGTAATGTTTTTACTCCTCTCTGAATTATTGCAGGTTTTTGGTTGCTTCTCCATCAGATTGATTTAGTTTCATCATCTTATGTCAAGTCTGTCCCGTCCGAGACTGATGAGACTGACACATTGTGACCACGCAGGAGCAGCTGGCGGATCTCACAGCTGCCCCCGGTCTGGTCGTATCACACGTCGGCCGTGTCACGCCTAATCACAATCTTGTCTGCTTTATTCCAGATGTGGAGCGAGAGATTCACGCGGCACCGCACACCGGAGAAAAGGTGATTCAGCTCTTCAGGAATAAAAGTGAATTTACCTTCCTGGCCTCCATACAGCAGAGGTCATCATCGTCTGGGGTCATCCTCTCCATACGGGAGATGGAGCACAGGTGAGAACATGAACCTTACTACCGCTCTAATGGGAGAAGGACAAAGGCGAACTGAAGTGTGCCACATAATGTAATGTAACTGATACATTGTTACCTCAGACTGGTACAATATGACCTCTGACTGGTACAATTCCCAGTTGCCCCTTCCGGACTCCTGTCTCCCGTCGTCCCTTCCGGACTCCTGTCTCCCGTCGCCCCTTCCGGACTCCCGTCGTCCCTTCCGGACTCCTGTCTCCCGTCGCCCCTTCCGGACTCCCGTCGCCCCTTCCGGACTCCTGTCTCCCGTCGCCCCTTCCGGACTCCTGTCTCCCGTCGCCCCTTCCGGACTCCTGTCTCCCGTCGCCCCTTCCGGACTCCTGTCTCCCGTCGCCCCTTCCGGACTCCTGTCTCCCGTCGCCCCTTCCGGACTCCTGTCTCCCGTCGCCCCTTCCGGGCTCCCGTCTCCCGTCGCCCCTTCCGGGCTCCCGTCTCCCGTCGCCCCTTCCGGGCTCCCGTCTCCCGTCGCCCCTTCCGGGCTCCCGTCTCCCGTCGCCCCTTCCGGGCTCCCGTCTCCCGTCTACTTTCTCCCTTTCAGATATTTATCTTCCGGTAACAAAAGGATTAAACATTTAAATTGAAACTGCTGATTATAATCTCCCCCCAATAGACAGGACACCACCATAAACATCAGATGGCCGAATGATTCCATTGAAAATGTAGGGTTCATCTGACTGTGATTGAATGTGTTTGGGCCGTTTTCACAGCTGTACAACCTCAAGTCCCCATTCACATGTATACCTGTCAGTTTTTCGTGTGACAAACAGCTTGAAGCTGCATTGGAGGAAACTATAGGATCAGATATGTAATTAACTATTGAGTACTTGTAGTGCAGGGAATGGAGAAAATTGCTCTGTTACATAGAGAAAGGAACATTGTCTCCTGGCAGTACAGAGTACTTAAGGAGGAATAGCTTAATTTTGTTGGTGGTAGTGACCTGTCCATTCATATGATGATATTAGCGTGGGCACTATATGATAAGGGCAATGTCATTATGTGAGGAGGGGGATGGGGGACAAGGGGCAGGATTAAGATCCCTCTCTGTAACCCATTAATCATGTGATAATTCTGACACATACGTGAAAAATGATTGATCACTGGGTCAAAAAGGGTCAACGTCGGCCCATTCCTCCATCTCAGCCTATTGTATGCACAGGTGTTTTTCCACATTAAGGTCCTCCTATCCAATCTTGTCCTGAAGTCTTTTATTTTTTTAGGTTAGAAATTAGTTTTATTCTGATTTTAAAAGGAAAATATGTTGGGCAGATAACGGGGTTCATATCAAGGATATAACACTCATCCATGAGGCAGGGCAATGATACTGTTGATATAGAGCGTTCAGCTGACGGCCATCGGAGGTGTATGTGCACCCACTGGCTTACACGGACAGAAAAAGGGCCCCTATGCAAGAACAATATATGGGCTCTTTGCAGCCCCAGAGCTCCTCATAATGCACAATTCCCCCTGCTTTGGAGATAGATATTGACTCTGTAACCTCTTGGGTCCTGTACACCCGCACAGGTCACACCAGTGATATATCCATCCCTGTGTGCACCTGCCATAAAATTCTGCGCAATAACTCCACTGGGAATTCTTTGTCCAGATGCAAAATTTGACTATATATTCCTAATATAGATGGGCCGTACCTGGTGCCTTCCTTACCATCCCCCCCATCCACAGCATTGATTGGGTTGTGTTGCACTTTGGGGGGGCTTCTGCCTGTGACGAGCCAGAAGCGTTTCGTATGCGGGGTGTTATTCTTTGAAATACTAGTTACATTCCTTTTAGGAAATTAAAATTAAAAAGCGCAGATATAATTATAATTGGCCATCTATGCTGCGTGAATTTCTGCTTTGTTTCACTGATTTTAGACTATTGTCGGTGTATTATTAATAGAGCAAAATGTGAATGCTTGATGTTTTCATGTGGAGCGGCTCTCGCAGGCTCATTAGCATCGCTGCTCTTCTATTGTGACTGTGCACGCTTCCAGCGCAGGGATTTGTTATTCTGTATGGATTATGCTGCTGTGATACAGTCACCTGTGCCCGTCCGGCCATATGGCTTTCCTTTGTAACAGAATGGCTGTAACAAGCCACAATGAATGGGCATCAGCCGAAGTCGACATGAAGGTGATGCACAATGTTTATTCTCCATCCTGCTACATTGTATGTAAATATTACATCCAGCCTGCAACATTGTATCATTGCATTGTGCCAATACTGCACTATTCTATGACACCGATAGATCTAGAAAGTGCTCAAAAGAATGGAAACTGCTGGTTAATATATGGAAATGTAAAAAAAAAAATTGGTGTAGAAGTAATCCTCAGTCTGGATATATTGGAAGCTTGGTGTAAGTCATATCTTTGAAAAAGCAAAGACTAATATTCTGGTTTCTGAGGGCGTCAAATGAGACCACATTGCTGCCAGGCTATAAGGTAAGCATACGTTTGGCTGCAGAACAGCATATTTTGGCAAATGGAGCATGCCCCCACTGTATAGAGCTGCGCATCTGGAATATTGGAGGAGACTTACTAAACAAATACCGCACGATTATTGAAAATAATGTGCAGTCCCTGTCCGCGACCACTGATTAGACATTGATGACCTATCCTGAGGATATTCTATCAGTGCTAAAGTCCCGGACAGCCCCTTTAATGTAGTTGTAATTGTACTGTCAAAAAGGCTTATGGAAATGAACCCAAAAAAACTGCAAAAATAGTGGCTGGACCTGAGCACCATTTTTGTTTTTTTAGCCAGTCTGTTGCCATTTTGATACTTCCTAGAAGTCAGGTTGGCAGTTTTGTAATCTTTCTCTCTAATATATGATGTGGAGTTCTGTATTATCCTCTGTAGGTTCCGTCTGTGAAAGGCCATTACTGGGCTATAGGACCACCGCTATTTATCGCCCATGGTCTGGGCACTGTGACACGTAGACTCGTGAGCGTGATTGCAGTTTCCAGGGCAGCAGATCTATGGACACTTTCTTCCCCATCGGATGGCGCATTATTTGGTGCCCCGGAGGCAGGTTTATGTATTGTGCGGAGCTGCCCCCGTGTTTGTCTCCCGCTGGGCTGTTTGTGCAGTCGGAGAATGTCTGCACTCATCACGCAGCTTCTTTGGTTTTGATCTTGGACGATAATGCATCTAAATTTCTGTAATATTTCAGCGGTTTTATCTTTTAGAAATAAACGACGTCCAGAAAGTGCGTGGTTGTGGAGCACCGCTTTGTTCCCTATCTGTGCATAATTTGGGCTTTATTCTCTATACAGAATGGAAGGAAAGCAGAAAGCACTAAATCCTGAGTCGTTTCAGGTCAAAGAGTTGTCTAGAGAAAATGAAAACTATGTAATAAAAAAAAAGTCTTCTTGTCTGGAGTCTGTAGGTAATAATACACACTGCAGCTTCCTTGCCGCTGGTTAGCTGAGAATACAGCACTTACCGGGCACAAACCCCTGTTGTAAAACGCTCCAAACCATGGAGTCAAACTCTCACTCTCCACAGTGGCACCAGCCTCTCGTTGCCTTCAGCCACCTTGTTTCTTGGACTTGGGATTTGCATTGAAGTCTGTATAAAGATTGTCAGCACACATTCCTAGCAGCTTCCTGTCTACTGTGTTTGGTGGCATCCGATTTTCCCCCCACAGGAGATGTTTGTCCCCAATGTTTGCCACTATAAAAGAATATGCCATCCATAAACTCTTATGACCCCCCACAATACAAGTACCTCTGGATGCCTCAGCAGAGAAAAGCTTATTTAGGGAAGGTGGTGAGGACTGCACCAACATATACCAACTTGGAGACCACAAGGACAATCTAATGGTGAGCACTAGGGATTGGGAACCTAACGGATTTATAATACCGCCATACAGTGCCAAAATTCTGAATAGTGCCGAACAGCACCCTAATAACAGCGCAGCTATATAGCTGCCACAATCCGTGCCTATATAGTACTGATATCGTCCAGATAATAGCACTGCGCCAAACTCCACCATTCAGTGCAAAATGGCACTGCCATACCTGTGCCGTATAGGACTGACCATCAACATGCATTGCAGAAGAACAGCACCATATTATTACTACACGATACTTATATAGCGCCATCATATTCTGCGGCGCTTTACAAACATTATCAGCACTGTCCCCATTGGGACTTGCAATCTAGATTCCCTATCAGTATGTCTTTGGAGTGTGGGAGGAAACCGGAGAAGCCGGAGGAAACCCACGCAAACACGGGGGAGCATACAAACTCATTACAGAGCAAAGGAAGTGCTAACCACTGAGCCACCGTGTTGCATAAAGTAGTGTTTACCACTAAGACACCGTGCTGTGCAAAGTGCAGTGCTAACCACTGAGCCACCATGCTTCCAACCCTATACAGTGCTAACCACTGAGCCACCGTGCTGCCTAAAGTAGTGTTAACCACTGAGGCACCGTGTTGTGTAAAGTAGTGTTTACCACTAAGACACCGTGCTGTGCAAAGTGCAGTGCTAACCACTGAGCCACCATGCTTCCAACCCTATACAGTGCTAACCACTGAGCCACCGTGCTGCCTAAAGTAGTGTTAACCACTGAGCCACCATGTTGCGTAAAGTAGTGTTTACCACTAAGACACCGTGCTGTGCAAAGTGCAGTGCTAACCACTGAGCCACCATGCTTCCAACCCTATACAGTGCTAACCACTGAGCCACCGTGCTGCCTAAAGTAGTGTTAACCACTGAGCCACCGTGTTGCGTAAAGTAGTGTTTACCACTAAGACACCGTGCTGTGCAAAGTGCAGTGCTAACCACTGAGCCACCATGCTTCCAACCCTATACAGTGCTAACCACTGAGCCACCGTGCTGCCTAAAGTAGTGTTAACCACTGAGGCACCGTGCTGTGCAAAGTGCAGTGCTAACCACTGAGCCACCGTGCTTCCATCCCTATACAGTGCTAACCACTGAGCCACCGTGCTGCCTAAAGTAGTGTTTACCACTGAGACACTGTGCTGTGCAAGTGCAGTGCTAACCACTGAGCCACCGTGCTTCCATCCCTATACATTGCTAACCAATGAGCCACCGTGCTTCCATACCTATACGGTGCCAACATAATGTTCTAATACAAGTAACACGTATCCTTATACAGATCCCCATGTCTTGATGGTGGATAGATCGCACCACCTTCTAGCGCCCAGATTACCCTGACGCCAGTGGCATGAGGTGGGTTTGGTGATGAATAGCAGGGTGTAAATGATGGGGGCAGCTCAAAGACTATTGCCCCTTTTAATCCAGACTATTGCCGGCCTCCATCCTTTTAATCTTGATAAAGAGAAAAAGCCTAAAATCCGTATTTTTCCTAAATTTATTCCAAAACATAACAAGGCGCAAGCCCATGGTGGTGCATCGTCTGGGGTCCTCATTTCTATGTTATGCCGTATGGGGCCGGGGACATGGGCCTAGCTCTGGCGCCCGCCCAAAGTGGCTGTCCAGGACTAATCTATTGATGGCATATATCCTTATGAGGAGATGGTGGGGGCCATTGCCTGGTACCGTACAGTGCCCATAAGCCAATATCCGTTCCTACTGGCCGGACATACAATATACACTGCAGGAGCAGTACAGCGCCATACACCTTGTAGTGGCCGTTCTCTGGTACTGCAGCTCAACACCTATTAAATGTGATCCATGCTGCAATATCCAAAAACGTCCACCACACAGTATATGGCGCTGTGGCGGTTTGGTTCTGTTCACCATGTACTTCCAGAGACCAAGGGTCCTGGTAACACCAGAACCATGGGGGGTGCTGGGTGTTATGCCATAAGAGACCCCATAACACATTCACTTTGCACCCAAACCTTTATGTCTGGAACACTATTGACCCTTTAAATAGTTCATCTTTTGGAATTTTCTTTGGAAATCATAAATCTAACATTTTTGCCCTCTCTGTTGGGAATAGCGCCACTCCTATCTGCAGGTTGTACTTGGTATTACAGCTTGCTCCATTGAAGTGAATAGGGCTGAGCAGCAATACCAGACACAGCCACCGTACAAGAGTGGCGCTGTTTCGAGATGAAAGCAGCCCTGTGTTTCTAATCAACATTTAATAGATCCAAGTTGTGGATGGCGAAAACTTTGGATTATTGGGAAGTCATGAAAACATAGATATTATTACCAAATTATTAGGATAATGTCAGCTCATCATGTTTTTCTGACATTTCAGACTGTCTTGTGTGTATCAGAATGTCTGGATTATCAGTGGTTCCAGCCTGTCAGATGGCAGAGAAAATGCATCTTTTGTCATTGGATTTGTTGTTTGAGCTCTCCATCATCTAGTGGTGGAAACTGGTACTGCATGTGTTGGATCCCAATGTATTTTGAGGTGGACTCTTTGCATTGTATCTGGCAGTTCTCCTTTTCTGATGATGTACTGGGGACTGTCAAGTGCTGACTGACAGATGGCGCCCGGCAGGGAGCGCCTGTAACCTCACGCTGGGGACTTCCTGCACACAAAGCGAGAACTATGACAGACGCGGTGATTAGAGTTTTATCATTTATGGCAGATCTGAAGCTTTATCGAGTAATAATAGTCATGATTATATTATAACGTATCCAAAACATGCAAAAATCTATAGGAAACAACCCCCCCACACCTGAATTCTGCTGCTCCGATTTCCTATAATCTTCTCTGTCATTGTAGGTTATGCATATTCTCTCCTTGTTCCATTCACTGATTTTCTATAAAGCTTGTGCTAATACAAGTTATTTGGAGAAACAAAACTGCAGTGTAAAGCATGGGAGTGGGAAAGCGAAGGTACTGGATTTCAGACCACTTGACACTCCAGTAAACGATGAAAGTCATCACGGCTTTTCTTAGGATTAAGAGAATGGTTTTTTTGTGCTTTTATTAACTTGATAAACATTTGTTCATTTAGTTATTGACAGAATAGTGAGTGCAGCTCTGGAGTATAATACAGGATGTAACTCAGGATCAATAATGTAATGTATGTACACAGTGATTGCACCAGCAGAATTGTGAGCGCAGCTCTGGGGTATAATACAGGATGTAACTCAGGATCAGTAATGTATGTACACAGTGTCTGCACCAGCAGAATAGTGAGTGCAGCTCTGGAGTATAATACAGGATGTAACTCAGGATCAATAATGTAATGTATGTACACAGTGATTGCACCAGCAGAATTGTGAGCGCAGCTCTGGGGTATAATACAGGATGTAACTCAGGATCAGTAATGTATGTACACAGTGACTGCACCAGCAGAATAGTGAGAGCAGCTCTGGAGTATAATACAGGAGGTAACTCAGGATCAGTAATGTATATACACAGTGACTCCACCAGCAGAATAGTGAGTGCAGCTTTGGAGTATAATACAGGAGGTAACTCAGGATCAGTAATGTAATGTATATACACAGTGACTGCACCAGCAGAATAGTGAGTGCAGCTCTGGAGTATAATACAGGATGTAACTCAGGATCAGTAATGTAATGTATATACACAGTGACTGCACCAGCAGAATAGTGAGTGCAGCTCTGCAGTATAATACAGGATGTAACTCAGGATCAGTAATGCAATGTATGTACACAGTGACTGCACCAGCAGAATAATGAGTGCAGCTCTGGAGTATAATACAGGATATAACTCAGGATCAATAATGTAATGTATGTACACAGTGATTGCACCAGCAGAATTGAGTGCAGCTCTGGAGTATAATACAGGATGTAACTCAAGATCAGTAATGTATGTACACAGTGACTCCACCAGCAGAATTGTGAGCGCAGCTCTGGGGTATAATGCAGGAGGTAACTCGGGATCAGTAATGTATGTACACAGTGTCTGCACCAGCAGAATAGTGAGTGCAGCTCTGGACACACCCAGGAAGAGGAGGAGCGTCTGCAGGCTGGGGTTTTGCTAAGCTCCTGGGAAGGGAGGTTTTTTTTTTCCTGCAAGGACTGTCCATCTGCCCCCTTCCCAGGAAAGAGGACTCTACCTGGGACTGAGCGCCGGGGCTGGGCCCCTGGCTCCCACCCCCTGGCAAGCCAGCTGGGGGTGGGGGGGCCTCATCCACCATCAGGAGACCCAAGGCACAGCCAGTCCCAGGGATGGGGAAAAAGCGGACCCCAGGGGGCCGTAAGGCTCCAGGGTCCGGGACCCCTGAAGTGAAGGCTGTGGCGGGCCCTTCCCCCGGAGGTGCAGCAGCCGGCAGAGGTGAGGCGGGGCCCCCCTTAACATCTGAGGCTCCAAGGCTGCGGGAGAGCCGGCTACCACCTACGCCTCCCGCATCCATGCCCACCTCTCCGAATATGAGGAGGCCGGGAAGCAGCTGAGGAGACTTCGGGGGGAGTTGGAGGGAGCCAGGATAATATCTAAAAGCAGGCTCCGTACCGCAAAGAAAGCGGAGGTCACCGCCACAGTCCAGCGGCTGGAAGAGGAGATTCGGGCCCTGGAGGGCCGGCGAAGTGTCATCATGGCCGGCAGCGGCCCCTTCCAGGAGAAGCTGCGGAACGAGGACCGGTTCAGGGCCATGGCCGGTGGGTTTCCTGGGGGGTCAGGAGGCCCCACCCAGGTGGAGGAAAGTGAGGAGAAGGAAGAGCAAGATGGCGCCCACACCACACCCGGGCCACCTCCACCTGAAGGCCTGACGAACACCAGCAGGAGTCAGGTAACATGCAGCGGGATAGCCCCTGAGCAATTGGCCCTCCCGCTGGACTCCAGTAACGCGGAGGAAAGCAGGAGCGAGGGGGAGGATGGAGGGAGTGGGAGTAATACCGAGGGGGCTGCCTCATCCTCAGGCAAGTGCGGCAGACGGAATCCCCAGCACGGTTTGGCATGCTGTTGTTTGGGGATGAAGTCTGCCCAGAGGAAGAGGCAACCGGGAGGAGGAGAAACAGGAGGCGCAGGCGTAAGGCCTCTGAAGGCGTGGAGGAACAACTGGTTTTTGCTCCTCTTCCCGGGGCCCCTCTGTCCCGCTGTGTGGAACCCGCTACCCACCCCGGCTCGGGCCCTGTGGTGGGTCCGCAGCGAGGGAGCGGGGAGAGAGATGACTGTTGTGACCTGACTGTCGCATCTGGTGACAGTTCAGACCAGGGCAGCGACATGGAGGTCGGTGCTGGTTGTGGTGTTGGTGGTGGTGTCCAGGCTCAGCCCTCGGTGGCAGGGTGGCTGGCCTGGCACCAGGTAAAGTTGGTACAGCCAGGGCCGCACCTCCGGCGGCAAGTGCTGGGGCTTCTGGGCCCCCCACGTACGGATCTGCTAAGTCTGGATCGCTAGTGGGGGTCCAGAAGTCTAGGAAGGGCGAGCAAAAAATCAAACAACAACTGAAGCGGTGCAGGGAGCTGGTCGCTCCCATGGCGGCGCCCGTGGTAAGAGCGGGGTCTCCGGCACGTCGACCCAAAAGGGGGTCCGTGCGGGGGGCTCCGCCGCCACTGGGCGACGAGGGGGAGTGGCTGGCCCTGCCTGTGGCAAGTGGTGGGCACAGAGTGGCGGCGGTGGTTTGCGAGGGGGGCGGGGCCTCCCCGAGTGTTGCCCGGCCTGCAAAGGCTGTGGCATGCGGGGGGGGCATGTCCTCCTCGGCCGCTGTCCCGCTCGCTACGTCCGCATCACCTGGGGGGGGCGTGGCCTCGCAAGGGGTCACTGCTCTGCCCGTGGTGGCCGTGACTGGCGGGGGGGTATGGCCACGGCAGGCCTGCTGCCCTCTGTCCCACCCACCCTCCCAAGCAGTGCAAGTAAGCTGCCCCCAAAAGCTGGCGGGGGGTTGTCGGGGTCCCCAGCCCACCTACCTTCATCTGAGGGTGCGGGGACTCTGGCGCCCCCTGGCAAGCCGGCAGAGGGAGTGAAGAAGGATGCAGGGCAGGGAGCTGTGCCAGAGGCCGTCCCTGCCCAGAGCAAGGAAATCAAAAGAAACTCTGAAAAAGAAAAAAAAATGGTGCTGGAGAAACCAAGAGCTGCTGCTGCTCCCAGGCACAGCCAGGGAAATGTGCAGTATGTCATCAGCGCTGAGGCACTTAAAGGGGCAGCAGCACTCTTGGCCAGTAAAGGCAATCATGGAGCACCTGGCCAGCTAGGGCCCCCAGCAGGTGGGAGGGAAAATTGTGGCAAAGGAACTGTTAATGCTGATGTAAATAAAAATGTAAATATAAATAAAATTGGTGCTGAGGAGTATGAGGAGTGTGTGAGTGAATGTGAGAGCGGGGTGACTGATATTTTTGAGAAGTTGTTTGTGGACGTGAATGGGGATGTGAGTGACATGGATGAGGGAGTGAATGTGGCTGAAAGTGCTGGAGTGAATGCTGGGGTGAGTGGGAATAATAGAGTGAATGGGAGAGTGAGTGGGAGGACGAATGAGGGTGCAGGCACAAGTGGTGGTGGGAGGGCTGGCCCATCTGCCCCCCCCGGCCACGAGACCCCAACGTAACTATGCGGGGGCCGCGGCTGGGGGTCAGGGTGGTCCTGGGGGGGTCTCCTCGCCTCCGGGCTCCAGGGACGGCGCTTTGCACCACCGTTTCCTGGAGGCCCTTAAAAGGGGAGAAAGGTCGGTAACAGTAGAGGGGAGGACAGTGGACCTGTCTTTCTGGATAGAGAGACACGGCCTTGCTGCCTTCCAAAATCAAAGGGAGGGAGGGACTGTTTGGTCTCTCCCCACAGCCGGGCAGGGGCCGCCAAGAAGGAATGTGGTCCGTCTTAGGTGGGGGGGCAATGAAGCTTCTCCACCCAGGAGCAAGGTGGTGGAGCTCCTCCTTAAGATGGGCTTCGGGGCGAATGACATCTTTGCCCTGATACATCCTTCGGCGTCCCGCTTCTTTGATGTCAGTTTCGTGCGGCCAGAGGGGCTTGAGCTCTTCTGGTCGAACTACGAGCTGGTGCGAGAAGAGCCCGGATGGCGAGACTTCGTTGCGCAAGCGGTGTCTCGCCAAAATGCCGTCAAGCGAGTGACCGTGGTGACTTGTAACGAGTCGCTCGCAGGCGTGGACATAATGACGTGGCTTTCTCGTTACGAGGAAGTCACCGAGGTCCCAAAAAAGAACAGGGACGAATTTGGCATCTGGTCGGGGGGCTGGACCTTCATGGTAAAGCTGAAGGTTTCCGGCGGCACGGTCACCCACATCCCTTCCTCGGCGTTCTTGGGGAGGGACAGGATCCTGGTCTTCTACCAGGGGCAACCAAAGGTCTGCCACAAGTGCGGCGACCCCACCCACTTCAGCGCCAGCTGCAAGGTGCAGAAGTGTGCATTGTGTGGTGGGGTAGGCCACCTGGCCGCCTTGTGCAAAGACATTCGGTGCCACCTGTGTGGTGACCTAGGTCACCCGCTCAGCCGCTGCCCTCGCTCTTTCTCCAATACCGCTGCAGGCCCGGTGGGGGGAGACCGTGAGGGGGCAACCTCTGGCGGTGCTTTTGCCGTGGCAGGTGGTGGCGGAGGGGGAAGGGCTGAGGGGCCGGTGAGGAAGGGCAATGCTAAGGCAAGGGGCCCCGCGTATGAGCGGAGGCAAGAAAAACGCCATGGAGGCAAGGGGCAGGTGGAGCCTCGGGAAACTGGGGTGATGCCTGCCCCTCCCTCTAGGCCCGTGGCAAAAGCCTCTGAGGCCCTGGGGGAGAGTGCGGTGAGTGAGGAGATCAGGAGGATGGAGAGAGAGGAAAAAGCGGCTGACTCAGACGACTCCTCTCGTTATGAAAGTGTCGACGAGGATGTCAGGGGGCAGCCTACAGCATCAGGTGGCAAAAACAAGTGTGCCAACCGTAAATCGGGAGGGAAGAGGGCTGACAAGTCTTCAAAGTCCCCCCCGCCCCCGACCACAAGAGTGCATACGGAAGGGCCCGCTGACCCCACTCTGATGAGACTCTCCAACCGGTTCAGCGCCCTCGGAGGTTCAGATGATGATCCGCAAGACGAGGGTGCTGGGCCGGGGGTAACACCGGAGGGTCCTTCGGGGGATGGTGGAGTCCGTCCCTCAGGGGGCACTGTTCCTCCTGAGGGGGAGACAGGCTTGGAACCCGGGGGCGAGAACACTGGGGGGGGAGGGATGGACACTTCGGGGGCTTCCCTAAAAAGAAAGGTGTCTGACCCCTCCCCAGGAGGAGGTGATAGCGGGGCAGGGAAGAAACTGGCCATCCAACTCGATCACCCATGATGGCTGAACTCGCCCCGTTGACGCTGGCGTCCATTAATGTCGCCAGCATTAAGTCAGATGCAGCTCGCTTCACGGCCTTTGATTTTTTTTTCTCCCGGATTGAGGCAGAAATTTTATTTTTGCAAGAGACCAGACTAACGGACATGGGGGCCATCTTTAAAGCACGGAGGGAGTGGAGGTGCGGGCCCTCATACTTGTCTCTTGCGGCTGAGCCGTATAGCGGGGTGGCAGTCCTTTTTAAGACTGCAGATGTTGAATGCCGACGGGTTACTGAGTTGGAAATGGGGAGGTGCCTGATCCTAGATGTCTTCATGAGGGGACAAGAGCTCCGGCTCATTAATATCTACGGCCCACAGTCCAAGTGGGCCAGTAAATGTCTCTTCCTGAGGATCAAGCCCTTTCTTTTTACGAGCCGACAGGTGGTCTTCGGTGGGGACTTCAACACCGTTACGAGGTCCCGTGACCGGGGGGGGTCCCGGAGACCGCCTGGCTTATGACAGCGTCGCGCTTAATAGCATAGCTAGTGAAGCTCGCCTGGTGGATGTCCACATCCGGCACACCCCAGGCCACGGGGGTTTCACCTACCATAGGGGTAGCAGTAGGTCTAGAATAGACAGGTTTTTTTTGAAGGAGGACGCCATCTTTTCTGCTGTGTCCGCCGTTGAGGTGGAGTTCTCCGATCACTGTTTAATTTTCTTTTCTCTGAATGTTGCAGAGACTCCTCGGATGGGAAGGGGGCTGTGGAAGCTCAATTCGTCCCTGCTGGAAGAAGCGGAGGTGAGACAATCCTTCGAGGATTTTCTTCAGAGCCAGGTACCGCTGTTGGATCTCTGTAGTAGTAAGTCAGAGTGGTGGGAGATCTTCAAAAAGCGGGTGGCGGGGTTCTTCCGTCAGCTCTCGAACCTCAGAAGTCTGAACAGGCACCGCTTGTATCAGGCTCTGGGGAGGAAACTCGAGCAGCTTGTCTCGACTGGAGGTGACCGTGAGGAAATCTCCAGAGTGAAATCTTTGCTCAAGAGGTGCCAGTATGATAGACACACATCTTTAGTTTTTGAGAGGGACTTCGGGAAGTACCGCTCGCCCGACCCTTACAGAAACTGTAAGATGTCAGTGAATTGTAAGATGGTGACAGGACTGATTGACAGTACCGGGTCCCTGAACAGATCCAAATCAGGGATCCTGGAGGTGGTCAGATCCTTCTACTCACGCCTCTTGGAAAAGAAGGATCTGGATCGGGATAGGATGTCGGCTTTCCTGGCTGAAACCGTCCCTGAGCCAGGGGGTGATCCCTCTCTTGGTGTTTTGGCAGAAGAAATTAGGAAGGAGGAAGTGAGACTGGCCATTGATGGGCTTCGGCCCAAGAAATCGCCAGGTCCGGATGGCTTAACATCCGAGTTTTATAAGACTTTTAGGGGCTCCTTGGTGCCCTTCTTGACAGGGGTCTTTAATGAGTGTCTATCCTCGGGCACTCTTCCCGACTCAATGAGGAAGTCAGCCCTAATTATTCTGTCAAAGGGTAAAGACCCGTCCCGTATCGAGAATTGGCGTCCCATAGCGCTTCTCGATACGGACCGGAAGGTTCTGGCCAAAGTGCTGTTTAATCGGCTGGTCAAGTTTGCACCCCGGCTCCTTTCAGGGGCCCAGCATTGCTCTGTTCCAGGCCGCAGTACTTTTAGTGCTGTGCTCGGTGTCCGGGATGCAGTGGAGCAGGGTAAGGCAGGCCACTGGAAGGGGTACTTGCTGTCGTTAGACCAAGCGAAAGCCTTTGACCGGGTCAACCATGAGTACCTCTGGTCCGTCCTTTTGAGGTATGGTCTGCCTGGGAGGTTTGTAAAATGGTTAGAGATCTTGTACCAAGGGGCTGAGACTTTTCCGCTGGTGAACGGTTGGTCAGGTCGCCCTTTTGAGGTGGGTTCTGGGGTCCGTCAGGGCTGTCCGCTGAGCCCGCTTTTATACGTGTTCGCGATCGATCCCTTCTTAAGGAGGGTAGATCGTGGGCCGTTGGCGGGAGTCGGGATGGACCAGGCGGGCTCTTGGTCCTCTTTGAGGGTGGTGGCGTACGCCGATGATGTTTCCCTTTTCGTGTCCTCGAGGGGGGAGGCGGATTGGGTCATGTCAGAGGTAGTGCGCTACTCGGAGGCATCCGGGTCCATGATCAACCGGGATAAGTGTGAAAGTCTCTGGCTGGGAGGGGGAGATCCTAGTTTTGATCTCCCGGACACCCTTCCAGGGCCCCAGGCCACCGCCAAAATTCTAGGCATCGAATTTGGCCCCGGGGACTACCCCCAGCAAAATTGGGAGGGCAGACTTAAGATCGCCGCCCAAAAGGTGGACCAATGGAAGGGTTGGTCTTTGTCCCTAAGGGAAAGAGTTGCCCTGGCTAAAGGCTTTCTGCTTCCCTTGTTAATTTACCTAGGCAGCGTGTGCATCTTGCCAGAACCTCTCTGGACACGGGTCTATAGCCTGTTCTTCCAGCTGTTATGGGGGAATAGGCTCAACCTAATCAAGAGAGAGGTCACATACCGCACGAGGAGACTAGGTGGGTTGGGTATGGTCAACCCGGTAGTGTTCTTAGTGAACACCTTTCTTAAAGCCAACATTTCCAACCTCTGGCTAGAGAGGGCTCCTCCGTGGGTAGTCTCCTGCAAGGGTTGGCTTCGGCTCTTCTTCCAGGAATGGGAGACAGGAGGACAAGTGAAGGACCTCCGCACACCTCATGGGCATCTCCCGGCTTATGCTACCCCGGTTCTGAAGGTGATCCGCCGGTGGGGTCTGGGAATGTGGGAAATCAGGACCATGTCGCGGCAATGCCTTGACAGGAGGGTTCTGTTGACCCATTTCCAGAAGCCCCTGGCCCTTAAGGATTGCCCAGGCTGGGATCTGGAGGTGGGGCTCGGGCTTTTAAATTCTAAGTGGATCCCCACGAAGTTTTGGGACTTGACCTGGCGCTGCTTCCACGGGAGGCTGTATGTAAAGGATAACCTGAAGTGCAGGAAATCCGATGATCGGGGTTGTCCCCGTGAGGAGTGTGGCGACGTGTTGGAAAGCATGGAGCACTTCCTGCTTCAGTGTCCCTTTAATACAGAGGTTTACAACAGGGTGGGGGCTTCCATACGTTGGCCGCGGCTGGCGTCCCTCTCCTATGCCGAGTGGGCCTATGGAGCGTTCAGAACTCTGGGTGGCCGAGACCGGGGCACTTTATTCCTAGTCAGTGTAGTGGTTAGGTTCTACATTTGGAATGCACGGTGCTTAGTTTCGACGCGGCAGAAAGCCCTCCCAAGGGAAGAGGTGGTTAGTAACATCCTGGGTGACCTGGTGAAGGTGCGTTCTTTGGAGTTCGAAAGGTTGGGTGTGAGGAGGGCCTCTTGGCTTTGGAGGGGCCTTTCCTTTTAAAAACACACTCTAGGGAGAGCTAGATTTTGTGTGAATGTGGGTAGGGACAGCATAAGGTGGTGTGGGTGGTGAGGGACAGAAGTAGGGGCAGATAGGGACAGGAAGGGACAGGCACTGAGGGACAGATAGAGAGTTAGTTATGATAAGGTAGGTAGAGTAGGGGCAGGTAAGGACAGATAGGGACAGTTTCTTTAGGGACAGAAGTAGGGACAGTCTTAGTCGTTGAGGGACAGGGTGAATGTGTTAGTGAGGGATGGGGCCTCTAGAACTCCTTTTTCCTGGCGGTGGGCTACTGCATGGCACACCTAGATTTTTGTTTTGAGATAGAGAAATAATGGATATTGGGCTTGCAGGCACTGAACTTGGGCCTGTAAGTAAAGGTTTGTGGTGTGGCATTATTCAGTAAAGCAAATGATGTAATGACATTGCATTGTAATATTGCATTGTAATATGTATTGTAGTATATGTATTGTAGTATGTGTTGTTATTCTTTTCCGTAGTCAGAGGTGCATGGGGGGGCGTAGTGAGGTTGGGAGGGGGGTGAATGGGGGGGTGAGAGCGGGAAAAAAAAAGTAAAAGGACCCTAAACCAAGGGGAAAGTGGCGAATGGATATACCATATACCATGGACCATGGAAATTATGGAAAATGGACCATTTTTGAGCACATCGGGGGCAAATGGGTGAGGGTTTTGCTTATGGGCATAAACTTTCTTGCTCATCAGGCCTAGACGTGATAAGGCCATGGACATTTATGGACCTGTGGTGTGGGTGGTGGCAAAAATAATTAAAAAAAAAAAAAATATATATGTATGTATAGAGGTGTTAAGCTGGTGTAGGTAATTTTGCCAAAAAAGAATTGGCTAGGTTTATTTAAGGCAGCATGGGCCAATAATATTATTTTTGTTTTCCTGTATATAGGTATGGGTGGAAGTGTGAATGGGGAGTGAAAGACAGTGAATGGGGGTGAAAGATTAAAAACTGTTTTTCATTATTTTATGGGAAAAGTTTTCTGTTGGAAAGTTCCTGCTGGGGGTCCCCTAAGCTGGAAAGCTTGGGGACTATAACAAGTTGCGGTTTTGCACAAGCTCCTGTATGTCCTAAGTGTATGATTAATGTGTGTATTTTGGTTTATGTGTTTTCTTTTCTGGAGTGTTGTGTTGTTTTTGATATTTTATAATAAAAGAGATACAGGATGTAACTCAAGATCAGTAATGTATGTACACAGTGACTCCACCAGCAGAATTGTGAGCGCAGCTCTGGAGTATAATACAGGATGTAACTCAGGATCAGTAATGTAATGTATGTACACATTGACTGCACCAGCAGAATTGTGAGTGCAGCTCTGGAGTATAATACAGGATGTAACTCAGGATCAGTAATGTAATGTATGTACACAGTGACTGCACCAGCAGAATAGTGAGTGCAGCTCTGGAGTATAATACAGGATGTAACTCAGGATCAGTAATGTAATGTATGTACACAGTGATTGCACCAGCAGAATTGTGAGTGCAGCTCTGGAGTATAATACAGGATGTAACTCAGGATCAGTAATGTAATGTATGTACACAGTGACTCCACCAGCAGAATTGTGAGCGCAGCTCTGGGGTATAATACACGAGTTAACTAAGGATCAGTAATGTATGTACAGTACACAGTGTCTGCACCAGCAGAATAGTGAGTGCAGCTCTGGAGTATAATACAGGAGGTAACTCAGGATCAGTAATATATATACACAGTGACTCCACCAGCGGAATAGTGAGTGCAGCTCTGGAGTATAATACAGGATGTAACTCCGGATCAGTAATGTATGTACACAGTGACTGCACCAGCAGAATAGTGAGTGCAGCTCTGGAGTATAATACAGGCGGTAACTCAGGATCAGTAATGTATGTACACAGTGACTGCACCAGCAGAATAGTGAGTGCAGCTCTGGAGTATAATACAGGATGTAACTCAGGATCAGTAATGTAATGTATGTACACAGTGAGTGCACCAGCAGAATAGTGAGTGCAGCTCTGGGGTATAATACAGGATGTAACTCAGGATCAGTAATGTAATGTATGTACACAGTGACTGCACCAGCAGAATAGTGAGTGCAGCTCTGGGATATAATACAGGATGTAACTCAGGATCAGTAATATAATGTATATACACAGTGCGTGAACCAGCAGAATAGTGAGTGCTGCTCTGGGGTATAATACAGGATGTAACTCATGATCAGTAATGTAATGTGTGTACACAGTGACTGCACCAGCAGAATAGTGAGTGCAGCTCTGGGGTATAATACAGGATGTAACTCAGGATCAGTAATGTAATGTATGTACACAGTGACTGCACCAGCAGAATAGTGAGTGCAACTCTGGAGGATAATACAGGATGTAACTCAGGATCAGTACAGTACTTATGCATTTAGCCTGATGTGAGGCTCCTGACCCTGTGTCACTGTGTCAGTGTCTGTTACACCACGTTTTTGGTGCACCTAAGACCTGATCTGAATAGCTCTGTCTTGTCTGATGTGTGTATTGCATTATAGACTATGGACTATTTATTTACAAAAATACATTTTTTGATAATTTTTGTGGATTACATGCTCAATGTTTCCGGTTTCAGTCTCTATAAATGGTGCCGTTGTATAGAACGACTTGCATCTGCCTCCATGTCGTCCTTTTGGCATAAAATCGCATCACTGTGGTAATTGCGCAGGTTAAGCCGACATAGAGCTCTGGAAAAAGGCTCTTCTATTAATATTTTAGGATGCAGTGCCGGTGGTATCCATGGGCTGTGCCCCCATGATGGCTGGTTTGCGTTAGTCCTCACACCTCTGTATAGAGGACGTCTTCTATTCTCCAGCTCTTGTAGATTATGCGTCGTCTTCTGCTGAATAGCAGCTTCTTCCCTGGGGCGACTTTGCACCTTGCTCTCCTCTCTGCCTGCTGGAAACCACTTTACAACATCTAATTGCTACTTGGATAATTTAGTGTGTGTCTGATGAGCCTTGATGGGGATTTTGGAGCAAAACCCTGGAACATGCCAGTATTAACATTTGCTAACGCCTCACAAATTACCCGTACATATGTTCCATTTTACATTCACGTCTTGTAAATGACTCTCATCTCGCAGCGGAGAGAAACTTTCCTGCAAAGGAAAAAGGCTCAATTTGGTGAAAAGAAAAAAAAAAACAGCGATGGGGGAGGGGGCGATCGCTGCTGCTCTGTGGATTTGGCCGGAGCGTCTGATATTGGCAAATGAAGATCAATGCCCGTCCTAATGGCTACAATATAGAAATTGGTCCCATTCATCAAGGTGAGAAAGTCTTGTAAGGGGCATCTGGTGTTAGCGGCATCGGGGCTTGGTGGCCATTCATCACCCAGTTTATTAAATGATTGCTGCCAGCTGCTGCCAAATTAACGCCGACCTAATGATTTAACTCCTAGTTTGCTGCACAGAAGCTGGAGACCTCAATGATTTCCTTTAAGCTATGTGGAAGTGTTGTACAGTTTTGCAGTGTCTGAACTCTGCTACAACTATTCTATAGTGTCTTGCTGGGAAACACAGCCACTACCATCCTGTTTCAAGGAATCAGCGCCACTTTTGTCAATGGGTCGTGTCTAGTATTCCAGCTTTAAAGTGATGAAGACTTGAACTCTAGCGCCACCTTTTGGATGTAGTTTTTCTAAAAGTCAACATTGACCCTTTAATGAGCCTTGCACACATGACTTAAGATAAGAAGCCAAACCATAAACTCCATTTTCAGACACGTGTTTCTGGGTGTTTGCCTCTCATCATTGCAAAGCAAGAGATCTGATTTGGCTGGATGAGAGGCCTCCAATGGGCTATAATTGAGAATATACACAGTCCAGGCACTGATGACACCGCTCCTCCAGTTTGGGTGATGGCATCACTGGTGAGGTCTCCTCCATCGTTGGATACATTGTAACTTCTCCCTCTTGCTGGGATTGTTACGTGTCCTATATACATTACCAGTGAACATACTGGCGTAGGCCGCTCCTGGGTTATTCTCAGCATATTGCATTGGAGCTGCCTGTAATATTTAACGTTAATGTGCCAGGAGATGGCTTTGGAGACAAGTTGTAATAACAAGGGAGCAGCTGTTTGCTGCAGGAAAGACAGACGTGCTTCCGATCAGTTGCGCAGTTTCACCAAGCAAGGCTGAGGCGTTCACACCTGTGTGTTTTATAAATGGACGACATTGGAAAGAGGCAAAGCCTGGCACATTTACATAAAGGAGCGAGAACAAGTGGGGCTGAGTATCTGTGTCCTATGTTATCGAGGCTCCCACTGCATTTATATCTGCCAGGATTATTTTCAGATTTCCATTTGTTTTATCTGTTATGTTATTTTATTCTTCCCATCATCTGTTTATCTCTCTGTTTGTATATCAATCTTTCTTCTATCTCCCCTTCTTATCCACTTTCTTCTTCTTTCTCTGTGTCATGATCCAGACCAGGGTTTGAGTCCTGTTTTTCCCTTTTCCTGGTCTGGTCATGTAGGGGTTAACCTGTCTCAGTCTGGGTCCAGGTTTGCTATTTATCACCACTGTTTCCTGCAGGCTATGTCAGTTATAATTTTTGCCTAGGGCTGCTGTAGCTGACTCTGATTGCTCTGATTGGTCCTGCTGCGTTTGCTGTCTGAACCCGTGTCTCTGTTTTCCCCCATTCCCGTCCTGACCAAGTGTTTCCCTTTACTGTGCTGACTCCCTGGTTTTGACTTGGCTTGCATCCTGACCTGCTTCTGTCTTTTGTCTTATCCACTTCCTACCATTGCTGATCCCCTGGCTTGTCTCTGACCGTGAGTTTGCAGATTCCTTTATTACTGTAATACAGTCTAGGATTTGACCCGGCTTGTTTGACTATTCCACTGCCACCTGTGGTAGTCTTGCTGCTGCACTGCAGGCCAGCTCTGTTTAGGCGCAGTCCTGCTTCCACTCTACTGCCATCCTGTGGAGCCTGCAGTTACCTGCATTGCAGCGGCATGATATTCTGCATTTCATGCACTATTTTGCTTGGTCTCTTTGCATCCTGTTTATCGATGCGTCTTAGAGGACAAATCACTGGGGTTGGATCTTGCTGATGTCACTAGCCTGGTCTGATTGGTTGCCTGTTTTTCCCCTATATACAGATAAGAAAACACTTTGGAAAGAAGGCTGCAATGTCCAACCACGGTGACTAGTCCTCTAAAACGCACCGTTCCATGATCCTGTTAATACCATGTATTATCTGAAATGACTTGGAGTAAGTGATGGATGTTTGGACATCAGTATAGCTTGTGGATGGGGTAGCGTCAATTATCTGATCTGCTGCCCTTTAACCTTCATAACCGCGGCATGCCATCCTAAATACAGGCCAATTTTGGGGCTTCAATTTCCAAAAGGAAAACCAAAAAACTGTGCAAAGTTAAATCCTCTATTTTTTTGTGGGGGGTGGAATCTGAGCGACAACTAATGTAATGATTATCAAAGCCCCACAAAAAAGTGTCGCCTGTCTGTCCTGTGCCCCCAGTATCTCTGCGCCTGCTCTCTGCTCATTATAACAAGGTGACAAGTCGACGTGTCCGTGTGGGTTGTGGCCTTAATCGATATTCGGTAGTCCTCGCTCGCTGTAATCCTCCAGGTTGAGCATATTTGTTGGAGATTCACTATGTTGGACGCTTGATGGTTTTGTTTCTTCCATGCGGGTGAAGGGCTCTTTGTGATATCGGGGGCTGCCTGCCGATGGAAACTGGAAATATTAATTTGTGCCAAGACTTCCCACTTGATAATTCCCTTGTTTTTGAGCTGTAGATCTGAACCTCCGCGGATAAAAATTTCAGTCTCGGCATCAAACGCAATCTCTTCCTATAGGTTCCTCTTTATGATTAGGATCTAGATCCAGGGAGGAACAGATGTTTCTTAACCTGCATCTTAATAAATAATATTTATAACGAGATTAGACATGGTGGTGCGGCAGATAAGGCTGTTTCTTAAAGTAACGCACATAAGAAATGTAGTCCTTAAATTGCATTAATAGAGAAATCCAGGGGGGAGGGAAGAAAGATTCAAAGGTGGAAGATTGTTAATGGCTGCACATCCAGTTGGAAGAATGTCTCAGGTTAGGGTATCACAGGGCACTGTTCTGGGCCCTGAATTGTTCAACATCTTTATCAATGATTTAGATGAAGGAATTGAGGGTAAACTGATTAAATTTGCTGATGACACAAAGCTTGAAAGGATAGCTAATTACTAGAGAAGAGAGAGAGAGGATTCAAAAAGATATAAATAAACTGGAGCAGTGGGCAGCAACTAACAGAATGGTTTTTAACAGGGAAAAATGCAAAGTACTACATCTGGGCAATAAAAATGAAAAAAGCATATACAGAATGGGAGAAATAGGGCTAAGCAACAGCACTTGTGAAAAAGACTTGGGTATACTAATAGATCACAGACTGCACATGAGTCAACAGTGTGATGCAGCAGCAAAAGGCAAATACAATTCTTGGATGTATTAACAGAAGCATACAGTCTAGATCATGTGAAGTAATTATCCCCCTTGTGAGGCAGTTACCCCTGTTACAGCTAGGGGGCGCTGTATATGCTCCTCAAGATATGCACGGAGGCGTAACTATGATGCTGAGACAGTGACCGGTGTCATTGTGAATGGCCGGTATGTGTCGCAGAGGGGGTCCTCTGCGCTGTAAGCCGGTAATGTTGCTCTGGGACTTGTAGTTTGACAAGTGTTTGTGTAGTTTATAAGGGGGCTTACAGGGTTAGACGGAGAGCTGGGCAGGACTGACTAATCACACACACCGCCCATCTATGGGGGTGGTTACAGCTGCATAATGTGACCAGGGTTTGGGTCACCTGTTCATTGTTGACGAAGGTCCTGAAAGGTCTATGTGTTGGAAGGTCCCAGAGGGGGACAGACTTCCTGAAGAGCACAGGGTGATACCATGGACTGGCAGAGTCTGTGACGGCACTGTGTTGGGGAAGCTACCGTCCGTCTGAGGGT
Organism: Dendrobates tinctorius; assembly: GCF_039654945.1. Taxonomy (NCBI): domain Eukaryota; kingdom Metazoa; phylum Chordata; class Amphibia; order Anura; family Dendrobatidae; genus Dendrobates; species Dendrobates tinctorius. Next base: position 3,118,393 of record NW_027361727.1, on the reverse strand, counting down.
CTGAAACTATCAGGTGGCTTGGTGAGCAAGGCATTGTCCGGGACGGTGATACCAGTTTAGCAGCTTCCCTGGGAACCAGGACTGACAGGAGATCAGTGTGTGGAGCAGAAGCTCAAGGAAGGTAACTCCAGACAAGGGGGTTATAATAACGGCAGAGAAGTGCCCGTGTGCCTTCATCTCGTTGCTAAGCGAGTGTCCCCCCAACACATGCAGTAAGCTCTGTCTTACAGCTTCTACTCCTCTTTGATCAAAGCTCACAAAGGGTTCTGGGATTTGGTCAATAGACCAGAAAGTCTTTACAGACATTAAAGCTATAAATTATTAAAAGAAGAACAATCTATTTGATTCTGCCATTTTGTCACATGTGATGGCGTTGGGCTTCACCAGTTGTGCAGAGCTAGGTTGGTTTGTCGGATGTTAGTTGTGGCCAAAAGTTTAGAGACTGACTCAAATTGTGGTTTTCACATTCAGTGTTTTTTGGAACTTTTAGTCGGATGATTCATAATTATTTACACTTTTAATGACCAATATATCAAGTTTATTTAAAGATACAATAACTACAGTGTAGACCGCTACTTTTCAAGACTTCTGCCCTTTTCTCTGGTAGCTGGATATCTTCTTTTGGGCGAAATCCTGACTGATGACCAACTATTCTTTCCTAATCAGTGCTTGGAGAGTTGAAGTTTATCACAATTTCTCCATTTTTGTTTGTCACTTTGAGGATTGTCCACAGGTTCTGAAACGGATTGGGATCTGGGGAGTTTCCTGGCCATTGACCTAACATTTTAATGTTTTGTTCCCTGAGGCACTTATTCATTACTTTTGCCTTGTGACATGGTCTCCATCACGCTGGGGAAAAAAATTGTTCTTCACTCAGGATGTATAGATCCCATTCCTTATACATAGCTGTGTTCTTAGGTAAAATTCTCCATGGATGAAACCCCCCCCCCCGCCACGTGAATGGTCTCAGGTAGCTTTAAAGTTGGCAGACAAAGGACTCATGGTTGTGCTCACCTTTTCTTCTCCAGCCAACCATTCTTCTAGATGTCCCAGTCTGCAGTCTGCTTCATCAGATAGAATTACTATATCCCAGTCCTCTACAGTCCAATCCTTGTACTAACTGCACAAAGTCCAATTTTCATTGATGTTTTTCTTGGAGTAGCTTCTTTGAAGCCCTTCTTGATACAGTTAAACCTCTAAAAACCTTTGCCTCCTCCTGCTTACAAAATGCACTAACACCTGCCTGCTGTCATTCCTGAGCAAGCTCTGCACTGGTGTTAAATTGTTCCTGTAGCTGAATCCTCCTGCACTTACTTGAGTGCCCTGATGCTGCCTTCAAAGCAATTGAACCTCTGCTTTTGAAGCTCTTGATCTGACAAATGGTTGATTTAGAAGCAATCTTACTAGCAGCAATGCCCTTACCTGTAAATCCCTTTTGATGCAAAACAATAATGACTGCACGTTTCTCGGAGGTTGACAGAAAAAGTCAATGATCTTAAGCACCAGACCACTTGTAAAACAGCCAGTCTGCTCTTATTGCTCGATTGATAACAGCTGCCTTGTCCTCATTAACACTTTCTCCCAAGCTAGCGAGAATATCACTCATACGAAGTAAGAAGGTAATTTTGTGGCAGTGCTGAAAATCAGTGGAAAAGAGGTGTTTGGGATTAAGATGATTTTCAAGGCAAGGAATGACTGCAATTTTTGCAATTTATATGATCACTCTCCATAACAATTTACAGGTAATGCAAATGTCCACTATAAAAACTGAAGTGGCAAACTCTGTGAAAGCCAAAATTTCAAAATTTGTCAGTTTCCTGACTTTTGGCAACAACTGTACAGAGCTCCGTTTGGTTATTGAGCACAAGTCCCGCTGATAATATAAGGTGATATCCCGCAGTTTGCATGTAAAGGCATGATAATTTTTTACCATCTTGATGCTTAAACAATGCAGACGTTACATAACACTCTCAGCTCTGCTACATCTGAACACATGCTTCGTGTAGAAATCTAAACATATTATTTTTTTCTTGCATTTCTTTGCTGCTCTTTAGCAATATGCCAATAATTGTGTCTGGAGAGCGTTACAGCGTGAACGCTGAGGTCTCTGTAGACCGCCTGAGTGATTTGGTTGCCGCTGATCGTCCTTGGTGGAAAAACATGAGAAATGTCGCCACTGATTGCGGGAATGTAAAAGATGAGGCTTAATAAATACAGGGTGACAGCGGCCGGATCATTGTGCAGCATTACAGCTGCAGACGGGATAATAACATTACTTTCTGGTTGGAGTAAAGTCCCCGACGTCTTCATGGCACCTGCTAAAACTAATTTACTCTGATCGTTTGCACCGACTTGTCTCCTCCTCATGTGTCGGCTCAGCAGGCACAGACCCCTCCAGCTGCGGCAGAGGGAGCCATAGTCTGGCAGGCTGATTAAAGGTCATGTGCAGTGTTCACACTGGGCGACTACTACACCATGCAATTGACAGAGGCGTAGTACCTACCAGATCTTGCATTACACAGCTCAGTTCCAAATATTGTTCCAGCATCATCTTTTTTTTTTTTTTTTCCCTTGGGGCGTTTTTGGTTTTGCTGCAGATTTGAAATCAGTGTTTTATCTGTGAAAACAGAGAATGCATGAAAAATTGCATTTTTAAAAAATTGTTTCAACTACACCCCAAATGCATCATATCAATACATAATAGTGATCCCAAATATAAAAACTTTTACTTAGGCTCCTTGTCTGCTATTATTCTATGTGACTGCAGATGTCACGAGTGTGTCACATCCTCCTGAGAGATGTGGGGTTAGAAGATCACTACGTATTGTGAATCGCAGGTCTTCCATTTAGCCTGTGTGTTTGTGTCTTATATTAATGAATTTGATTTCCTTTGGTACTGGAGAGGTTAACAATCCGTTCGATGCTGGTCAGAAACTTGCAGCAACATTTCAGCTGCTTCGGATCTGGTCATTACCTCTCCCTATAAAACCTGACCAGACCTTCTCTGCTTTTCCAATGAAAGCTTTGCTTCCTAGCTCCTTGGAGACTCTGTGCTGAATAGCATGCTGTTTTCAGGTGTATGCTTTCCTCTTTGTCCTATTTCCAGTTAGTTGGTACATTCCTATCCTTCTCTATATATCTATCTACCTTTGGTGAGTGTTTATGTATGTTTGTTGCTTTCTGTTATCCCTGTTTTACATGATAATATATAAGAATATTTTTCCCAGGTGTCCTGGGGGAGGGGACAGCTTAGGAAATAACAGGAGAACAGTAAGGTTGGTGGCTCAAACCTCCTCACCATTAGAGGTACCTTTTGGGGAGCAGGGATAGTTAGGGCCCTCCAGTCCTAGGGATGGTTCAGGACCCATTTCCCTATCACGAACAGTGTCAGCATGACAGAAGACTTGTGAATCCTCACATCGCGTGCTACACGCTTTGAGGATTCTCTTTTTAAGGTATCTGGGGTAGTCGGTCATGTTTTGGCATGTATGGGATTTGGATACTTTCGGCCACCTTCCGACTAGACGTGTCCAACCTCATTCAGTACACTAGCATTTAGGAAAGGGTGCACGTGACCACATGTATGCAAATTGCATTCTTGCAGTCACAAACTCGATGCTTCCGACATCGGCGAATCCTCACAGTGTGCGATGAGGATTCACAAGTCTGTAGTCAAATGCACGGACTGCAAACTTATAGCCTAAGGCCAGACAATCCCTTTAAATAGAATCACTCATTCATATTTAAAGGAAACCTGTCAGCAGGTCTTTATATATGGAAGTAGTGGTACGGCTGTGCAGACACTAGTCTTCCATTGAATATTCAATGTATTATTTGGTGAGCATCCATTGTGCCAGTCATGAGAAATCTAGTGTAGAAGCCGCCATATGTAAATCTGGCTGGAAATAATCTTGCACGCTCTACTTTCTGCCTGATTTGTGGCTGTACCTCTGAATCGGTAGAGAACAAGTAATGTAACGTACATACACCGGTAATCCAGAGCTGCACTCGCTGCATGCAGTGCAATTTGTAGGTGATTGTGTCAAAATGTGACTGCCACTAGGGGAGCTCAGGAGTTTACTGCATACTGAATATACATTGAAGTCAATAGTAAATCAGTATGCAGTGAGCTCCCTCTAGTGGTGTTTATAGGCAGGCTGTATCTCAGCCAGTGACACGAGTGCTGTTCTTCAAAGGCAAATGTTCACTTTTAAGACTTTTTAAAGGTCATATTACCATTCAATCATCTTAGTAGAAAAACCGCTATGGATCAGACAACTTGAAGTAATGGTGGCTGTCTCAATGAGTAAAGATTTTTTCTTTTGTGTGGCCGCTCTTTGGATTAGAGTCTGAAACTTCTGCTCGGGGATAATGAGGGTATCGGAATGAAGAAGTGGCGGAGATTCATTACAGGAGTCATCTGGATGGGTTTAGCTTGTAATTATCGTACATCTGCGCCTTTAGGAGTCGGTAAATAAGCCTGACTGTGGTCGTGTGAGTCGGTGGCGGGGCTTTGTCATCTGTTGGCTTTGGGTTCCTCTCTGAATAATTCCCGAGCTTTCTACTATTGTAACGTGTCACAGCTGCATAGCGGAAACGTGCTTCAGTGGTAAAGCTGTAAATGTCACAGGTCGAGCGGCGGCATCTGAGCGCAGCGTTCAGCCGAGAGGTTGATGGATGCTGCAGATATTTGTGCCTACATGCCTGGGGGAAATCACTTCTGAATTATCGGCCAATGCCACTTAACAAAGGCACTCCATAGATCTCCGCGTCCCCGGCTGAATGGCTCAAAATAAAAGGTGTTCTGGACGAAACGCGGAAAATATTTTAATTTGGCATTGTGTGTGGAGAAGGCGGCGGCGCGGTCTGCAGCGACGTAAATGTGCGGGGGGAGAACGAACAAGCCGCAAATGCAGGGGTACATCCATCACGCTGAGCCATCAAAGATGCAGGAGGCCAACCTGCTTTTAGAGTTAAAGGGCGTGTATACTTTTGCAACCAAATTTTCCTTTATTTCTTTAAATACATGCGTAAACAAAAAAGTTTCTTTAAAAATTTGTTTTGTGTATGCAGCTCCTACCCCAAGCTGTACGTCTCCATGGTTACAGAATGTGTCGCCTTCATCCTGCAGTCTCGTGTTCCCTACTTCCGTCCTCTCCATTTTCTATTGTCTGTAGTTTATTAGCAGGGCAGAGAGAATAATGTAACCCGTGACTGCAAGGTCAGACTACACTGGGATTGTTTGTTGTCTGTTACCATGGAGAAACATGGGCTGTGAATGATACATTGTAGCAAACTAGACAGTAAGGAGATTTGTGCTTTTTCTGATGTTATTGATCTCACGGCATTGTCTGTTTCTAATGTATGCTATTGTAGCAAGTCATCAGCTGTGAAGTATTAGGTTTGTAGAGTCTTTTTGAGCCTCTGGATGTTTCCATTCACTGACGGCAAGCATACTTGTAAACCTTGATACACAAAGTCAATCTGAAAGCTGAAGAATTTTTCATTTATGAAATGATGAAGCTTTACATACAGATTGTTGGGAGATTGTTACCTTCACACAACAAATCTCGGCGTATACGTGAAATGTTCCCATAGGTTCTCGCCAAGGCGAAAGACCGTCCTTTAGGTCTTCATCAAGTCTATAGAAGTTTGTTAGGTCGATGTCTTAGGGTTGGTAAAATAGCGACCAAGAAGTTCAACCTCCAGGATTTCTCCAGCGACAGCCGAAATTGAACAGGAATATTCACTTTTGGGCAAGAGTTTCCCAAAAAACTGCTCCTATTTTCGTACTGAAAATTGCATCTTCAGAGAGGAAGAGGACTAGAACTCTTATCGCCACGTATTGGAAGTAGCAATCCTACAAGTCAGTATCGACCCTTTAGCGGGACTTGTCACGTGACTTAACCAGAATCTCATTTTATAGACACATGTTTCGGGGGGCATTTCCCATCCTCAGTGCAAAGTATGACATCTGATTTGACTAGGTGAGAGGCTTAAGACTGGAATCTAATAGGTAACGTTTCTCATTGTGGAGCGTGACATGCCCGGCCTGGCATGTCAGTGTGAGGAGACTTTCTATGTCATGCACGCTCGTCTGGGAAATGAAATATGCAAATTGCCCGTTTTCCTGATGAGCATGCATGGCATATAAGTCTCCTCGCTCTGACATGCCATACCTGGCTTGTCATCCTCTACAAGTAGAAACGCGTTACCCCTTACATCCCTGTTATTATACTTATTCTAGACAGTCTCACCAAATTTGGGGCTGTTAGCATCTCTGGAGGACGCTTAGCCCTGGAGGAATGCGTCATCAAAAAAAATTCTTATTGTTAAAATCAGGTTTATTCCTTTGCATTTTTAAATGATATTTTGCAAATTTTTTTTTCTCCATATTTTGAACTTTAATAAAGAACAAATAGCATTAGCTCTTCTGGCGTTTTCACACGGATCACTGGTTCTTTATTACACCTTTTCCCTGTTCTTTCAGGAGGGGTTTTCAGCAGTCTCTTTATCATCAGAGACAGGATTTTGGATGGAAGTTTATAACCTCACTCTTTTACTAGCCTCCTAGGACGGTCACTGAATAATCGGCATGCTATGTTGGGTAGTAAAAGCCTGTGCAGGGCTCCCCTCTCTGGAGGGGGTAAAAAATAACCCTAGGGTGCCTGAAGGGGTTAAGCCCGGCACAATGATGTGCCCACTTCGCTATAGAGCCTCTTATTATGTTTTTTTTTGTGTGTGTTGGCCTTTCCAGGTTTCTCTCAAAGTGCTGGAGAGAAAAATTGAGTTTTTATGCTTTATAACGTAAGTCTGCAGGAAGCTAACGTTTCCTTTGTGAGATTCGGGTAGGACTGATGTGAGCAGATGGCGCACTCCAAGCCCCGCACCGCGGATGGGAGCACTTTACACGTACCGGAGAGACGTTCACTCATCTTCCTTCTGTTTTCTCGCAGCTTCTTTGAACTGGAAAGCAGCGGTTTAAGGGATGAAATCAGATACCACTACAGATTTAATGGAAAGTCAAGAACGGAAGCATTTCCCTATCGCCTGGCAGATGGGCAGTGGCACAAAATCGCTCTGACGGTCAGCGGCTCGCACGTCCTCATCCACGTGGACTGCAACAAGTGAGTAGAAACTCTGGAAAGATTTACTGTGATTTATTTTCAATTTTTTAATGCGATGTTCTACACGGAATGCATGTTAATGATTTTATGGGAAAATTGCATGTCTAGCAATTCCCCTATGTATCCTGCATCATGTCCCAGTACTTTACAGTTTGCTGTAGCTTCCTGTTGTTGGGCAACCAAGATCTTAATGGATTACTTAGGTGATGTCCGGTATCCCCTTCACAATCGTCAAACCTAAATGATTCCTCTTAAGTGTATTTGCGCTATATAAGTTCTTATTTAAATAATACATTCTCTGTTAATTTCTTAATATATCCTCCTTGCAGATGCGGTCTTTTTTTCTGATACAAAAAGTCAAATCCTTGATATAAACACAGCATTAAATGATGAAATTCTGCTTTCCAGCAACCGCCACTAGGGGGAGCTCGCTGTACATGATTTATACATTGAACTCCATAATGTGCATGCAGTAAGTTCCCTCTAGTGGTAGCTGCGGGAAGTTTGAATTTTATCATGGTCAAATGGGCAACAATTATAAACTGTGTTTTTTTGTTTTTTTGGGGGTTTTTTTGCGTCGACTTTTGTTTTTGGAATTTTCTAGAATGAAACAATTTATTGGAATGGTTTTAAGAATTTGCGTATTTGTGTGATGTGTTGAAGCTTAATTGAATAATGAACTGTAGGAGTTTCTTCACATGACCTTAAGAGATTCCATTTAAGGAGAAAAGAAGTAATGTGTTCTGTAAATGCTGACACAGTGCAAATCATTTAGCACTGCAATGCTTATTTTAATGTAAATGTGCATCAAGTTACACTCCTGAGAGAGGATGGAAGGAGGAGGTAGTGTTATGTATGTACGTAGTGACTGCACCAACAGAATAGTGAATGCAGCTCTGGAGTATAATACAGGATGTAACTCAGGGTCAGTAATGTAATGTATATACACAGTGACTGCACCAGCAGAATAGTGAGTGCAGCTCTGGAGTATAATACAGGATGTAACTCAGGATCAGTAATGTAATGTATGTACACAGTGACTGCACTAGCAGAATAGTGAGTGCAGCTCTGGAGCATAATACAGGATGTAACTCAGGATCAGTAATGTAATGTATGTACACAGTGACTGCACCAGCAGAATAGTGAGTGCAGCTCTGGAGTATAATGCAGGAGGTCACTCAGGATCAGTAATGTAATGTATGTACACAGTGACTGCACCAGCAGAATAGTGAGTGCAGCTCTGGGGTATAATACATGATGTAACTCAGGGTCAGTAATGTAATGTATGTACACAGTGACTGCACTAGCAGAATAGTGAGTGCTGCTCTGGGGTATAATACAGGGTGTAACTCAGTATCAGTGCAGGATCAGTAATGTAATGTATGTACACAGTGTCTGCACCAGCAGAATAGTGAGTGCAGCTCTGGGGTATAATACAGGATGTAACTCAGGGTCAGTACAGGATCAGTAATGTATGTACACAGTGACTGCACCAGCAGAATAGTGAGTGCAGCTCTGGGGTATAATACAGGATGTAACTCAGGATCAGTAATGTAATGTATGTACACAGTGACTGCACCAGCACAATAGTGAGTGCAGCTCTGGGGTATAATACAGGATGTAACTCAGGATCAGTACAGGATCAGTAATGTATGTACACAGTGACTGCACCAGCAGAATAGTGAGTGCAGCTCTGGAGTATAATACAGGATGGAACTCAGGATCAGTACAGGATCAGTAATGTATATACACAGTGACTGCACCAGCAGAATAGTGAGTGCAGCTCTGGAGTATAATACAGGAGGTCACTCAGGATCAGTAATGTAATGTATGTACACAGTGACTGCACCAGCAGAATAGTGAGTGCAGCTCTGGGGTATAATACAGGATGTAACTCAGGGTCAGTACAGGATCAGTAATGTATGTACACAGTGACTGCACCAGCACAATAGTGAGTGCAGCTCTGGGGTATAATACAGGATGTAACTCAGGATCAGTACAGGATCAGTAATGTATGTACACAGTGACTGCACCAGCAGAATAGTGAGTGCAGCTCTGGAGTATAATACAGGATGGAACTCAGGATCAGTACAGGATCAGTAATGTATATACACAGTGACTGCACCAGCAGAATAGTGAGTGCAGCTCTGGAGTATAATACAGGAGGTCACTCAGGATCAGTAATGTAATGTATGTACACAGTGACTGCACCAGCAGAATAGTGAGTGCAGCTCTGGGGTATAATACAGGATGTAACTCAGGGTCAGTAATGTAATGTATGTACACAGTGACTGAACTAGCAGAATAGTGAGTGCAGCTCTGGGGTATAATACAGGATGTAACTCCGGGTCAGTAATGCAATGTAATGTATGCACACAGTGACTGCACCAGCAGAATAGTGAGTGCAACTCTGGAGTATAATACAGGATGTTACTCATGGTCAGTACAGGATCAGTAATGTATGTACAGTGACTGCACCAGCAGAATAGTGAGTGCAGCTCTGGGGTATAATACAGGATGTAACTCAGGGTCAGTAATGTAATGTATATACACAGCGACTGCACCAGCAGAATGCTGAGCGCAGCTCTGGAGTATAATACAGGATGGAACTCAGGATCAGTAATGTAATGTATGTACACAGTGACTGCACCAGCAGAATAGTGAGTGCAGCTCTGGAGTATAATACAGGATGTAACTCAGGGTCAGTAATGTAATGTATGTACACAGTGACTGCACCAGCAGAATAGTGAGTGCAGCTCTGGAGTATAATACAGGATGTAACTCAGGATCAGTAATGTAATGTCTGCACACACTGACTGCACCAGCAGAATAGTGAGTGCAGCTCTGGAGTATAATACAGGATGTAACTCAGGATCAGTAATGTAATGTATGTACACAGTGACTGCACCAGCAGAATAGTGAATGCAGCTCTGGAGTATAATACAAGAGGTAACTCAGGATCAGTAATGTATGTACACAGTGACTGCACCAGCAGAATAGTGAGCGCAGCTCTGGAGTATAATACAGGATGTGTAATGTATGTACACAGTGACGTTATTTCTTATATAGTTCCGTTCTCCCTGTAATCCGTACGTTGTTGTTTCTTCCTTCCAGTATAAGTGTTATAACACCTTTATAAGTTGCAGTTGGAGCCATGTTTTGTGGACGCTTCATGTCTGTCCTTTGGTGACAGTCTTGCTTGCCGGCAGAGCTGTGGTCCAGGTTGGTGGTGTGAGTTGTGTGGATGCTCCTGTGAACATTGTAGCCTTTCTTTGAAGTCTCGTTTTATCTGCCGCAGTGTGTGTGAGGTACAGGAGTGAAGCCGTGTACTTTTATCAAGCCAGCAATTCTCCACTGGAATATAAAGTCGCGTGTTTTATTTGTACGAGCGTTTGAGTTTATTCCGTTCTCCTGCGTACTCCCTAAGTGCTTAAGTAGTTCGCTCTGTTTTCTCTGCGCTTTAAATGTCGACCTTTTTACATCAGAAGCAATAGAAATCTGCATTATTTTCATGCGTTCCCTGCGACGAATCCCCAGGCTCATTTGGTAAATGTAATAAGCGCAGGATCTGCGCAACAATAATCTGTTCTTAAATCTTAAATAATAGACGTCGGCCCCTGATTCTCCGAAGTGTCATGTCAAGTGAATTGGAGGCAGCAGATGCAGCTCCTGAATGGCGCCACGCACACTCAGGATCACCGGCGTCATTAAAGCTGAGATTTTATCTCTTGTTTAAGTTGTACGGAGTTAACTATGAGGTGCTTGGGCCTTTCTTAAGAGTTTTTTTCCAGCGCTGGAGGTTCCACATCCCACCAGGTCTCCAAGGATCGTCCATGTTCCACCCCCTTGTACGTTTTCTTGGGTTTCGCCTGCTTGGTCTGAGATCACCCCCTGCCACATTAGGGTCAAGTTTACCATTTATCCAAAGAGCCACATAGATTATTAGATACTAGATGGTGGCCCGATTCTAAAGCTATGTGCACACGCTGCAGATTCACCTGCGGATTTTTCCATGCGCATCAGCAGGTAAAGTGACCTGCGGTTTATCTGCGGATTTGCCTGCGGTTTTCCCCTGCGGTTTGACATCTGGACAATGGAATAGGTGTCAAACCGCAGCGGAATCCGCAGAAAGAACTGACATGCTGCAGATTTCAAACCGCAGCTTTTCCGCAGGGCAAAATCCGCATCATATGCACTGCGGATTTGAAATACCATTGACTAACATGGTACTGTACAATGTCTGCGGAACTGCTGCGGATCTGCAGGGCCAATCCGCAGCAGAATCCGCAGCGTGTGCACATAGGCTAATGCATCGGGTATTCTAGAATGACTGAACTACTTGCCACTATGAGTGACAGAACTTGTTCAGTAAAGATGAGTGAACTACGTCACGCTGTGAGTGAGGGTTAAATTCCGCGCCATTCTCCCTCATCTCCCGGCTGCGTCACCGCTGACCTTCGTGCAGAAGGAGATGACCCGTGGCAACCATCTGGAGATCAGCGGCTAGCACCATAGATCTACCGACGGTAGCGGTGGCGTGCGTCGTTCGAATTCCGCGCCAATGTGCGGTCGCGGACTGCGCCTGATCACCAGAAATTTGGACTTCTGGAATGTAAATGTGTAAGGTCCCAATAAGATCCTATAAATATAAGGGCCCTGGAACAAACGGCGGACACCGTGTTCTGGTATGGCAGGAAATACCGCTATCCACCACCGACAAAGATCTGTGCCCTGGTCCTGGATCTAGGTCCTCATTAAATATAGTGCCACCCGCAATACCAAATCTAATAGCTCACGGATGTGACTCATGACATTTTTATTGAATTAACGAGGTGAAGTACACCTATATGATATATTCGTCTGGACACATATATATTGAACCCCTTCCTGGATCTAGATGTGACCACAGGCCATTTTTTTTTTATATTTATAGGATCTTATTGGGACCTTACATATTTACATTCCAGAAGTCCAAACTTATGGTTATCTCCCATGTGATGTTTATACAGACACCTCAAGATCAGTTGGTGTATTGAGAAAGGTCAGCTGTATTGACCGAAATGCTTACCCGTGACTGCTAATAAAAATCAGCTATTATCCCCTTTATATAGGTAATACTGTCAATGAGTGATGTCACAGCTCCTGTACAATGACTGGTAACTCCTCTATATACAGCAGATAACACAGGATCCACCATTCACAATAGCTGATGTCACAGCTCACCTCCTCCTGTACAATGACTGATGACACCTCTATATCCAATAGATAACACATTCACTATAAGGGATGTCACAGCTCACCTCCTCCTTCTGTATAATGACTGATAACTCTTCTATATACAGTAGATAATACAGGATCCACCATTCACAATAGTTGACATCACAGCTCACCTCCTCCTGTACAAACGCTGATAACACCTCTGTATACAGTAGATATCACCAGATACACCATTCACAATAGGTGATGGCACAGCTCACCTCCTCCTCCTCCTGTACAATGAACTCTGGGCACTGAGCATGCCCACAACACTCTTCCTTAAAAGCCTGTACCTGTTCTGTGTACCTGGGGGCGGCCATTAAGCCTTTTTCTCCTGACTTGCAATAGTTGGTGTGTTTACATCGGTCGCTGTGCACACACCTGCTCTGTGCCGTAGACCTCTGCGGTCAGGCCGTCACCACACAACCATATTTATTTAATGTTTTATTTTCTAGTTCAGAGAAATCTGGTAAAGTAGTAATTAGCGATTTATATTTAGCCGCACGAGCCGCTGCTGATGATGACAGGGTCGTGCACAGTTGTTTTTCTGCTTCAAGTAACAGAAGTGCAGGCTCCTTCTTACAGATACATGGATATTCTGTCCAACGTCATTTAATAATTTCTGAAAGAAAGGGTTAATTTAAAGGAGACCGATAAAACGTTTTAGTGCTATACAGTAGCAATGATCAGTAATGATTGCCACATGGATTGTAGGGAAAAAAGGCACTAAAGGGGTTTTTGTTTAGGTTTTATGGACTGATTGCTTAGGGGTTAGAAAATTTTTTCTTGAATATTCCAAAGCAAAAGGCAACAAAACATGCACCGGACCCCCTTCATCCATGTATTATCTGAAGCAGGGACTGATAGTTAATTAAAAATAAAATGCAATGAACTGTATGAAAAAAAAAGTTTTAGCAAAGAAAAAAAATGTTTTTCTCTTACAAAATGCCTTTAAAAAAATTTGAAAATAAATTAAAATCCTATACGTAGTTGTCCAGATATCTCAGATTTTCTGGGCCAAAAAGTTGGCAAGATGTTTGTAAACCCTGGGTGGGCGCTTCCAAGATGGATTGAGGTGCTTCCATAAGGGGCTAAGTTGGTTGCAGGGCTTAAAGGGAATTTATTAGTAGGATCAACCCTCCCAAGCCGTCTATATGAGTACGCAGGTCGTAGGAAGTTGAATAAAATGATGCCTTGATTTCTGCGTTCCGATGCTTTATTCCAGAGAATTCCACTTTTTTCTTAATATGTAAATGAGCTGTTAAGATCTAGGGGCTGGACATAGATCTCCTTGAGAAACTACATCCAGAGGTTACTTTATAAGAAAAGGGTCATTACCTGTGTGAGACATTGTAGATAATGATAGCAGAATGTCAGTCATTACATGTCTCACACTGGTAATACCTCCTGTAGGCAGATTCTCGGGGAGATCATTGTCCGGCCCATAGATCTTAACAGCTCTTAAGAAAAACTTGGATTTCTCTGGAATAAAGCATTGGATCACAAATATCAAGGTATCATTTTATTCCACTTAGTGTGACCTATATGCCCATAGAGATGACTTAGGAAGGTTGGTCCTACTGACAGATCCCCATTAATCATCCCCTGAAACATTGGCACCTACATTTGTACAATTTGTACCGCTCAAACTATAAAAATGATCTTACAATTTTTCTCCCACTTTGATATAAAGTAGAGTTAATAAAATGCTGAAACTCCTGATTTCTGTCCATTCACGTCCCAGAAAAAGGAAAAAAAAGTTTAATCACTTTTTTTCCTCTCTTACCCTAAAACGGTACTGATAAAAGCTATAAGTTCTCAAAGGCGAGAACAGTCACACAACTCCGCCAACAGAAAAATAAAGTTATGACAAAAATGGGAAAATTTCTTGGTTGTTACACAAAGTTCTGTCACTACGGGGTTAAAGGAGAATTGAAGGATCCCCCATTCCACAGACTGTGAGTTTCTAGAACCAAGTCTAGAAGTAAAGCATTACGGGGACATCAAATGGTTAATTGTAGAGGTCACACTCTCCTAGTCGCCACTACATGGAATAATGAGTAATGGCGCCATAGAGTGCTTGGACGGGGGAATATCTGACACATGAGTTCAGAGACGGAATTGATTAAACGATATAGTTAATCTGATTAAAGTTCCGCCAAGTTGCTTACACAACAAGGTTATAGAATGACGGCCGCCGCCGCGAGAGCAACGTGGGTGCGCCAGTGACCGTGCGAGGGTCTATGCATGTCCCATCTCCCTGAAAAAAAAAAAAAAAAGAATAACACAAATACATTGTTTCTGTATAGTAGTATTGTTTGGAAACTATATTATCTTTTATATATTTGATGTCCAATATAAGATCATTTTCAATATATGATAATACACAAGGTCTCTGGTGATGAGCAAACGTGGTCGAATAAGACGTTATCTGAGCATGCTCGGGTGCTAACCGGGTGACTTCGGCGTGCTCGAATACTGTGTAGGAGTCCCCGCGGCTGTTCGACAACAGCAGCATATGCAGAGATTGACTAATAATCAGGTGCAATCCCTGCATGTGTTGTGGCTGTCGCATAGCTGCGGGGACTCAAACATAGTATTCGAGCACGCCGAAGTCACCCGGTTAGCACCCGAGCATGCTCAGATAACGTCTTATTCGACCACGTTCGCTCATCACCAGAGACTGTGTACTATCATATATTGGTACACAAAGGTTATCGCTATATAGTTGCATAATGGAACCAAAAATATAAAAATATAAAGCCATATGTTAGCGCCACCCCATGGCCACATATTACCGGCATTATAGTATTTACTGATTAATACCACCATACTGTTACTGAACAAACGTTTATACTAAGGCCAAAAAGAACAATTATACCTCCAAGTGCATATAATACCGCTACACCGTGACCACATATTACAATTATACCAATAATAATAATAATAATAATAAAGTAATGGATCACCGCGCAAATGATATAGATTAAATAGTGTATACTCACACAATGAACGAGTTGGTCTGGAGCGTACTCAGAGATAAATGCAAATTTTCATCTGTTTGGAGAGCAAAGTTGATTAAATAGTGATGAAAAAATTATTAAATAGATTATTAAATGGAGAAAATATCTGAAAAATAGCAATGCACTGATGAGGGAATCCGAGTACTCACTGATTCATGCAGAGGTCCATGAAAAAGGAGAGGTCTCCCTGGGTAAAGTGCTGAGTGCTAATTGTAACAGAGTGGCTAGAACCAGGGCGTTAGCTGGTAATGCACTTTTGCAATCAAGAAGCTGTGTGCTTCAGGGAAAAAAAGAAAAAAAGGTACCATAGCTCCCAACTGTCCCGATTCTCGCGGGACAGTGCCGTTTTTGAAACCCCCCACCCGCGTCCCGCCCGGGATGCTATTTTTCCCGCATTGCACTGAGCCGCCATCCCCCCCATGCACCCCATCCTCGCCGTCTGAGAGAGCCACCGCAGCCTGCAATGATGTGGTTCGGCTGTTCTGTGGCTGCACGCACAGGACCTGTGATGAGGTCACAGGAGGGGAGGAGTCAGGGGGTCACATGATCAGGGGCCTCTGTGTCTGTCTGCAGGACTCTGCTGTGCTGGTTGTCATGGTGCTGGATGAGGTGAAGTTTCTACTCTGACAGCGTGGACAGCAGGATCCCCTTGGAATCGGGGATGCCGGTCATGTGAGCGGATCGTGATCTGTCCTGCATCAGGAGGCTCAGGTGGGCACTACAATGGGAGCCGGGCTGATATAGTAACTTTATAGAATCTTTCTTTATTTCTTTCTTTCTCTCTCTCTGTTTCTTTCTTTCTCTGTTTTTTTTCTTTCTCTCTGTTTCTTTCTCATTCTCTGATCTGTCTTTCCCTCTCTTTTTTCTTTCTCTCTCTCTCTCTGTTCTTTCTTTCCCCTCTTTCTTTCTTTCTCTGTTCTTTCTCTCTTGACCTTTCTTTCTTTCTTTCTCTTTCTTTCTTTCTTTCTTTCTCTGTTCTTTCGCTGACTCTCTCTCTGTTCTTTCTTTCTCCTCTTTCTTTCTTTCTTTCTTTCTTTCTCTTCTTTCTTTCTTCCCCTTTCTTTCTCTGTTCTTCCTTTCTTTCTCTCTGTTCTTTCTTTCTATCTATTCTCTCTGTTCTTTCTTTCCCCTCTTTCTTGCTCTCTCTGTTTTTTCTTTCTCTCTGTTCTTTTTTTCTGTCCCCTCTTTCTTTCTCTCTGTTATTTCTTTCTCTTTCTTTTTCTCTGTTCTTTCTTTCCCCTTTTTTCTCTATCTCTGTTCTTTCTTTCTCTGTTCTTTCTTTCTCTCTCTGTTCTTTCTTTTTTTTTTCTTTCCCCTCTTTTTTTTTCTCTGTTCTTTTCCCTTTCTTTCTCTGTTCTTTCTTTCTTTCTTTATTCCCCTCTTTCTTTATCTCTCTGTTCTTCCTTTCTCTTTCTCTTTCTGTTCTTTCTTTCCCCTCTTTCTCTCTCTCTGTTCTTTCTTTCTCTGTTCTCTTTTTCCTTTCCCCGCTTTCTTTCTCTGTTCTTTCCCCTTTCTTTCTTTCTTCCCCTCTTTCTTTCTCTCTCTGTTCTTCCTTTCTCTTTCTCTTGTCTTTCCCCTCTTTCTTTCTTTCTTTCTTTCTTTCTTTCTTTCTTTTTCTTTCTTTCTTTCCCCTCTTTCTTTCTTTCTTTCTTTCTTTCTTTTTCTTTCTTTCTTTCCCCTCTTTCTTTCTCTCTCTCTGTTCTTTTTTCTATCCCCTCCTTTTTCTCTGTTCTTTCTTTCCCCTTTTCTCTCTCTCTCTGTTCTTTCTTTCCCATCTTTCTATTTCTTTCCCCTCTTTCTTTCTTTCTTTCTTTCTTTCTTTCTTTCTCCCTGTTCTTTCTCTCTTTCTCTTTCTTTCTTTCTTTCTTTCTTTCTTTCTTTCTTTCTCTCCCCTCTTTCTCTGTTCTTTCTTTCTTTCCCCTCTTTCTTTCTTTCTCTATCTGTTCTTTTTTTGTCCCCTCTTTCTTTCTCTCTGTTCTTTCTTTCCCCTCTTTCTTTCTTTTTCTCTCTGTTCTCTTTCTTTCCCCTCTTTCTTTTGCTCTCCCTCTGTTCTTTTTTTTCTGCTCCCTCTTTCTTTGTTCTTTCTTTCCCCTCTTTTTCTCTGTTTTCTTTCTTTTTTCTTTCCCCTCTTTTTTTTCTTTCTTTCTTTCTTTCTTTCTTTCTCTGTTCTTTCTTGCCCCTTTTTCCTCTCTCTGTTCTTTCTTTCGCTCTCTGTTCTTTCTTTCCCCTCTTTCTTTCTCTCTCTCTGTTCTTCCTTTTTCTCTGTTCTTTCTCTCTCTCTCTGTTCTTTTTTCTGTCCCCTCTTTCTTTCTCTGTGTTCTTTCTTTCTTTCCCCTCTTTATTTTCCTCTGTTCTTTCTTTCTCTCTCTGTTCTTTCTTCTGTCTGTTCTTTCTCCCTCTGTTCTTTCTTTCACTCTCCTTTCTTTCTCTCTCGCTCTCCTTTCTTTCTTTCTCTCTGTTTTCTTTCTTTTCCTTAGTACCAGTCAGTGTGCCCACAGTACCAGCCACTGTGCCCATAATTCCAGCCACTGTGTCCTCAGTACCAGTCAGTGTGATCAGCAGTGCTAAATGGGTGCGGTTGGGTGTGGACATGGGTGTAACTAGTTGTGAAATGGGTGTGGTCGGTCGAGGGCTAAAATTTGCAGCAGCCGCACTCTGAGAAAGAAGGGGTTCCCAGATAGGAATATTAGCCCACTTACATCATTGTTTTTCAATCCATCCTTTCTCCCTGGATACTTGCGCGGATCTTTTCTTGGTCGGAGGGCACTGGAGGATATCCGATTGTTTCAGGTGCTAGAAAATGGGGAGTTGCCTTCTTTTGTCTCTATACAGGCTCAGTTTCCAAATGAGAAAATTAGGTGGTTTGAATACTTGCATTTACAATCCTTCCTAGTAACACATAATTTTGATAAAATTTCGATTTCAAACTTCACCTTTTTTGAGAAATTGTTTGTAGAGGAAAATAAGCCTCCACATGCTTTATCTGTGATTTATGGGGGATTAAGCAGAGAGGGTGAAGCGGAGAAGTTAACATTTCAGCAGGCGTGGGAGAGAGACTTGGGGATAAGCTTGTCTCCTGAGGAATGGGAAAGGGGGTTTCTCTTCACTCATAAACTTGCTAGCCCAGGGATTGCACAAGAGAAGAACTATAAAATACTTATGAGATGGTATCATTACCCTTCTAAACTACATGCAATATATCCAGCAGTTTCAGGGGTTTGCTGGAGATGCGAGAGGGAGGTGGACTCTATGATTCACTTTTGGTGGGAATGCTCTAAGATCAAGTCATTCTGGGAGAAGGTTTTCGACAATTATCAACGAATCACGGGAAACCGTGTAGCAAGGTCCCCTCAAATAGTTCTTCTGTCAATTTTACCTTCTTCAATAGGAACTCAGAAGAGAGATATTCTTCGGTTTTGTCTAACAGCAGCACGAATGGCAATCCCGTGGTTTTGGAAACTTACAAACCCCCCTGACACATTAGACTGGTATAAGGAAATGGTCAATCTGTGTAGAATGGAGGAGCTGTCTGCAGACTGCAATGGTACAAACGATACATTTAGAAGGATTTGGAGTGGATGGATTTTGTTTCAGGACTCACCTGATTTCCATAATTTGTTCTGCTGAATGTTTCAGGTACATAGGAATTTACACATTAATATATACTGTACATGATTTTAAGGACCGCTTTATCCATAACCTTTTTTTTTTTTCCTTTTTCCCCCTCTTCCCTTGTCTTTCTTTCCCGCTTTTTTTACCCTATGTCTGTCCTCTGCATAATATAGAGGATACTTCCTCTCTTGAATACCTTGTTGGCGTTCGCCATATGACTACTGTTATTGTCTACCATGGTATGTTTGATTTACTGATAGATGGTTGAATTCTCATTTTTGAATACTAGATATTTTCTATGATTCTATGTATTATCTGTTTGCATATAATATATTCTTTGTTTGTAAAACGCTCAATAAAATAGATTGAGCATAAAATTTGCAGCAGCCGGAGTCTTTGTCCCTCTTTCCCTTCTTCAAAAGTTGGGAGGTATGAGGTACTGGTTGGTGAGTATATTACGCTTGTTAGTGATATAGACGCTGACTCACAAATATGATACTTAGGGCCCCGTCACACATAGCAATCTCGCTAGTGAGATCGCTGCTGAGTCACAACTTTTGTGACACAACAGCGATCTCACCAGCGAGATTGCTGTGTGTGACAGCGATCAGCGAACGGCCCCCCTGCCGGTATCGCTGATCGCTGCAAGAAACCTCTGGACATTTTTTTCGTCGCTGATCTCCCGCTGGCCAGCACGCATTGTTATTCTCACCTTCCGGTGTCCCGCGCAGTCTTCCCGCCTCTCTCCACGCTCCCGGTCCCAGTAATCCTTTGCAAGAATGACCGCGAGACTTTGCGATCCTGCAAGAACGGACATCATCGCGGTAATTCTCGCAAAGGATTACTGGGACCGGAGCGTGGAGAGAGGCGGGAAGGCTGCGTGGGACGTCGGAAGGTGAGAATAACAATATTTTTTA
Source organism: Dendrobates tinctorius (assembly GCF_039654945.1). Lineage (NCBI taxonomy): Eukaryota > Metazoa > Chordata > Amphibia > Anura > Dendrobatidae > Dendrobates > Dendrobates tinctorius. The sequence goes on along the minus strand of NW_027361727.1, from coordinate 3,098,458 downwards.
TTTTAATTCTATTTTTGACATGAATATGGCATCAGCGCTAACGAACACAGTGATGCCGCGCGCGCGGCGTTGCTGTGCTAATCGCTGGTGAAGCTGTCGGTTTGACAGCTCCCCAGCGATCACATAGCGACTTACCAGCGATCCTGACACGTTGATATCATTGTCGGGATCGCTGGTAAGTCACTATGTGTGACTCCAGCTTTACTCTGGTATTAGCAGAAGTAACAAACGGGTTGATAAGCGATGGCAGCCCAATAAATGGAGACACTGGTGGTGCGCGCTAGATAGATGAGGTGACAGTTGTAGGTGTTCTCTACTGTGGCTAAATATGGTGCGCTTACTTGTGAAACCTGATGTTCAGATGAGTGGGCAGCATGGAGGTGCTGAGCGCTGAAAGTGCTGGCAGGCAGTGAGCTGGAGGAGAACGCCGACTCCCCGCGTGCTCCGGCCGGAAGCGATGCTGAGGGTTGCGGCGTGGGGAGAAGCTTCAGTGACGTCACAGGGAAGCAGGGACGTGTGCATGAGGTGCACAATTCCTACACGTTTCAAGGGGTGTCGCCCCTCTTCATCAGGGATCTATCTATGGTAAAAATTTTTGAATGGTCCACACAGAGATAGTTAGGTTAATGCGTTGAGGCGATAGGCCAGTCTGAAGAAATGCGTTTTTAGTGCACACTTAAAACTGTGGGCATTGGGATTTGTCGTATTAACCTGGGTAGTGCATGCCAAAGAATTGGTGCAGCAAGTGAAAAGTCTAGGAGACAGGAGTGGGAGGTTAAAGGGAATCTGTCACCCTTTTTTTGGCTTTGCAGCTGCTGGCATAGACATCGGGGGCTTATCTACAGCATTCTGTAATGCTGTAGATCAGTGGTCCCCAACCTTTTTTGCACCAGGGACCGGTTTCAAGCAAGACCATTCTTCCATGGCCCGGCAGGGCGGGGATGGAGGTGTGGCAGGGGCGGGGTTTTGGTCATAAGGGGGCGGGGCTATGGATGCGGTTGTAGTGTAGCAGTGCATACTTATAATTAAATAACATTTATAATGTGACTCAACTCACCATAGGTTTTGAATGAGTACTCCATCACCCCCATCCTTGCCTGCTCCATCACCCCATCATTGCCTTCACCCCATCACTCCTTTCTCCCCATCATTGCCTTCTCCATCACCCCATCACTTCCGTCTCTCCATCACTCCCATCAATGCCTTCTCTCCATCACCCCCATCATGGCCTTCTCCCATTACCCCCTCAAGGCCTTCTCCCATCATCCCAGGCATCATGGCCTTCTCTCCCCATCACGGTCTTCTCCTCATGTCCCCATCTCCTCCAGGGCCAGGCTAACCTACGCAAACACAAAAAAACACACATACACAGACAGACAGACAGACAGACAGACAGACAGACAGACAGACAGACAGACAGACAGACAGACAGACAGACAGACATACACACATACACCACCTCTTCCTCTCACCTGTCCACAGCATTGCCCGCACTTCCTCGCTCTGACACAGCAGCGGCCGCTGAATGATGACGTCATTCAGCGGCGCGCTCTTCTCTGTGTCAGTCAGAGACAGGAAGCGCGGGCGGTGGGCAGGAAGCTGGATGGGTCCTTGCAGCTCCGCTCCTGCTATTCCCTCTTGCAGGCAGCGGAGCTGCTTGGATCGCTCCCTGGCCGCCACTACACATGAGGGCAATCTAGGAATTGCTGCGCGCCGCCCCCGCCCACGCTACGCCACTGACCGCGGCTAGGAGAATCAGCTGCTGCACCGCCCCTGGCTCCCCTTGTGTCCGCGGACCGGCAAGGGCACTGCAGCGGCCCGGTGCCGGGCCGCGAACCAGCGGTTGGGAACCCCTGCTGTAGATAAGCCTCTGATGTAACCTGAAAGAGAAGAAAAACACGTTATATTATACTCACCGAGGTGGGCGGTCCGGTCCGATTGGTGTCACCGTCCTGTCCGGTGCCTCCCTTCTTCATGCGATGACGTCCTCTTCTCCCATCCTGTAATGGCTCCGGCGCAGGTGCACTGCTCTGCCCTGTTGAGGGCAGAGCAGAGTCCTGCAGTGCGCAGGTGTCGGGTGAGGTCTGGCGCCTGCGCACTGCAGAATTCTGCTCTGCCCTCAACAGTGCAGAGCAATGCACCTACGCTGGAGCCATTTCAGGACGGGAGAAGAGGACGTCATCGCATGAAGAAGGGAGGCGCCGGACCGCCCACCTCGGTGAGTATAATATAACGTGTTTTTCTTCTCTTTCAGGTTACATCGGGGGCTTATCTACAGCATTACAGAATGCTGTAGATAAGCCCCCGATGTCTATGCCGGCAGCTAATAGGGGAAAAAAAGGGTGACATCCCCTTTAACCCCTTAACGACAAGCCATTTTGTAGGTTAAGGACCAGGCCTAAATTTTGAAATCGGACCACTGTCACTTTATTTGCCTTTAACTCTGGAACGCTTCAACGGATCCCGCTGATTCTGACATTTTTTCGTGTCATATTGTACTTCATGTTAGTGATAAAATTTCTTCGATATGACTTGTGTTTATTTATGAAAAAAATGGAAATATGGCGAAAATGTTTAAGATTTAGCAATTTTCAAACTTTTAATTTTTATGCCCTTAAATCAGAGAGATATGTCACAAAAAAGTTACTAATTAACATTTTCCACATGTTTACTTTACATCAGCACAATTTTGGAACCAAATTTTTTTTTTTGTTAGGAAGTTATAAGGGTTAAAAGTTGACCAGCGATTTCTCATTTTTACAACAAAATTTACAAAACCATCTTTTTAGGGACCACCTCACATTAGAAGTCACTTTTAGGGGTCAATATGACACAAAATACCCAAAAGTGACACCATTCTAAAAACTGCACCCTTCCAGGTGTTCAAAACCACTTTCAATAAGTTTATTAACCCTTTAGGTACTTCACAAGAATTGAAGCAATGTGGAAGGAAAAAATGAACATTTTACTTTTTTCCCCCAAAATTTTTCTTCAGACACAATTTTTTTTTTTATTTTAACAAGGGTATCAGGAGAAAATAAACCACAAAATTTGTTGTGCAATTGCTCCTGAGTACACCAATACCCCATGTGTGGAGGAAGGCCAATCTTTAGGCGCACGGCAGTGGTCAGAAGGGAAGGAGCATCATTTGAGATTTTGAATGTCAAATTGGCTGGAAACGAGATCGGACGCCATGTCGCATTTGGAGAGTCCCTGATGTACCTAAACAGTGGAAACCCCCATAAGTGACCCCATTTTGGTAACTAGACCCCCCAAGGAACTTATCTAGATGTGTGGTGAGCACTTTGAACCCCCAAGTGCTTCACAGAAGGTTATAACGCAGAGCCGTAAAATTAAAAAAATCATATTTTTTTCCACAAAAATGATCTTTTCATCCCCAATTTTTACTATCCCAAGGGTAAAAGGACCCCAAAAGTTGTGGTGCAATTTGTCCTGAGTACACTGATACCCCATATGTGGGGTGCATCCACTGTTTGGGCGCATTGCTGCAGAGCTCGGAAGGGAAGGAGCGCCGATTTGGAATGCAGACTTTGATGGCATGGTCTGTGGGCGTCATATTGCATTTGCAGAGCCCTTGATGTGCCTAAACAGTAGAAACCACCCACAAGTGACCCCACTTTGGAAACTAGACCCCCCAAGGAACTTATCTAGATGTGTGGTGAGCACTTTGAGCCCCCCAGTGCTTCACAGAAGTTTATAACGTAGAGCCGTGAAAATAAAAAAATCATATTTCTTTCAACAAAAATGATTTTTAATGAGCTATAATTTTTCCATATTCCGGCCGACAGAGTCATGTGCGGGCTTGATTTTTGCGGGACGAGTTGATGTTTTTATTGGTACCATTATCGAGTACATAACATTTTTTGATCGCTTTCTATTGCGATTTTTGTGGAAGCAGAATGAAAAAAACCAGCAATTCAGGAATTTTTTTTTTTCTCCGTTCCGCATGTGGTAAAATTAGTATGGCAGCTTTATTCTTCGGGTCACTATGATTACAGCAATACCTCATTTATATCTTTTTTTATGTTTTGGCGTTTTTTACACAATATAAACTTTTATAGAAAAAATAATTATTTTTGCATCGCTCTATTCTGCGAGCTATAACTTAATTATTTTTTCGCTGATGGTGCTGTATGATGGCTTATTTTTTTGCGGGACAAGATGACGTTTTTAGCGGTACCATGTTTATTTATATCTGTCTTTTTGATCGCGTGTTATTGCACTTTTTTTCCAAGCGGTATGATGATACCGCTTGGAAAAAGTATAACTTGCAACTTTTTTGTGGTTTTTTTTTTTATGGCATTCACTGAAGGGGTTAACTAGGTTGACATTTTTATAGATCGGATTTTTTCGGACATGGCGGTACTAAACATGTGTATTTTTTTGTTTATTTTATTTTTTTTTACATAAAAATGTGTATTTTTAGGGGAATTTTTAGGGAATTTTTTAAATTATTTTTATTTTTTTTACATATAATTTTAAAAATGTTTTTTTTTTTTACTTTGTCACATCATGGGACTTCCACTTTCGGTATATTACATTGCAATGCAACATGCCTATGCTGAGATGGTCTCACCAGCTCTCCGTAGCTGTATGACCCGGAGGTGTCATGACAACCTCCGGGTCATCATAGCACAGGTCGGGCCCCGCGATTACATCGCAGGGATGCCGACCTGAGGCAGAGGGAGCCCCTTACCCTCTGCCTCCCCCATGAACGCTGAGATCGCAGCAGTGAGGGGGTTAACAGTGGGGGCGGCGGGGGCAGCTGTCATAGACAGCTGTCGGCACTGAACTGTCATTGCGTGTTTACACGCAGTGGCAGTTCAAAGCCATGACGTGCAGAGTCCGTCATGTTGCTGGAAGTTACCTCCTGCCATGACGGACTCTGCACGTCAGTGGACATTAATGGGTTAACCTCAGGTCATTGGCAGAACAGAGGGCACAGGTAGGGTGGTAGACTGAGACGAGGGAGGAGTTGTAGGGTGGTGCTGAACCATGGAGAGTTTTGTGGGTGAGGGTAATAAGTTTGTACTGGATTCTGGAGTGGGTGGGTAACCAGTGTAATGACTGGCACAAGGTAGACGCATCGGTGTAACGATTGGTGAGGAATATGATCCTGGCTGCAGCATTCAAGACAGATTGGAGAGGGGAGAGTTTGGTAAGAGGGAGACCGATTAGTAGAGAACCAATAATGAACCAATAAACCCAAGAAAAAGGAAGAGAGAGAACAAATAATTATATACAGTAAAAAAAACAAATATAAATTTTATTTATACAAATAATATATAATATAGTATATTACATACTATGGATTTTTCTCTAACCAACTTAGGGGATTATTTGTGGCATACTATATAATGAACTTTTGGACTATAGGGCCACAAGGGTATTACTTTACTTTAGATACTCCCCCAGACTATTAGATCATTTGGATTGCGGGACTTTACTTTCGCACCCCTTATGTATTAGCTCATTTGCTCTGGGGTTTGCTCAGTATTCCATAATTGATTCTGTATTATTGTATTTTTCCTCTTGTATATTTTTTTGCCTACATGTTTTGTAATATATAAACCTTCTGTGCTCCTGGCCATGTGACACCTTTTTGACTCTTCTCCTTGTTTTATGCTTATTATTTGTATAAATAAAATTTATTTGTTTTTTTACTGTATATAACTGTTCGTTCTTTGTCCTCTGTTTTTTTTGGGTTTATTTGCTATGATAGGAAGTGCGATTCATTTTTGACTGCAATTTTTTTTTGGTAATGCAATAATGAACCAACAATCACTGAAGTAAATCCAATATTACACCCATATACCCGGCATAAAGTAGTAGATACTGGCTCTGCTGACCATATCATTGATCACTATGATTTCTTCTGTTTGTAGTTTTACTTTTTTCTATCACTTTTTCTTCTCTGCAAACCCAGATCCCCGTTAAGACTTCCATATCGCATTGCATCAGAATGTAATGCCCAAACCAGTTTAGCTTGTTGCGTTTCCAGCACTACATTTTCCTCGACTTGTACATGAACTCCGCAGTGTCATAAGTATTTATATTGTAACAATATCTCCTCTGTGCCCTACACAGTGATAATATCCTCATCACCAATAGAGCAGAGTAGTAATGTCTCCCATTCCCCAGAGTAGTAATGTCTCCCGTTCCGCAGAGTAGTAATGTCCCCCGTTCCGCAGAGTAGTAATGTCCCCCGTTCCGCAGAGTAGTAATGTCCCCCGTTCCGCAGAGTAGTAATGTCCCCCGTTCCGCAGAGTAGTAATGTCCCCCGTTCCGCAGAGTAGTAATGTCCCCCGTTCCGCAGAGTAGTAATGTACCCCGTTCCGCAGAGTAGTAATGTACCCCGTTCCGCAGAGTAGTAATGTACCCCGTTCCGCAGAGTAGTAATGTACCCCGTTCCGCAGAGTAGTAATGTACCCCGTTCCGCAGAGTAGTAATGTACCCCGTTCCGCAGAGTAGTAATGTACCCCGTTCCGCAGAGTAGTAATGTACCCCGTTCCGCAGAGTAGTAATGTACCCCGTTCCGCAGAGTAGTAATGTCCCCCGTTCTGCAGAGTAGTAATGTCCCCCGTTCTGCAGAGTAGTAATGTCCCCCGTTCCGCAGAGTAGTAATGTACCCCGTTCCGCAGAGTAGTAATGTACCCCGTTCCGCAGAGTAGTAATGTACCCCGTTCCGCAGAGTAGTAATGTCCCCCGTTCCCCAGAGTAGTAATGTTTCCCGTTCCCCAGAGTAGTAATGTCCCCCGTTCCCCAGAGTAGTAATGTTTCCAGTTCAGCAGAGTAGTATTATTATTATTATGCATTTATATAGCGCCATTTATTCCATGGCGCTTTACATGTGAAAAGGGGAAATATAGACAAGGATAATAAACATGTGTAAGACAAGGGACACACAAGTACATAGGGAGAGGGGCCCCTGCACGCGAGGGCTCACAGTTTACAGGGATGGGTGAGGATACAGTAGGAGAGGGTAGAGCTGGTTGTGCGGTGGTTCAGTAGACCGAGGATCATTGCAGGCTGTAGGCTTGTCGGAACAGGTGGGTATTCAGGTTCTTCTTGAAGGTTTCCGTTGATGGTGAGAGTCTGATGTGTTGCGGCAGAGAGTTCCAGAGTATGGGGGAAGCACGGGAGAAGACTAGTATGCGGTTGTGGGAAGAAGAGATAAGGGGGGAGTGGAGAAGGAGATCTTGAGATGATTGAAGGTTGCGTGCGGGTAGGTACCTAGAGACCATGTCACAGATGTATGGAGGAGACAGGTTGTGGATGGCTTTGTATGTCATGGTTAGGGTTTTGAATTGGAGCCTCTGGGCAATAGGAAGCCAGTGAAGGGCCTGGCATAGGGGGGAGGCTGGGGAATAGCGGGGAGACAGGTGGATTAGTCGGGCAGCAGAGTGTAGGATGGACTGGAGCGGAGCCAGAGTGCTAGAGGGGAGGTGTCATGTCGGACACTGTTCGCACCAGGGTGTCCGGCAGACAGCGGTAATACCCCATCCTACCACATGGTTCTCAGCGGCGCTGGTTGGTCTTCTGATCTGGCTTGGATTGGGTTAACCAGGTTCATTCTGGCTGAGGGCTTAGCCACGCCCTCTGTCTTTAAATTGCCCTGTGTGACTATGGGCGTCGCCGACTATAGCTCTTGCCTTGTGCTAAGCGACACCGGTCTGGAGTGGTGGTCTAAGGAGCATACGGTTGCTGGTGTAGTATATTCCATTGTTGCCATTTTGCCTCCCTGTGTTGTATTATTTGGTTGCCCTTGCACATTTCTGTATTCCCCTGTGTGTATGCGGTGTGGTGCATTTCCGTTATCCCTGTCCATACTTATTTGTGGGGTCTGGTGTTTGGTCTCCTCACTGGGTGGAGGGTGGTGGGTTCAGCTTAGGGCTGGACAGGAGACAAGGACAGGGTGGAGGCCCAGGCAGGCACACCTTCAGTGTAAACCCTGGGTTGAGGGACAGACAGGGTTTCCCCTAGTCTGAGGGACACCGCAGGGGCCCCGGGGTTTCAGCCTAAAGTTACCTAGGCTTCCCATGACAGGAGGCCAGAGAGTAGGATGTTGCAGTAGTCGAGGCGGGAGATAAGGGCATGCACTAGTCTTTTTGTGGTTTCGTGGTGGCAGGAGGAGGTGAGGGCTTGGATATGTGGTTTGAAAGAGAGCGCAGAGTCGAGGATCACCCCAAGGCACCGAGCGTGCGGGACTGGGGAAAGAGAGCAGCCATTGACATTGATGGATAGGTCTGGTGGAGGGTTAGAGTGAGATGGTGGAAAGATGATGAATTCTGTTTTGTCCATGTTCAGTTTGAGAAAGCGAGCAGAGAAGAAGGCTGAGATAGCAGACAGACATTGTGGGATTTCAGTCAGTAGTAATGTTTCCCGTTCAGCAGAGTAGTAATGTTTCCCGTTCAGCAGAGTAGTAATGTTCCCCATACCACAGAGTAGTAATGTCCCCCGTTCAGCAGAGTAGTAATGTTCCCCATTGTGCCTACATGTATAGTAGTAATGCCCCAACTGTTCTGCTACACAATATTAAGACCCTCGTTGTGCCTTCAAATGTTAATGACTTTTTGTGCCTAAATAAAATGTAACTGCGACATCTGCTGTCATTTGGAAGCATGAAAATATTTTAATTTAACTCGAGCATCAAATAATGCCTTGGATATAAAGGAACCTATTGTTTCTCTCCATTATAACTGGTATAATTATATAGTTTTATTTTTCACCAGATTTGCAGGCTCTTTTCTCTAATTTTCAGTTGTTTTGGGCCTGGGATGGTGGGAAGGGATTATCTACTATGATGTCTAAAATGCACAAACATGAGGGATTCCTGATGTCCTTCCTGTTATGTAGCAAATACTCAGAAGCTGCAGCATGGGGGACATTATCCAGCACTACTGAGCAGTGAAGCTGTGAATCCAGATGTGTGGTGACATCTTAAACTATTAATGGTTTCAAGAATAGCCATGATGATTTTTCAGAAGAAAATCCCAAAAATATTTATTTAAATGTAGAATTTTTTTGTTTTGAATGTTGATCTAGTTGATCGATACTCTGGATCAGGAAGGAAGAAATGTGCTCTTTTTAGGGCAGACTGGATTATGTATTAACCAGTACCACTTTCACATCATGCTTTTCCTCCCCTCAGTTGAACTTAATGGACAGGTGTCTATTTTTTTTTTTCTACCGGACTATCTAAGTAAAACCACTTAGATTGGACTCATGTTTTAGGTTCTGTATCCGAACTCAGAAATCTTATAGGCAAACCCTATGAGACTGTCGAATTCGAGTCTCTATACCCGCTAAATCGGTCCATGCATCGTGGTTTGTGCTAGAATAAAAAAAACGGGGGTGTGAATTTAGCTGTACCAGAATGTTCCAGCATCGTCTTTGTCATTTTGCTCCTTCTAATTCCTTTTTCTGTTCTTTCTCTATTTATTTAAATCTGCCGATGTAATCTGATCCCTCAGTGATCTGGCAATTATTTGAGTGAATAATGACTTTAAGAGGAGGAGATGAGGCTCCTAAGTGGAGAAATAAGGATATTGTTTTTAAGTTTTTTATAATTCCTTGTACCGTTGAAGGAATTTCCCATATACATGATACTTTAGTACAGGGAATGTTGACCCCATAAGAGTTTGAGACACGTTTCTAAGTTTCATTGTCTTATTTTTGGAGCAGGTGAAGTGAATCAGACCGCAGGCACTGCATTCATCCAACTATCTGCAGACATTATGGCCACAAGCATCGTACCGGAGTAATGGATGTGTTGTGATGAGAACATACACCACCTGTGCACATTTACATTATTGCGCCGACCTGCGAATTTGACGGATATTTATGGCACCTTGACATTTAAGGAAGACACGATATAAAACATTCGGGCAGAAGAAGCAGAACATTATTCAGCTCCATTTAACTTTGTTGCCCAGAGCACACCCTGCTTTGTAAAACTGTCCAACTTTTAGGGAAAAATACTGCAATTTATATGTCAATTATATAATAAAATTCCGACAGGATCTCAGATTATGATTGGGTTGTTTGATATAAAAGCCGCGCTAAATATTTACAGTGTCATATCACGGCACCATCTAATCCTGACCTGAGAGGCGCCGCCGTGTTAATGGCTTTCATCACAGATCTCATACAATGAATCATTGCGTGGCTTAAAGGGATTCGTGTTAGCGTGGTGTTAATGTTATTATTATTCTCCTGGAATGATGCAGCTTCTCCAGATCCGAGAGTTTATATGAACTATAATGTTGAAAAGATATATTTCTATGTATAGCGCGCATTATTATAGTAGTTATATTCTTGTATATAGGGGCGGTATTATAGTAGCTATATTCTTGTACGTAGGAGCAGTATTATAGTAGTTATATTCTTGTATATAGGAGCAGTATTATAGTAGTTATATTCTTGTACATAGGAGCAGTATTATAGGAGCAATATTCTTGTACGTAGGAGCAGTATTATAGTAGTTATATTCTTGTACATAGGAGCAGTATTATAGTAGTTATATTCTTGTACATAGCAGCAGTATTATAGTAGTTATATTCTTGTACATAGGGGCAGTATTATAGTAGTTATATTCTTGTACATAGGAGCAGAATTATAGTAGTTATATTCTTGTACATAGGGGCAGTATTCTAGTAGTTATATTCTTGTACATAGGGGCAGTATTATAGTAGTTATATTCTTGTACATAGGAGCAGTATTATAGTAGTTATATTCTTGTACATAGGAGCAGTATTATAGTAGTTATATTCTTGTACATAGGGGCAGTATTATAGTAGCTATATTCTTGTACATATGAGCTGTATTATAGTAGTTATATTCTTGTACATAGGAGCAGTATTATAGTAGTAATTCTTGTACATAGGAGCAGTATTATAGTAGTTATATTCTTGTACATAGGGGCAGTATTATAGTAGTAATATTCTTGTACATAGGAGCAGTATTATAGAAGTTATATTCTTGTACATAGGAGCAGTATTATAGTAGCTATATTGTTGTACATAGGGGCAGTATTATAGTAGTTATATTCTTGTACAGAGTGGCAGTATTATAGTAGTTATATTCTTGTACATAGGAGCACTATTATAGTAGTTATTCTTGTACATAGAAGCAGTATTATAGTAGTTATATTCTTGTATATAGGAGCAGTATTATAGTAGTTATATTCTTGTACATAGGAGCAGTGTTATAGTAGTTATATTCTTGTACAGAGAGGCAGTATTATAGTAGTTATATTCTTGTATATAGGAGCAGTATTATAGTAGTTATATTCTTGTACATAGGAACAGTATTATAGTAGCTATATTCTTGTAGATAGGAGCAGTATTATAGTAGTTATATTCTTGTACATAGGAGCAGTATTATAGTAGTTATATTCTTGTACATAGGGGCAGTATTATAGTAGCTATATTCTTGTACATAGGAGCAGTATTATAGTAGTTATATTCTTGTACATAGGGGCAGTATTATAGTAGCTATATTCTTGTACATAGGAGCAGTATTATAGTAGTTATATTCTTGTACATAGGGGCAGTATTATAGTAGCTATATTCTTGTACATAGGGGCAGTATTTTAGTAGATATATTCTTGTACATAGGGGCAGTATTATAGTAGTTCTATTCTTGTACAGAGAGTTAGTATTATAGTAGTTATATTCTTGTACATAGGAGCACTATTATACTAGTTATATTCTTATACATACTGTAGAAGCAGCATTATAGTAATTATATTCTTGTATATAGGAGCAGTATTATAGTAGTTTTATTCTTGTACATAGGAGCAGTATTATAGTAGTTATATTCTTGTACATAGTTGCAGTATTATAGTAGTTATATTCTTGTACAGAGAGGCAGTATTATAGTAGTTATATTCTTATACATACTGTAGGAGCAGTATTATAGTAGTTATATTCTTGTATGTAGGAGCAGTATTATAGTAGTTATATTCTTGTACATAGGAGCAGTATTATAGTAGTTATATTCTTGTACATAGGAGCTGTATTATAGTAGTTATATTCTTGTTAATAGCAGCAGTATTATACTAGTGATATTCTTGTACATAGGGGACAGTATTATAGTAGCTATATTCCTGTACATAGGAGCTGTATTATAGTAGTTATATTCTTGTACATAGAAGACAGTATTATAGTAGTTATATTCTTGTAAATAGCAGCAGTATTATACTAGTGATATTCTTGTACATAGGGGCAATATTATAGTAGTTATATTCTTGTACATAGGAGCAGTATTATAGTAGTTATATTCTTGTACATAGGGGCAGTATTATAGTAGTTATATTCTTGTACATAGGTGCAGTATTATAGTAGATATATTCTTGTACATAGGGGCAGTATTATAGTAGTTATATTCTTGTACATAGGTGCAGTATTATAGTAGTTATATTCTTGTACATAGGGTCAGTATTATAGTAGTTATATTCTTGTACATAGGTGCAGTATTATAGTAGTTATATTCTTGTACATAGGTGCAGTATTATAGTAGTTATATTCTTGTACATAGGGTCAGTATTATAGTAGTTATATTCTTGTACATAGGGGCAGTATTATAGTAGTTATATTCTTGTACATAGGGTCAGTATTATAGTAGTTATATTCTTGTACATAGGAGCAGTATTATAGTAGTTATATTCTTGTACATAGGTGCAGTATTATAGTAGTTATATTCTTGTACATAGGGGCAGTATTATAGTAGTTATATTCTTGTACATAGGGTCAGTATTATAGTAGTTTTATATTCTTGTACATAGGGACCGTATTATAGTAGTTATATTCTTGTACATAGGAGCAGTATTATAGTAGTTATATTCTTGTACATAGGGAGCAGTATTATAGTAGTTATATTCTTGTAAATACGGAGCAGTATTATAGTAGTTATATTCTTGTACATAGTGTAGTATTATAGTAGTTATATTCTTGTACATAGGAGCAGTATTATAGTAGTTATATTCTTGTACATAGGAGCTGTATTATAGTAGTTATATTCTTGTACATAGGAGCTGTATTATAGTAGTTATATTGTTGTACATAGGGAGTGAAGCATTATAGTAACAATAGATAGGTTTCTGCTCCATATTTGAAAAAGTTACCTATTGCAAGGGTTAATATTCTATGTGTCTAATATGAAATCCTTTCTTGTCCATCCTATTTCCCATCGACAGATTTTGTCTGAGTGTAATTGGAGGGGCTGTGATCCTTCCGTTGGACTTTACTGGGCCCCCATTATTTATCTGGCAGTGTTGTGCATCACCTCAATCTTGTGTTTGTTATGTTCTTCCTGTGCTGTTGTGTTACTTATATGCCGCCCTGTTCCATCAGTCAGATGCCAAGTGGCAGTTTCTATAGCAACCTGTCATCTATCACCTATTGTGGCCATTACTATAGTGCCAGAAATCAAAATAATAGAAAAATCAACTTTAATAAAGTCCATGTGAAGAAAATTCAGTTAGCAGTCAGGCATTACATCTACAGGGTTACCGAGGAATACAGATACTTTGTTTATTGCAATATTACGGTTCGATGCTTTTAGGAAAAAAATAATAAACCTGGATTGGGAAAAATAAACCGTAGGGCAAAACTCCTTATCCAAAATTTCAAACATAAAAATGTCATTTTTAACTTGCATTCTAAATCTAATAAATATTTTTTATGGATTCCTACCATGAAAGGATGTTAAATATTTGTGTTAAATTTATGCGGATTTCATTTTTTTTATATTGATCGGTGCCAATGACAGGAATATTCATGCTTTTTGCAATACCACGCCAGACCACACGGTGTGCTGTTTTGAAACACTTCGTCTCAGAGTAGAGTAGTGGAAGACTCCGCCTAGTGGGGGAAAGGATTACTGCAGGATCACTTAATTTTTTTTATATGTTTAATGCAGAAATCAATGACTTTCTGCAGTTTCAAGCCCATTGTTTGCATTCTAGCTCTATGTTTGTGTCTGGTATTCTATTAAGGAGGATGAGATGAAGCTTGTTGAATACAATGTTATGTTTTATTCCACATTGTGTAGTGTGATTTGTACAAAGCTCTTCCACCTCCCACGACAGCCTGGTATTGTAATGATCTGCATTCCACTCGTTTTGAACATATGCATTAATGTCTCTCTGCAGTCCTGGCTCTTATGTTTTATTATGAACAGACCGAATAATACATGTTGTTTGTTCCCACAAAAACAGAACTTTCTAATGTTCTCCGCTGCACCAAACTCCTAATTTGCGCTCTCGAAAACCGAGGTTAATTTTTTCCCTTTTTTTTGCAATGACGACCCAGTTTGACTCCAGTCGCAGTTTATTCGTGGAAGTCCATTGTTAGTTGTTTTTTTTTGTTTGTTTGTTTTTTTACAATGGACACCAGATAGGGAGAGGAACCTGTCTCCTGAGATACACCATTTGCTTCATGGGAAGAATCTTGATAGGAAGAGACAACTTAATTGTTTATTCTGTAATTTCTGACTTTATTAGGGATTTTCTCCAGAACACAAATTCTGTCTGGATATTTTCCTTAGAAGCTTTTGGACTCTTTCTGCTTTGTCACAAGTAATGATCTTATGACCACTCTCTTGTTCATTTGTTGCATGATGATGACTACTCTAGTGTTGTGCCCTTGAAAAAAAAAATCTATTTTAGAATCTGAATGTCCCATATACTTTTTTTTTCAGGAGTAAACTCTTTGCTCCTTCAAGCTTGTTAAAATTTCCCGAAACCGAACAAGATGCATCATGTGTGACCTGCACTACTAGCTTCTACCACTAGATGCCCCTGTAGAGTATTGCAATGCGCAGATTTGTTTTTCCGTCAGCACTCCTTATGATCAAACATGGTACTGCAATAGCTTTAAAAAGGAAATAATGCTTCTTTTACTCCAAACTGTATATTAAGGCAACCTATGGCCATAGCTCTCAGCATCCCCAGTTCAGCTTGTCTGTCTGGATTTCAGGGCTCCATCTCTCTATACTATGTCTGGGCTTTGTCCCATCTTCCACTCACCCTTTTCTACATTATCTTTGTCACTCCGTAGAGCCTCTTCCTCAGGGGGTCCGGCCGGTATCGCTGCTCTGCACGCAGTTAAATTAAATAAATAACTCTTTTCTTGAGATCTGGTCTCCCCGGTAACGAACCCACGACATGTATTGCTGCAAAAAGCAGCTAAAGCCATGAGCCACAGCCTCCATTGACCAGCATTGGAGAATTTTGTATATTTGGTCGTGCATTGCAAGCACTAAACCCACAGGCAGGTTATGCTGGTACATGGAGATACATATGTACGTAGCAGTGTATTTCTTATGTCCTTGTATTCTAGAGGGAGAATAAAAGTCTGATTATTTTATTTTTTTTTTTTATTATTCCTATGCTGAAAAAAAATTATAAAAATTATGTTTTCTTCTTCAGATCTGGTCTCCCCGGGAATCAAACCCACAACCTGTATCATTGCAGGCAGCAGCTAAATTTACTAGCCACAGCATACACTGATCAACATTGGAGAATTTTATATATGTGAAGCTGCTTTGCAAGCACTAAACCCACAGGCAGGTTATGCCGGTACATAGAGATACATCTGTATGTAGCAGTGTATTTCTATGTCCCTGTGTTCTGGAGGTAAAGGAAAAGTCAGGTTTTTGTTCTTCCATTGAAATTACTTAAAAAAAATAAATAAATGAAAAACTGTTTTAAGAAATAACAAACATCACAAAGCAGCAAAAAACATGGACATATTTGGTGGCTCTGCAATGATAACAACCTGCACAACACAGCAATCAGATTATTTATGGTGATCGGTAAGTGGTGTAAAAAAAATGGCTGTTTTTTTTTTTTAAACTGCTATGAAACTTCCCAAGCATATTGATGGTATTTCATGAAAACCGTGCCCTCTGAGGACGCTGGTGGATTGTGCAGTTTTGGTGCTTCTTTTTTTTTTTTTTTCCTCTAGAGGCTTCTATGTGGAGCATAAAAATGTGCATGTGAAAAAACTAGAAAAGGCATAAAAAATTGCTGCAAATGCCCATCAGAAAGGGTCAATAAAGCTAGACCTGTGAACGACAGCTGGTTCCTGCCGGCTTCTGTTTTAATAGGGATCAAATGTGCAAGACATAATCAAATTTGCACTCCTTTTTCCTTCAAGTGTCCTTTATTGCTTAAAGGAATAACCCCAACTTAATTTTTGGGTTTTTTTGTACTAAAACTAATATCGGTGGAGATGTTAGTGCTGAGAATGGAAAGAATGGAGATCCTTGGTGGCACCTGTGAGCAATAAATGAGGATATTAATTGTTGGGCGTCAGTCAGTAGCACTTGATATAGGGCCACTACCAGACAGTCTGAGCGAACCGTGCAGCAGAGCGTTTTAATCCCAAAAATCCTATTTTTTTAAATCGTATTTCTAGGCAAGAGCAGCAGACTTGTATTTATCGTATAAATTAATGTGAAATCTCATTTACTTTCGTATTCATTGGTATTTAATTATTAATAATGAAAATTGTTTCATTTCTTCAGGCACCTGTGTCCAGCAGCAGTAAGATTCGCTTCATTTACATAGCGGAGACATATTTCACACTTCAAATAAGAAAAAAAAGAAAATTAAATGGTTACTAAAATATCACGGCCACAGTTGTGCTTCTTCAGTGACATCTAAGAGGAGTCGCAGCAGCACACTAAGTAAACTTAACTGTAGCAGCCAGTGCCAATCAGCTGCTGACAAGCCAGTTGAATTACAAAGGATCTTTAAAGGAGCCGTAAATGCACTTGATGAGAACGTAGTTCTGTCGCTTTTATAACCAATAGTCCGATCCTGCATGGAGCACACATACTGGGGAGATGTCTGAGCACCAATGTTCATGCAATAAAAAGGATAGGTAGGCTAAAGTACAAAATTGGGGTTATTTAGTGCACATACATTACATTACTTACTCTGTACTGATCCTGAGTTACATCCTGTATTATACTCCAGAGCTGAACTCGCTATTCTGCTGGTGCAGTAACTGTGAACATACATTACATTACTGATCCTGAGTTACATCCTTTATTCTACCCCAGAGCTGCACTCACTATTCTGCTGGTGCAGTCACTGTGTACATACATTACATTACTGATCCTGAGTTACATCCTGTATTATACTCCAGAGCTGAACTCACTATTCTGCTGGTGCAGTCACTGTGTACATACATTACATTACTGATCCTGAGTTACATCCTGTATTATACCCCAGAGCTGCACTCACTATTCTGCTGGTCCAGTCACTGTGTACATACCTTACATACCTATTGTTCTGAAAAATGTCTTGCTACTGTGTCTGTGTCGTCCGTTGGTCTGGAAGGTATTCCAGAGTACCTAAAAGACTATACGGACGTTTTCTCCGAAAAAGAGGCTGAAGTTTTACCACCACACCGCCCATTTCATTGTGCCATTGACTTGGTTCCAGGTTCTAAATTGCCCAAGGCCCGATTGTATAACCTTTCGGGTCCCGAGCGGGCTGCTATGAAGGAATACATTTCCGAGAGTCCCCGTAAGGGACACATTCGTCCTTCTGTCTCTCCCGTGGCGGCGGGGTTCTTTTTCGTAATGAAAAAAGACGGTGGTTTGCGCCCATGCCTCGATTTTCGAGAGTTAAATAAGATAACTGTGAGAAATACGTATCCCCTCCCACTTATTCCTGATTTGTACAACCAGTTGTCCGGAGCTAAGTGGTTTTCGAAATTAGATCTATGGGGAGCGTATAACCTTATCCGAGTCCAGGAAGGAGATGAGTGGAAAACTGCTTTTCTCACTAATGAAGGGTTGTTTGAAAATTTGGTCATGCCTTTCGGTCTGACCAATGCTCCAGCGGTCTTCCAAAATTTAATTAATCACGTGTTCTCTGATTTTATTGGACGTTTTATGGTTGTGTATGTGGATGACATACTGATCTACTCACCTGATAAACAGGCTCACATTGGTCATATTCGGGCAGTTCTCCAAAGGCATCGGGAGAACTGTCTCTTTGCTAAACTAGAGAAATGTTTATTTTTTGTTCAGGAACTGTCTTTTCTGGGATTCATTGTGTCTGCTGAGGGGTATCGCATGGATCCTAATAAGGTGCAGGCCATTGTCGATTGGGTTCAACCTTGTGATTTGAAGGCTTTGCAGCGTTTCCTAGGATTCGCCAATTATTATCGCAAATTTATGAGGGGGTTCTCACAGGTGGTTAAACCCCTCACAGACATGACTCAAAAGGGGACCGATATCAAGAATTGGTCAGCCGCAACGATAGCGGCGTTTCAGTTTTTAAAAAAATGTTTCATGTCTACTCCGGTTCTTATTCAACCGTACCCGTCTGAACCATTTATTGTTGAGGTGGATGCCTCAGAGGTGTGGGGGTGGGGGCGGTATTGTCCCAGGGACCCGCCACTTTGACTAATTTGAGACCCTGCGCCTTTTTCTCAAAGAAATTCTCCCCTGCGGAGAGAAACTATGATGTTGGGAATCGAGAACTTCTGGCCGTGAAGTTGGCCTTTGAAGAATGGAGGCATTTTTTGGAGGGGGCGGTCCATCCTATAACCGTAATTACGGACCACAAGAACCTAGCTTACATTGAGTCAGCAAAAAGGTTGACTCCTAGACAGGCTAGATGGTCACTTTTTATTTTTTTTCCAGATTCCACTTCTCTATCACTTTTTGGCCAGGATCCAAAAATGTCAGAGCTGATGCCTTGTCACGCAGTCTAGATCCGGTGTCGTCCCCCCCCCGCCGAACCTCCATCCTCCGTTCTTCAGCCCGGGGTGGTGGTGGCAGGTATTTCTAATATGTTGGAACGGGAGATTCGGGAAGCCCAGTCTCTTGCACCTCCGGCTAAGCCGGTGGATAAACTTTTCGTACCAGCTCAATCTCGTCTCAAAGTCCTCCGGGAGTTCCACGACTCAGTTCTGGGTGGACATCCAGGGATCTCGGCTACCCGGAAGGCCATCGCTAGAATATTCTGGTGCTCTTCTTTAGCCTCTGATGTTGGGGAATATGTGTCTGCTTGTGATGTTTGTGCCCGTGCGAAAACCCCCCATAATCAGCCGGGGAATTGGTACCACTGCCAATTCCTGAGAGACCATGGACTCATTTGTCCATGGATTTCATCACAAACCTTCCCCCCTCCAAGGGTAATACAGTCGTTTGGGTTGTGGTGGACAGGTTTAGTAAACAGGCACATTTTGTACCCTTGGCGGCTCTACCTAATGCGTAAACGTTGTCCAGATTGTTTGTAGAGCATGTGGTGCGGTTGCATGGGGTACCCTTGAATGTGGTGTCTGATAAGGGAGTACAATTTGTTTCCAGGTTTTGGAGGGCATTTTGTAAAAGGTTGGGTATTGGTTTGTCCTTTTCATCCGCCTACCATCCAGAGACTAATGGGCAGACTGAGCGGACCAATCAGTCTCTGGAGCAAATTCTGCGTTGCTTAACCTCAGCCCGACAGGATGATTGGTGTCCTGCGTTAACTTTGGCCGAGTTTGCGTTTAACAACCGCATTAACCAGTCTACGGGTACATCTCCCTTTTTCTGCAATTATGGGTTTCATCCACATTTTGGAGAGTTTTCCCGTTTGGACTCTGGGTGTCCTGGGGCGGATGAGACTATCCAGCGTTTGGGGAAGGTATGGCGGGAGGTCCAGAACTACATTACGAAGGCCCAGGATAAATATAATTTTTTTGCAGACAAAAACGGTCCGTGGGGCCAGTGTTCCAGGTTGGGGATAAGGTATGGTTATCTATCAAGAATATAAGACTCAAGGTTCCCTCTGCGAAGCTTGGTCCTAAATTTATTGGTACCTATGAAATTACCGAAGCGGTTAACCCGGTGGCTTTTTGGTTGCGTCTCCCGCCATCTCTACGGATCCCCAATGTTTTCCATAGGGCCCTTTTGAAACCTGCGGGGTCTGGTGGGGAGGGATCATCGTCTTCCCCCGCCACCGGTTTTGGTAGACGGGCAGTCTGAGTACGAGGTGGAACGAATTGTTGACTCTAGGTTGGTCCGTCGTGCCCTTCAATATCTTGTACATTGGAAAGGCTACGGCCCTGAAGACAGGACGTGGGTTCCTGCTTGATCGGTTCATGCGGATCGGTTGGTCAGGGCCTTTCACGCCAAGTATCCTGAGAGTCCCGGGGGGTCCAGTGGCCACCCGTTGAGAGGAGGGTACTGTCATGATCCACGATGGGGTTTGTCTTTGGCCCGTCCTGGTCAGACGGGTTAATTGTTTCTGCCTCTTTCTGGCAGAGGGTGGCTAATTAATGCTCACTTGACCTAGGTCCGGTGTCAGTTATACTCCTGCCCTCGGCTGAGTTAGTTGACCTGGTGCATATGTGTGCCTTGTGCCTGATAACTTGTTGCTTGTTTTGGTTTTGATCCAGTTCTGTCCCTGTTACAAGTTCTGCCTGTCCCTCTTGTACTGCGCTACCTCTCTGTGTAGGACCCTCTGCCTGTGACTTGACTATTCTCTGCTCGTCCCTCTGGTACCGCACAGCCCTCAACGTGTCCGAACCCTCGCTTGTCTGACCTGCGTTTTCCTCTCCTCTACAACAGTTTCCCTGCAGTAGGTACGTTACATCATCTGCAGCAGTAGGACGCTAAGCCCCGCCCCCTGAAGTCACATGATCGTAGGTCCTGGGACTCCTTACTATTTTCAGTGCCGCAGGTCCTGTCTGCTTGAACCATCACTACAGTATTGGACCCCGCACTCTCCCATAGTGTAAGTCACCCTGCTCTGTGTGGCAGTTTGCCGACGCTGACAGGGTCCTGACATTAGAGTCCTGACATGATTAAAGTTTATAAGTGGATGATACGTGATGCCACCTGTGGTGCTCGGCAATGAAAGGGTTAAGCCGACGCTGCAGGCAGATCCTCTTGGACAGATGGTATAAGGCAGCAAGATGTAATATCTCCCCACAGGTAGATCTGTAGTCCCAGGGTAGTAGTAATAGGTGTTGAGGAAGAGGGTGCAGTGTTAGGCACAGAGATGTAGCAATGCTGAATGGGTTGCAGGAAGAAGGCAATGACACAACAGGGTGCAGTTTCCTTTACCTTTACTTTGCTAGTGCAGTCCAGGATCCAGATTACAGATGGAACAGGAGTTGGCCAGCCTGGAAGCAACTCAGGAATCTCTCTATGCAGATGGCTTGTGTAGTCTCCTTTCTAGCGCTTATCTGAGGTACATGCAGTACAGAGTTACACTGAAGTTCCTCTTGCTTGCTTTCTTTTAGAACCCCCTCATATGGCAGACAGCTGTAGCCTCCTTCTGGCTCACCCGTTGCCGTTGTGCCTCTGAATCTTATGTGGGAACAGAGCATTTACAGCTTCCTATTCCTCCGGTTTCCATACAACCTCGGAGACCGGACTCTGGACCATGCGCTACGCTAGAAGTGAGCCTGAACTCTGCTCAATCCTCCAGCCCTTCGCCCTCCTCACAGGAACTAACTTCCCCTTCCCGGCCCCCAGATAGCAGCTCTTCCCCCAGTTTTGATTCAGAGCTCCCTCTGCTGGCCTGGAGTGGGAACTGTGCTGTGTGTTGTATTTACCTGTCAGAGAGACCCTTTATTGCTTCCAAGCATGACATCACACTCCTAGAGAGGAAGGTAATGCCACTGTGGCGACCATACACCTAAGGGGCGCCACATAATCGCCGCAAAAGGTGGACCTACACCATATTAAACTAACTTTTGTTGATGTTTCCATTATTTTGTCCAACCCTTGTACATTACATTACTGATCCTGTATTGATCCTGAGTTACATCCTGTGTTATACCCCAGAGCTGCACTCATTATTCTGATGGTGCAGTCACTGTGTACATACATTACTGATCCTGAGTTACCTCCTGTATTATAGTCCAGAGCTGCACTCACTTTTCTGCTGATGGAGTCACTGTGTACATATATTACATTACTAATCCTGAGTTACATCCTGTATTATACTCCAGAGCTGCACTCACTATTCTGCTGGTGCAGTCACTGTGTACATACATTACATTACATTACTGATCCTGAGTTACCTCCTGTATTATACTCCAGAGCTGCACTCACTATTCTGCTGGTGAAGTCACTGTGTACAAACATTACATTACTAATCCTGAGTTACATCCTGTATTATACTCCAGAGCTGCACTCACTATTCTGCTGGTGCAGTCACTGTGTACATACATTACATTACATTACTGATCCTGAGTTACCTCCTGTATTATACTCCAGAGCTGCACTCACTATTCTGCTGGTGCAGTCACTGTGTACATACATTACATTACTAATCCTGAGTTACATCCTGTATTATACTCCAGAGCTGCACTCACTATTCTGCTGGTGCAGTCACTGTGTACATACATTACATTACTGATCCTGAGTTACATCCTGTATTATACCCCAGAGCTGCACTCACTATTCTGCTGGTGAAGTCACTGTGTACAAACATTACATTACTAATCCTGAGTTACCTCCTGTATTATACTCCAGAGCTGCACTCACTATTCTGCTGGTGGAGTCACTGTGTACATACATTACATTACTGATCCTGAGTTACCTCCTGTATTATACTCCAGAGCTGCACTCACTATTCTGCTGGTGAAGTCACTGTGTACAAACATTACATTACTAATCCTGAGTTACATCCTGTATTATACTCCAGAGCTGCACTCACTATTCTGCTGGTGCAGTCACTGTGTACATACATTACATTACATTACTGATCCTGAGTTACCTCCTGTATTATACTCCAGAGCTGCACTCACTATTCTGCTGGTGCAGTCACTGTGTACAAACATTACATTACTAATCCTGAGTTACATCCTGTATTATACTCCAGAGCTGCACTCACTATTCTGCTGGTGCAGTCACTGTGTACATACATTACATTACTGATCCTGAGTTACATCCTGTATTATACCCCAGAGCTGCACTCACTATTCTGCTGGTGAAGTCACTGTGTACAAACATTACATTACTAATCCTGAGTTACCTCCTGTATTATACTCCAGAGCTGCACTCACTATTCTGCTGGTGGAGTCACTGTGTACATACATTACATTACTGATCCTGAGTTACATCCTGTATTATACCCCAGAGCTGCACTCACTATTCTGCTGGTGTAGTCACTGTGTACATACATTACATTACTGATCCTGAGATACATCCTGTATTATACCCCAGAGCAGCACTCACTATTCTGCTGGTGCAGTCACAGTGTACACACATTACATTACTGATCCTGAGTTACATCCTGTATTATACCCCAGAGCTGCACTCACTATTCTGCTGGTGAAGTCACTGTGTACAAACATTACAATATTTACCCTGGAGGGACATTGTTACTTCTGCTGAAGACGAGTCGGCATCTAAATAGTGAAGAAGGATGACGATATTAGGGACACTAAATGGAAATGGAGACAGAGGTGAGGACCGCAGTAATTTGCTTTATGTGCCCTATTCCTGTGGATGATTGTGGGGTCGTTTCGCAGTTTTTCTTGGTGGGAGGAGTTTGGATTCAGGTTCCTCCCCCGCTTATGTTGTGTAATGCAGATGTAGGAGAATGTTAGAGGCACATAGTTGATTTTCAGATCTGATCCTTTCCTCTTGCTCACATTTTCTGTACATGCCCCCCTGGCATGTGTGCACCCTCCGCCATTTGCATGCTTCCCTTTTTGCTGTTTGCCTGGTTGCTTTTGCGTCCTGCTGTGCCTTGATACGTTGATTTGTGGACACGTTGTGCTCCTAGTTGGATCCCACAGAGAAGGGAACGGAAGCTGCTGATGAAACCAATTAACACTGACCCCTCCAGTGATATTCGGGGGGACAATGCGGCTTCTCCCCGCTCCTCACTTTACTCTGTGACCAAGAATAATTCTCTCTGACATTTGGCCAGAAAGTGATAAAACTGTTCATCTATTGTGTAGACCGGTGATCCCCCAATGTGTGCACTACAACTCCCATCAATGGCAGGAGGACACCAGGCAGGAAGGATCAGTGGTGAAAAGTGGCAGCTGAATAGAAGTCTTCCTTATGTTGGGCACTCAATGAGTTAATACTTTCAACCAACAGAGCTGATAGGAGTTGTAGTCATAGGAGTGTCCAACCTATAGCTCTGCAGACATCATTAACCAATCATAACAGGTTACCAGGACTTGATGGTAGTAGTTGTACGTTTTTGGCATCGCGAGAGCCGTAGGTCGCCCCTGACCTCTGCGCTTAGCGGGTTGGACGGCACAATGGGTCCGTCGTCTGCACATTGCCGTCAGCAAAAAAGTCGAAACGAGCAGTTTTGATATTTGTTGCTAAGTTTTGCAGTTTTATCCTCCCACGGATGGAGCTGATGGATTACTGTTACAAGGGAGTAATCCAAACTGTATTCCTATGCACTAAATCAGCAAGTATCCCACACCGGTCACTGGTGATTAATACCGCAGCACACAAAGCTGAAAGTGGAAAATCCGCCAATATGATTAGTGGCCGTGAAAAATGTACAAATCCCACATGTGACCCGGTACTGGTTATAAAGTATCATCGCTGCAATAAGGATGTGAATATTTACTCACACTATACACACTGACTACAGTAAATAATGCCGCTATGCAATGCACACGTAATACTACCGTAAGTCACAACGTGCATTACATATACAGGTAGAACACTGGTATGTGCACTATGCACTGATCAGGACATACATGCACACTCACTGCTCACTGTCCATGCATGCACATGCTTATATATGCACACTCCACAACCATGGGCGAATCCTCGCTGCTCAGTCATTACACGTGTACATGCATTACACACCGGTATACATCATGGCTCCTCACCTGAGACTGCAGCAGTAATGTGAGTGCAGGATTCGGCGATGTCGAGCGGAGGCGGCTGCCTGCAGTTACTGCTGTGTGTCTGTACGACTACAAAAGACTCTAATAGACTACAGCGGTGTACGAATGTTGTGTGTGATACTCTGCCAGGGTGTATCTCAGCCTATCGAGTGCGTGATACGGTCTACTGAGCCAACGTATCCAAGTCTAGTGTGTGTGATGCTGTCTTCTCAGGTGTATCTGAATCGTTCACGTGTGATACTCTTTGCAGAGATGTTTCTAAGCACATCATGTGTGACGCTGCTCAGATGTATCTAAAGCTAACTTGTATGATACTTTCTGCTAAGAGGTATCTGTCTTCTCTCTCTCTCTCTCTTTCTTTGTCTTTCTCGCTCTGTTTCTTTTTCTCTCTTTTCCTCTTTGGCCGCAGTCACAAAAGTATGTGTTCTCTCCTACAAGAGAATCGCGACAGTTATTAAAGGAGAAACGATACTTCTTGGATATCGGTCAGACGCCTCTCTCACAGCCAAACCAGATCTCCCACTTTGCACTGATGAGGGGCAGTACCCTGAAACACAGTGTCTGCAAACTGAGATTCTGGTTTGGCTTTTATCCTAAGTCATGTAACTAGGCTCGTTAAAGGGTCAACATTGACTTTTAGGATTGCTACCTCCAATAGGTGGCACTAGAGTTCTAGTCCTCTTCCTCTCTGAAGAGACACTTTGCATAATTAGTTATTAAAATGACACTCTGCTCAAACACTGTCAGACCCTGAGCTGAGTGTCCGTGCTCTGTGCTCCGATTGTATCGCATGAGACAGGTGCGGAGGAGACGGAGAAAGTCATTTCTCCGTCTCCTCCATTGCCGGGGTCTGCTGTAATCAGACTTCACTCGGATGATATCAGTCCGATGTTTCATACTCACCCATAGACTTTTACAGGTGTGATCCCATTATCAGATGCACTCGCAGCACGCTGCCATTGTTTTCTCCTGTTGGAATCTGTACAGCCCCATAGTATAACACTGAGCAGAGTGCGATCGGATAAACCATCACACAGCACGCGGCCATGTTATGCACTCATGTGACCGAGCCTTTTTATCTATTTCTCTTTTTTTATCTTTCTCTTTCTCTCTCACTCTTTCTTTCTTTCTTTTTTTCTCTCTCTTCCTCTTTCTTTCTTTCTCTCTCTCTTTATTTCTCTCTTCCTCTTTTTGTCTCTTTCTTTCTCTATCTCTCGTTCTCTCCCTTTCTCTTTCTCTTTTTCTTTCTCTTGCTCTTTCTTTCTCTCTTTTTCTTTCGCTTTCTTTTTTTTCTTTCTTTCTTTTTTATTTCTCTTTTTCTTTCTTTCTTTTTTTTATTTCTCTCTTTTTCTTTCTTTTTTTCTTTCTTTCTTTCTTTCTTTCTTTCTTTCTTTCTTTCTTTCTTTCTTTCTCTCCCTTTATCTATCTTTCTCTCTCTCCCTCCCTCTCCTATCCTGTCTGCTGATATGTATCTAAACCAAGCATTTGTGATACTGTATGGTCATATATCTAAGGCCTCTTTCACACTTCCGTTTTTGACCATCAGTCAAAATCCGCCAGTTTTTTAAAAAAACGGATCCGCCATTTTTTGGCGGATCCGTTTTTTTCCCCATTGAGTTGCATTACTGGCGGATCTTGACGGATGGCCATCCGTTGGATCCGTTTTTTTGCAGATCCGCCAAAAAGTGTGAAAGAGGCCTAAGCAGAGTATGTGTGATACTGCCTGTTCAGATATAGCTTACTATAAGACTCTAAGCACACTTTTAGACATAGCCTTAGATACAGTTTGGAAGACAGTATCACACATAGGAGGCTTGGATACATAATTTGCCTCCTGCCTTCTGAGGAGCATTGAATCCTATGAAATATGTTGCCGTCTGCTGGTGCTAAGCTGTGGATCTAATCTTATCGCATGTGATACTCCAGCACAGTTTTTTTTCAGTCTCGCTCTTCTTGTGTTATTTCCTGCGCCGCCCCTTTAAATCAGACTTTCTGCGCCTCTTTTTCGCCGTTGGCCTCGGCAAATAATTAATGTAAATAATTTCATAATGTGAGAATCAATGTAATGTACAGGACGCCTGTTCCTTGTACTTTTGAAGAGCCGCAGCGCTCGCGGGGTTAATTCTCATTACAAGCCGGAGTTTTGCACCTTGCGTCTTTTAATTAACTCATTAATTTCTTTATCGTTTGCCAGTCAGTAGTTCTTAAAGGGCCCATAACGCATGTGAGGATGAAGTGCGGCTGGTAAAAGCTTCACCTTTTTTTTTATTATTTATTTATTTTTCTAGTGTTTGATAATAAAATTTGCTGCAAATGATTTTTTTTTTTTTTCCTTATCGTGACTGTGAAATCCCAATATACGGGCTGGAGGCTTCAATAATTGAACGTGCTGAGCGCAGCGTTCTCTGCTCCTTAATATTCCTGAGCTGCGGCTCTCTGCCATATCACAATTTTCAGATTAAAACACAAAATGTTTTTTTTTTTTTTGCATAAAGACGTTGAAGCGACATCAATGGCGGCGACCGGCGACGAGACGTGGAGTCCTGCAGCAAAAGCCGGAGCTCTTATCTAAATTGGGTTTTTATTCGGAGCTGCAGACGGTGGAGATAACGGGACATCTCCAAATTTACACAAGGAAAATTGGTTTTCTTTCGAGCCGTGGAAACATAAAACGTAAATGAATTATAAAAGCCTCGAGAATCACTTTGATCTTAACCCTTGCTAGTGATCACTCGGTTCTGCAGGGGGAGGGCGGCCAAAAGTGCCGTTGTGTTGGGCGACCACTAAAGGAGGTGTCCTTTTTGCCGGCTTCATAACATTACTCCGTTCTGAAAATAATTTTTGCTGCTTTAGCGGTTCATGTTTCCTGCAGCACAGAGTATTTCAGGAGAATTATCATCCCGAGCTCCGACTCCTTTTTTTTTTTCTCTGTCTATGATAATAATGAGTTCAGAATTTAGTGTTCGGCTTCGCTCCCATTGGCAGCTCCGCCACCGTCCTCCGCCAACCTCCCAGAGGGCTCCTGCCCGGATTTGTTTTATATGTAGATGGGTTTTGCTTGCCGCTTGTGCTGCGAGCTCAGTTGGGATATGAGTTTCTCTGAATTTTCAATTTCTCTTTCTTAGGTGTCCAGTGTTGCTTGCAGGCACTTGCTTAAGTTCTCAACAAAGTGATTATGGCTTCAATCCGCTTTGTCTTCTGCTTATCTATAACCCTACCCCTGAGGACCACCACCTAATGCTGCATATCTACTGGTACAACAATGCAGCGGGTTGTATTCAATACCTAGGGGTCAGCTTCTATGAAGTGCACAGCTCTTCAGTCTACATCACTACCCCATAAATGCCCATTATTCCCGGAGAGAAGAAAATTCTGATTACTATGTAAGGTCTCCATTACATGTCCTATTTTTCCACGTACCATTGGTTGACCAGGGTTTGACCATTGGTTGACCAGGGTTTGACCATTGGTTGATCAGGGTTTCATCAGTTTTTCTTGTAAGTGGAGTGAAAAAAAACCAAGCAGTTATCAATGTTCTCCATTTTGACAGTCTGTGAAAATCGGACCACACTCGATTTCTTTTTTTTTTTCACGGACCCATAGACTTGCATTGCCAATTTTGATCCGAGTGACATGTGTAAAAAAGCACGGATAGCTCTCATAAATGAAAATCGAACACCTGAATTAGCCTTTACGGTGTTGGACAATGCTTTACTTCTTTTTTTTTTTTTTTTTTTCTCAATCTCCAATCACATTTAAAGCTGCGTTCAGAGTCCTAATGAATTCCTGTTTTCATCCTGCCTGACCCCGTATCTCTCTGCCTCCCACTTGCTGTGAAAAACTTGTATCAAGAGAAATGTGGTACTTCCATCAGATAAGCTGCATTGAATTTTCTGTCATGTCCCAGACACTATTAACGGCCAGCAGAGTCCTATATGCAGCTCTGGAGGTGACTGGAGTGTATGCTGGGGCTTGCATTGTATTCTTATCTTAAGAGGAGTATTTCTATTAATGTAATTTGATGAGAGTCTAATTTATATGGGGCATGTCATCATTTTAACCTAAGATGTAACGTCTCTCCTTGTGGAGAGTGACATATCTGGCATGCCAGTGTAAGGAGACTTATAGGCCATGCATTGCTGCTCCTCTGGGAAATGAAATATGCAAATAACCTCTTCAGAGAGGAAGAGGACTTGAACTCTAGTCCCACCTGTTGAGTGTAGTAATCCAATCCTAATAATCAATATCGACCCTTTAACGAGCCTTGTCATATTACAAAAGACCAATCAGAATGTGTTTGTAGACACACTGTTTCAGTAGTGTTGCACTTCCTCAGTGCAAAGCATGAGATCTAATCTGGCTATATAAGAGGGCACTGACTGGGACTTGTGGAGAGTGATATCCCTGCCATGCCAGTGTAAGGAGATTTATAAGCCATATAATGCTCCTCTGTTAAGTTAAATATGCAAATTGCTTCTTTAGAGAGGGACAACATCCTGAAACACAGTGTATTTAAATTAAGCTTATGGTTTGGCAAGGCTTGTTAAAGGGTCGATATTGACTTTTTGGATTTATACGTGCAATAGATAGTGTAAAAGGTCGTCCAGGGCGGTAGTCGTGGCTGAGGTTGTCGGGCATTGTAGACCCTGGCCTCCCTCTACAGGAAAACGGTACCTTTCCTCTTGCATGTTACATTTGGTACTCACGGTGCTGTCAGCGTCTTCTTGGCTGGGATGACTTGAAGCTGGTCCTGGATCCCAAAGAATAGAAACACAGTCCAGAGCAACGCTTAACAGAACATATTTATTTGCTTGAGGACACAGCACATTCACATAGTATCCAGGATTTCCATCACATTACTTCATCTTTCCCTTCACTGTTCCTTGCGTCACTAAAGGCCCCGTCACACTAAGCGACTTACCAGCGATCCCGACACTGATATGAAGGTGTCAGGATCGCTGGTAAATCGCTATGTGATCGCTGGTGAGCTGTCACACAGACAGCTTCACCAGCGATCAGCACAGTGATGCCGAGCGCCCGGCATCGCTGGCCATCCCTGTAAAAAATAGAATCAAAATAAAAAATATATTATTCTCACCTTCCGACGTCGCGTTCAGCCATCCTGCCTCTCTCCACGCTCCGGTCCCAGTGATCCTTTGCACGAATGACCGCGAGATGCCACAGTCTCGCGGGATAACAAAGTCTCGCGGTCATTCGTGCAAAGGATCACTGGGACCAGAGCGTGGAGAGAGGCGGGATGGCTGAACGCGACGTCGGAAGGTGAGAATAACTATATTTTTTATTTTTTTATTTTTTTTTTTTTACACCTGATCGCTGGTCTCCCGCTGTCACACACAGCGATGCGTGCTGGCCAGCGGGAGACCAGCGACAAAAGAAATGTCCAGAGATTTCTTGCAGCGATCAGCGATACCGGCAGGGGGGCCGCTCGCTGATCGCTGTCACACACAGCGATCTCGCTGGTGAGATCGCTGTTACGTCACAAAAGTTGTGACTCAGCAGCGATCTCGCTACCGAGATTGCTTAGTGAGACGGGGCCTTAAGTGTTTCCGTGAGACGGGTGTCTCAGATGACCCCTCACTGTCATCCCAGTGGAATGTCACCACGGTAGAGTGTTCTCCCATCCGCTTCACCTCGGACAAAAGAGATCCGGCCCACAAGGCTATCCACCACATACTGGAGTGACCTGCCCTTGCACTTTTACGGTGACCTTCCATCTTCCTCTACTTCCTTCTTTTCTTCTCTACTGCTGGTTCTGCTTTATCTGGTTCTTCTCTAAGTCCCCCCCCCGTGGATAGCTGGGAATATCCATTAACATTACGGGGTAGTTAGGCAGCTCGGGCATGTAGCCCATCCGAGCATCACGGGGTCAGGGCCCTGACTGACTATAACCAGGAAGACACTCCTTTCTTACTCCCCAGCTGACCCCTCCTATAGTTAACTATTTACAGTGTGACTTAACCAACTGAGGTCTGTGCCCCCATCTGGTGGACATACTGTACACTGCACTGTCCCTAGTATGTACACTGTGCAGAAACACAGCAACATACGAAATATAAATAATACAACTGAATCAAATATATATAAATACATATATACATACATGTTTCATAAAATGGAGGTTTAAAGTGGTAAGACACTCAACCCCTTGCAATAGCACTAGAGTTCAGGTCCTCTTCCTTAAAGAGGCAATCTGCAATTTAATTTGATCAATTCCCTATTAGCGAAAGGTAGAAGATCTATTGGTGATAGATGATAGATTACTGAGGTCTCATTCCAGATCCTGAGAACTGGGCTCTGTTGAGTAGAAGAAGGGGCATGCATGCTACACCGCCACCCCATTCATTGTTTATAGAAGTCCAAGTACAGCACTAAGTATTATTATTATTATTATTATTTATTGTTATAGCGCCATTTATTCCATGGCGCTTTACATGTAAGGAGGGGTATACATAAAAACAAGTACAATAATCTTAAACCATACAAGTCATAACTGGTACAGGAGGAGAGAGGACCCTGCCCGCGAGGGCTCACAATCTACAAGGGATGGGTGAGAATACAGTAGGCGAGGGTAGAGCTGGTCATGCAGCGGTTTGGTCGATCGGTGGTTACTGCAGGTTGTAGGCTTGTCGGAAGAGGTGGGTCTTCAGGCTCTTTTTGAAGGTTTCACTGGTAATTGAGAGTCTGACATGTTGTGGTAGAGAGTTCCAGAGTAGGGGTGATGCGCGAGAGAAATCTTGTATGCGATTGTGGGAAGAGGAGATAAGAGGGGAGTAGAGAAGGAGATCTTGTGAGGATCGGAGGTTGCGTGCGGGAAAGTATCGGGAGACGAGGTCACAGATGTATGGAGGAGACAGGTTGTGGATGGCTTTGTATGTCATGGTTAGGGTTTTGTACTGGAGTCTCTGGGCAATGGGAAGCCAGTGAAGGGATTGACAGAGGGGAGAAGCTGGGGAATAGCGGGGGGACAGGTGGATTAGTCGGGCAGCAGAGTTTAGAATAGATTGGAGGGGTGCGAGAGTGTTAGAGGGGAGGCCACAGAGCAGGAGGTTGCAGTAGTCAAGGCGAGAGATGACGAGGGCATGGACTAGGGTTTTTGCAGATTCTTGGGTGAGGAATGAACGGATTCGTGAAATATTTTTGAGTTGAAGTCGGCAGGAAGTGGAAAGGGCTTGGATATGTGGTTTGAAGGAGAGATCAGCGTCAAGGATTACTCCGAGACAGCGAGCTTGTGGGACTGGGGAGAGTGGGCAGTCATTTACTGTAATTGATAGGTTCGTAGGGGGGGGCCACGTGAGATGGGGGAAAGATGATGAGTTCTGTTTTGTCCATGTTGAGTTTCAGAAATCTAGTGGAGAAGAAGGATGAAATAGTGGACAGACATTGAGGGATTCTGGTTAGTAGGGAGGTGATATCTGGTCCAGAGATGTAGATCTGTGTGTCATCAGCGTAGAGATGATACTGAAAGCCATGAGATTCTATGAGCTGTCCCAGGCCAAAGGTGTAAATAGAGAACAGCAGGGGCCCAAGGACTGAACCTTGTGGGACTCCGACAGATAGGGGGCGAGGTGAGGAGGTGGTGTGTGAGTGGGAGACGCTGAATGTCCGGTCTGTTAGGTATGATGAGATCCAGGATAGGGCCAAGTCTGTGATGCCGAGGGATGAGAGGGTCTGTAATAATAGGGAATGGTCCACTGTGTCAAAGGCAGCCGACAGGTCCAGGAGGAGTGTCGCTTGCTCTTGGCGGTTAAGAGGTCATTGGTGACCTTAGTAAGGGCAGTTTCAGTGGAGTGGTGTGACCGGAAGCCAGATTGTAAGCGGTTGAAGAGGGAGCAAGAAGAGAGATGGGAGGACAGTTCAAGGTAGACGTGTTGTTCCAGTAGCTTGGAGGCGTAGGGGAGAAGTGATATAGGGCGATAGCTAGATACAGAGGATGGGTCAAGAGAGGGCTTTTTGAGGATAGGTGTGATGGAGGCATGTTTAAAGCTTGAGGGGAAAACACCAGTTGTTAGTGATAGGTTGAAGAGATGGGTTAGGGTTGGGATGAAGACTGTGGTGAGGTTTGGTATGAAGTGGGATGGGATCGGGTCGAGTGCACAGGTGGTGAGATGTGATCTTGAGAGTAGAGTGGAGAGTCGATCTTCTGTAATGGTAGAGAAGTTGGTTTTGAAGGTGGAGGGCTGGGAAGTCGGGGGGAAGGGCTCTGGGGGTTGTTGACCAAAACTGTCTCTGATGTTATCAATCTTCTGCTTGAAAAATGAGGCAAAGTCTTCAGCTGAGATGAGTGGGGAGGGAGGAGGTGCTGGGGGACGGAGGAGTGAATTGAAGGTGTTGAATAACTGTTTAGGGTTGTGAGACAGGGAGGATATGAGAGATAAGAAGTAGGTTTGTTTAGCTGTGGCGAGTGTGGTCTTGAAAGTAGTGAGGGACTGTTTGAATGCGATGAAGTGCTCATTGGAGTAAGATCTTTTCCATCTGCGCTCAGCAGCCCTGGAAGCTCGCCTCAGCTCTTTGGTCAGGCTGGTGTGCCAGGGCTGTCTGTTGATTTTGCGAGTTTTGGTATGTGTAAGTGGGGCAGCGGATTCCAAAGCTACAGCTATTGTGGTGTTATATAGAGCGGCAGCGTCATCCGCATTGTGTAAGGAACTTATATCTGTAAGAGGGAGGAGGGATTCAGAGAATGAGTGTAGGTCAAGGTGTTTAAGATTCCTGCGAGGGTGTGAAAGTTTGTGGGGTGGGGATTGTAGACATGGAGTGAAGAGGGAAGAGAATGTGAGAAGGTTGTGGTCAGAGAGAGGAAGAGGTAAGTTAGAGAGGTTAGATAGGGAGCAGAGGCGGGTGAAGATGAGGTCCAGTGTGTGGCCATCTTTGTGGGTGGCTGTAGACGACCATTGAGTGAGGCCAAAGGAGGAAGTGAGAGATAGGAGTTTAGTGGCAGCTGAGAGGGAAGTGTCAATGGGGATGTTGAAGTCGCCCATGATGATAGTAGGGATGTCCGCGGAAAGGAAATGAAGTAACCAGGTGGTGAAGTGGTCAAAGAAGGTGGTGGCTGGCCCTGGGGGGCGGTAGATGACAGCCATTTGGAGGTTGGAGGGGGAGTAGATGCGCACAGAGTGCACCTCAAAGGAAGGGAGGGTAACAGAGGGTGGCAGTGGGATTGGGGTGAAGGAGCAGGTATCTGACAGGAGAAAACCAACTCCTCCGCCATGTTTGCTGCTGGGGCGGGGGGGGTGAGAAAGGTGGAAGCCGCCATACGAAAGTGCAGCAGGAGAGGCTGTGTCTGAAGGGGTGAGCCAGGTTTCGGTGATGGCGAGGAAGGAAAGTTTGGTAGTAACAAAAAGATCATGGATGTAGGAAAGCTTGTTGCAGACAGAGCGAGCGTTCCTCAGAGCTCCTGTTAGTGGGACTGGGGAAGCGGGGGCTGGGTGAATGGGTATAAGGTTGGAGAGGTTACGGAAGGTTGTGATAGCGCGATGGGAGGTAGAAATGACTGTGGGAATATGGTGAGGAGGACCAGGATTTGGAGAGATATCACCAGCAGTGAGAAGGAGCAGAGAAAGTGTTAGCAGGTGGGAGCAGGAGAGGGAATGAGGGGGCTGTCTGTGTTTGGAGACAGATGATTGTAGGAGATAACTTTGGATTTTGGGAATATCCCTTTAATAAGGGATGGTCAATGGGTAACCTTCTTGTTTGAGTTGAAAAGAACAGTTCTCAAATTTGCTATAAAGCAGAAATATAGGTATAAGACCATAGCCATTGACTTCTATGAGAGAATGTAGTGAGCATGCTCTGTGTCCTGCTGAGAGAGGCGCTGATCTCTCTAGTCTCTCTGGTCACAGCTGCACCTCATCCTCAGCTTTTATTATAGAGCTCTGGTAACTGATGCCCCAGTGTACCCAGGACAATCTGAAAAGTGACAGACTAAGGGCTCACAGAGTGGTGTCGGGGTCCTATATCCTTTCGAAATTTAGGGATTTTCTGAGATGCTAAAAAGTGAAGGTTCCACCACCAGAAGCATTTTGCTCTAGATCCGCAGAGATCATTTCATATCATTTCTTTGTATCATCTGATTTTCCAAGGCTGCAGCCTGAAGATTGACAGTTCCGGTCTTCAGCAGCGTCTGTAATGAAACTTTTATACAGCCGGATAAATAAATAAAATGTGAATAGAGATGTGCCGGAACCTCTCTACTTGAGTTATCTCCATGATGCTCCAACATGTGGCAGATGGTGTGCGGTGTGAAGATGAGGATAGGGAGCAAACGAGACTTTGTTTTCAGTCTCATATGGAATGGTAAATTTCTCGGGAGGGAAGGATGTCCTTTGTTTTGGGTAAATTAAGATTCTGGAAATGGAGACAAGGTACATCTGATAGTCAACCTGCTATGTGTTCATGAAATAATCAGCTGAATCCCTCCTCCTAACCGCAGCCTTCCAGGAGAGATTCTGCATATCTGGCATTTACTATTAGCAAATGTCAAAAATAGAAAATCTCCAGAAAGTTCTTATCAAAGTAAAATCAATATAAAAATATGCTTCTTGAATTTAGAAAAAAAAAGTATAAAAATTACCAAAATATAATATACCCTAATATACAATTTTAGAAATGGAGGTGAGAAAAAATATTTTCCAAAGTCTCAAAAGAAATAAAACCAAAGTGTGATTTTGGAGTCATCTGATTGATGCGTCATATCCATATTGTGTGTGTGTGTGTGTGTGTGTGTGTGTGTGTGTGTGTGTGTGTGTATGTATGTATGTATGTATGTATATATATATATATATAATATGTATATGTTTTTATTTGTGTATAATTTTTATGTAAAGAGACATGGAAAAAATCTTGCTATATATAATATATTGAGTTATTAAATAAAAAGTACACAAGTATAAACAAGAATACCGTAAATGTTTATAGGGAAAAAGTTATTTCCTGATACATTACTCAAATTTTTTAATCCCTGTCCCTGGACAATTCCAGTTCAGATGATGAGTCCTCGTATTCCAAACTGGCCGCCCCCTTTAAATTTCGTCGTTGTTGTGTCGTACATTTTGCCTTCTGCGCTTCTCCTTCATCGCCTGACCTCCATCTGTAGAAAATATTGAATGGTGTCGAGGGTTAATTTAGCTTTGTAATCTTTGCGGCGTGCTCTCCTGCCCCGCAGAACACCGAGACCTTTTAACTAAGCAGAATAAATCCAAATTCAATATTTCTCGGTTTCACTCGGCTTTGATGTTTGTGTTTATGGATTGAGAAGGTGGAATTTCAGAGAAACTATCGACTGATATGTGTGAAAATGATGACATGGCGGGATCTTCAGTTTTCCTTTGATGCGTTTTATGAATAATGATGATTTTGTTGAGATTGTGAAAGATTAATACAATTTAAAACTTAGATTTTTCCTCCTTGTGCACTTTTTGTTTTTCTTAGATTTGGAGACATGGCGGCATTCATTTTGTAGCCTATAACAGCGAAGATACTTCTACTATATCTGACTGATTTTATGAAAATACTTATAAAAAATTTCAGCAGACCCCACACATCATCTCTTTAAACATATTCCCTATGCATAAAATTGCAACCGACACGCCAATCTATTCTTCGACAAATAACAAGTGACCTCAGTATCACCAGAGTAGTAACATCACAGTTATGCCAAAACTAATAGCTAAGTAGCCCTCCAAAAATAGCGATGGCCCCAGTGCCCCCAAGGCTGGTGACGGCCCCAGTGCCCCCAAGGCTGGTGACGGCCCCAGTGCCCCCAAGGCTGGTGACGGCCCCAGTGCCCCCAAGGCTGGTGACGGCCCCAGTGCCCCCAAGGCTGGTGACGGCCCCAGTGCCCCCAAGGCTGGTGACTGTCCCAGTGCCCCCAAGGCTGGTTACTGTCCCAGTGCCCCCAAGGCTGGTGATGGCCACAGTGCCCCGAAAGCTGATGACGGCCACAGTGCCCTAAAAGCGGATGATGGTCCCAGTGCCTCCAAAGCTGGTGGCGGCCACAGTGCCCTGAAAGCGGATGATGGTTTCAGTGCCCCAAAAGCTGGTGACTGCCGTAGTGCCCCCTATACTGGTGATGCTCCCAGTGCCCCCAAAGCTGGTGACAGTCAGAGTGCCTCCAAAACATGCAACTCTGCATGTATGGGTTATACTACAAATCTCGTTATGACTCTTGACACTCGCTGTATTACTCTACAGGTCCTTATGTGTTCAGCACCCGTACAGAGCATGCCCTGCTGCTGTGCATAGTCAGGGTTGTTGTGTTTACCCTCAGCCGTATATTAGTCGGCGTAAAATAAACTACTCCGACATTACCATTCACATATTCTCAGATCTTAACCAGAAGAATTGTGAATGCAGCTCTGGATGTGGCAATTGATATGTAAGGCTTAGTAAGACTAAAACCAGCAATCTGCAGAATTAACTGACATCGCATTCCTTTTAAAAAGAAGTGAATGCAAGAATGTAGAAGTGCCCTGAAGGACAAAACTAAGTAAGAATAAAACTTTTTATGAGTTCGGGGATCTGAGTTCTAGGACTTCACTTACGGTTAAGGTTTGGGGCATCACGCACCGTTCACATGCACAAAACTGTTCCCCAGACGTTTTCATCTACTGTGCTGTGCTGGAGCCCAGAGAAGGCAGAAATGTAGCCCTCGCTGTCATCTTTGGGTTCCCTTTTCTGGGGCTGAAGGTAGAGGCTGAAGAAAATATGGGGATGATTGGAAGCTCATGACAGGAATGGCGCATATTTGTCAGGATCCTGCTCTCTTAATCTACCAAAGCCTTATTGCATCCAGTTCAAAGTGTTTAATAAGTGTCAGATATGCAGGAAAACAATCTTTAGCAAACAACTGAACGCACAAACACAGACATTATAAAAATACAACACATGAAAAACAAAAAGTCACTATGACAAAATGAACAAAGCGATAATTACCAGCATCACTTCTTTAATGCCTGATGCTACACTATAACTAACTTCCATAATACTTATACTATGTATAGCTATTATAATACTGCTCCTATGTACAAGAATATAACTACTATAATACTGCCCCCTATGTACAAGAATATAACTACTATAATACTGCCCCCTATGTACAAGAATATAACTACTATAATACTGCTCCTATGTACAAGAATATAACTACTATAATACTGCTCCTATGTACAAGAATATAACTACTATAATACTGCCCCCTATGTACAAGAATATAACTACTATAATACTGCCCCCTATGTACAAGAATATAGCTACTATAATACTGCCCCTATGTACAAGAATATAACTACTATAATACTGCTCCTATGTACAAGAATATAACTACTATAATACTGCCCCTATGTACAAGAATATAACTACTATAATACTGCCCCTATGTACAACAATATAACTACTATAACACTGCTCCTATGTACAAGAATATAGCTACTATAATACTGCCCTCCTATGTACAAGAATATAACTACTATAATACTGCCCCCTATGTACAAGAATATAGCTACTATAATACTGCCCCTATGTACAAGAATATAACTACTATAATACTGCTCCTATGTACAAGAATATAACTACTATAATACTGCCCCTATGTACAAGAATATAACTACTATAATACTGCCCCTATGTACAACAATATAACTACTATAACACTGCTCCTATGTACAAGAATATAGCTACTATAATACTGCCCTCCTATGTACAAGAATATAACTACTATAATACTGCCCCTATATACAATAATAAAACTACTATAATATTGCCCCTATGTACAAGAGTACATCTACTATAATACTGCCTCCTATGTACAAGAATATATCTACTATAATACTGCCTCCTATGTACAAGAATATAACTACTATAATACTGCCCCTATGTACAAGAATATAACTACTATAATACTGCCGCTATATACAAGAATATAACTACTATAATACTGCTCCTATGTACAAGAGTATAACTACTATAATACTGCTCCTATGTACAAGAGTATAACTACTATAATACTGCTCCTATGTACAAGAATATAACTACTATAATACTGCCGCTATGTACAATAATATAACTATTATAATACTGCCCCTATGTACAAGAATATAACTAATAACTACTATAATACTGCCCCCTATGTACAAGAATATAACTACTATAATACTGCCATTATGTATAAGAATATAACTACTATAATACTGCCCCCTATGTACAAGAATATAACTACTATAATACTGCCCCTATGTACAAGAATATAACTACTATAATACTGCCCCTATGTACAAGAATATAACTACTATAATACTGCCCCTATGTACAAGAATATAACTAGTGTAATACTGCTCCTATGGTCACACATATAATTACTATTGTACTGCTTTCACATCCATATCTCTGTATGTCCTATCTGACTGCAGTCGTTCTCTAAATTCACCCTCTGGAGGTGTGGATGTCTGTGATGCACTGGAGATGTTACTCGGTTGCATCACTCGAACATCGGTGGTTGCAGATATTGTCGTGATTTTCCTTCATCTTTCTTCCATCCTCTTGTAATGTTGGAATTTAATTACTGCGTCTCTGTGAACGTGTTACGCCTTATGTGTCAGGTTTTCCTCCATTAAAAGGAATCTGTAGATCGGGTAGGAATCTCAATGTTTTATTGTTTTCATCACAAAGATCCAACCCGGTTACCGCAGATGAATGATATGCGTGTGTGGATCTCTGGTAAGTTTGCTCTCGCTGTCACATTGTACAGGCCCTGTTGATGTCTCGTGGGCTCTAACATATGGTGTTTACTTGCACGACTTTTGGAATGATTTTTTCCTTTAAGAATATTTCACAAATTGTTTTATTTTTTTCTGTTTCCTAGGATTTATGAGCGAGTGATTGATCCTCCGGAGAGTAACCTGTCACCTGGAAGCAGCTTGTGGCTTGGACAGCGAAATAGGAAACATGGGTTTTTCAAGGTAAGACCATAGTCTCGGCATTTCTGCCGCAATTTTAGTAAAATGTCATCCAATACGTAGAGCTTTTTTAAAGTCTGTCCATATCCTTGCGGATACTGATGCAATATCGGATGCTGATGATACTGAATATTGAATTTATTGCTGAGGATTTACAATCCCGGACTCTGCATCGCTGCCCGGTATTTGTAGGATCTGCAACTTCTGGATGAGGAGGATCTGTTGACTTTTATCCACAGAATGTAGATCCATACATTCTTTGTTACTGATGATGATCATGATTTATTGTGATTATGTATGGATGAGGGTCATGATTGATCATGGTGATTGAATGATAGATTATGAAGCTTTGAGCAATTATAGTAATGGTCGGTCCAGTCCTTGTTTCTGGTCCGTCAGGTCCCTCAATGACAGGTTCATGAAATCGTGATGGTCTTCATCCATCTTGTTGATAGCACCCTCTTATCCTTCAGTTCTTTGGATAACTAAGTGGTCACTGTCTATTCAACAAACTTTGCATAAATTAATAGTTCAAGCTAATTTTTTTTTTTAACAGCCTTTGGCTCATCTCGATGGATGAACGATCTGTAGGAAGATCAATTTTGTGCAAGCCTAGGGTCTTCTCCACCGTTATCTTGATAGTATCAAGCCATTGGGTTCCTGGTTTTCCTCTTCTCCTTGTTCCTTCTATTCCTCTGTTCTTTTTTCTTATTTGTCCACTTAAGAGTCATTTCTTCCCCTACCCACTGACCTCCTCATTTACTCTGAAAAACTAGTAAAATCCAACCTTATCAAAGCAGTACTGACAAACTTACTGAAGTATCAGGTCACAACCACTATTAAAACCTTTTTAGTTTGAAGGGGGAGGAGGATTGAGGAGCGCTTGGCGCAGTGAGAAATAAGCAGACACTGCAGCTTGTATCACATGTTTCATGTCACTTCAGTGCTGGATTCACAGCTGCACAGCTCTGTGATGTTGTATTTCATGCATGCTTAGTGTTTTCTATGTGGCTGCTTATTATCATGTGCTGAATAGGGACTTGAAAACAGGAATCCCTCATGACTGTCTTTGCTCTGTATTCGAGACATCAGAGCAGATCGTCTCTACCTAGTAGCTCAGAGACGACTGAAAATTAGGCTCCGCAGTGGGGAAAACTGGTGATAAATACAGAATTCAGGCAATGTAACGGTCAGAAATATTTTTCTTCCTCATGTATGCACGTATGGAAGCTTATTGTGAAGGTTTTCAGTAATTGTTTCCTCCTATGGGCTTAGTCTTCTTGTGTTTAGTTCGAGGTGATCCTTCTGGCCAGCTGTCTGTGCAGAAAATGGAAGGTCTACTCTAAAACTAGTTGTAGACTTCACGGTTTGGTCAGCAATACCAACTTTGGAGAGATAAGTCAAAATTCTAATTTTTGTAGGAAAAGCTCAACTTTCCCAAAATATTTTCTAATTTTCTGATTTCTACTCCATTTATTCCTTTGGTTTCTTCAAAGGT
Organism: Dendrobates tinctorius; assembly: GCF_039654945.1. Lineage (NCBI taxonomy): Eukaryota > Metazoa > Chordata > Amphibia > Anura > Dendrobatidae > Dendrobates > Dendrobates tinctorius. The sequence goes on along the minus strand of NW_027361727.1, from coordinate 3,057,119 downwards.
AAGTTTTATTAGGGACATTTGGTGACCGCTTTCTTCATCTTTTCCTAAAACTAGTATGTTAATAGAGGTGTCCACTTGTGATGAGCAAACGTGCTCGGATAACGTGATTTCCGACTATCTTGGGTGAGCTCGAATGACATGTTCGAGACACCCCGGCTGCATGATCCGAGGCGTTTAGACAGCCACAACACATGCAAGGATTTCCTGTTTATTAGGCTATCCCCCCTATGTGTTGCAGCTGTGTAAACGCTGCGAATCATGCATCCGTGGGGTCTCCAACATGTTATTTGAGCCCACCCAAGGTACTCAGATAACGCCTGAGCATGCTCGAATATCACATTATGTGAGCTCGTTCACTTATCACTAGTGTCCACCAATTTTTGCCCAAATTTTAGCCTCCATAAAATGTAATTTCTTGACTTTTCCTCCCAAGATTTCTCTCTATTGTTATGGTCTCCGATTTTGAGGCAAATTAAAATAATAAAGAAGGAGACTTGATGATCTTTTCTTCTCGTTATGCTCCATGTAAAATCACTTTTTAAAATACGGTAAGTCTCTCAACCCTCCCCCTACCGAAGCACCAAGAGTCCCTCACAACAACACATTATTCATATTCTGAAAATTGTTCATGTGACAGTAATATTCCTGGTGAAATTGTCATGAATTTCCATAATCAACATAGTCGGCGTCTCACTCAATTTCCCCCTTAATGTATTCCGTACATAAAAGATTACACTGCCACCGGTTAGAGAAGAAGAAAAATCCCGATCAAGCGGAGACGATATGAAATGGAGTCGTCTTTGATGGCACAACCAGAATGGTTGATCTCGGGAGCACGCCAGTTATTTTTAAATACATTAAAAAAAAGTCATTTTAGCAGCCCGTCCGCTTGACGCATCAGCCCCGCCGCTGCTTCTCGTCTCCGCCCGTCATGTCTGCTAAAGCGAATGAGTTATCGGGACAGAACGAAATTGATGATATATTTTATAGACCACATCTGTTATTTTATCTCGTCTGTTCCGTAGTCCACAGATGGCAAACATATGTCAATCGTCGCAAAGTATCAAACAAATCGACTAGTTTCCCCCTTCCACCATACGCCTAAATCTCTTTTATTTCATTCTTCATGCAGTCTCGGGTATGGTTACTGAACTCCACAATGAATATCTGGATGCATGGGCAGCTGCTGGATACTCACCGATACGGTGCTACTTCTATGGAAAAATGAAATTTAATGGGTGCAGAACATAGTTTGACTTGATGAATGGATCATTTATTTGTCAAAGGCTCTTTGATTCCATATGTTAATGTATAACTGGTCATTGTATCCTTGCTGGTGGAGTGTCGCGAGTGTTGACGTGGAGTTTCTACAGCAACAAAGAATATTTAAAAGGGTTGACCACTACTCGGACAACAATCTCAAACACTATGTCTCATTCTTGTAAAATCATAACACCTATATTCCGCGCCTGTGCTAGCGATGTTCCAGTGGTTTCGGAACAACTGGCTCTCCCCCAGGGATGGCTTGACATTATGTCAGGCGATCCCTGTGGCTAATCAGAGCTGGCTTAACTTTTCCCTTGTTTGAACAAATCACATACATCCGGAGGAAGGAAGCACTGCGCAAAAGCTTATGTTTTTTTTTCCTTTGTTTACTCCAGTTTCAAGGATAAGGGCTGGAGTAAGATTTGTGGCACAGCGCACGGAGGAGTATGCCGCTTGGCTGACAATTCTGATAAAAGGGCATGAATCGGGAGCGTGTGACTCCAGCACACCTATGTGTGAATAGTTTCCTAGTGTTTAAGGTTAAAGGTAGACTTAAGTCCATCAAGTTCATCCTATAGAGTATAGACTAACATGTTGATCCACAGGAAAGCAAAAACCCCATGGGGAAGACACTAATATTAGGGGAAAAAATCCTTACCGACTCTAATCCAGGGAACTAGTATGACAAAGGAAAACTTCCTCAATTGTGAACATTTTTTAAATAACGATCAAGGTCAGCCCGCGACTTTGTCCAATCTTTTAATTTTGTCCCTCTGTGTATTTGAGTTTGATATCTCTGCTGTAGACATAGAGGATGCCCCCTTGTCCCTGTATCAGGCCTAACTATAGGAAAATCTCTTTACTGTCCCCTTTGTACATTGTAATAAGATCTCCCTTAAGCCTTTCTTTTTCCAAACTCAATAACCCCAGTTTAATAACCGGTCTTGATATTGCAGTTCACCCATTCCCTTAATAAGCTTGGTTGCTCATCTCTGCACCCACTCTAGTCCACCTATGTCCTCCTTATACATCGGAGGCTAAAATTGTACACAGTATTCTAATTTTGGCCGCACTAGTGACTTCTGTAGAGGCAAAACTGTGTTCTCGTCATGAGCATCCATGCCTCTTTTAATGCATCCTATTATTTTATTTGCCATTGCAGCAGCTGCCTGACACTGGACACTAAAGTGGAGTTTGCCTTCCACCCATTCACCCAGGTCTTTTTCAGTGACTGTTTTACCCATTTAGACATAATTACCATAATTACACATTTTTTTCCTCTGCCCAAGTGCATAACCTTACATTTATCTACTGTACATTAAACTCCATTTCTCAGCCCAAGCCTCCAGCTTACATAAATCTCTCTCTAACATTAAAGTATCCTCCTCTGTATTGAGTGCCCTGCAGAGTTTAGCATGATCTGCAGACATTGCAATTCTACTCTGTACATCCCCTACAAGCTCATTTAATAAATGTTAAAAAGAAGAGGGCCCAATACTGACCCTTATGGTACCCCACTTATAATAAACAGAAATCCACTTTTTTTACTTGAAGACGGAGCTCTGAATTTTTTTTTTACAACAAATAAAGCAGCACTCCAAAGTCAGATGATGAAAAATGGATTTTAGTTAGCCCATGCGATGGCTCAATTCAAAATGCCAGCGTCTTTCTCATGCAAGGCTTGCTCTTTAGAGTTGAAACATTGCATGGGCCAGCTAAAATCCCTTTTTTTCATCATCTGATTTTGGTGTTTTCTATATAAAAGGAGTTTTTGATGATGGCCATGTTGACCTTTAAGAGCTCTTTTTTTTCCCTCTATCTCCAATGTAATATTTCCCTTTTTTTTCCCTCCATATTAATGCTGCCGTGATCCAGTCATATTCTATCCGCCTCTCAGCCGAGGTATTTACATCCACAGCAGGACCTCCCTGTGCATTTTAAGGCAATTTGTTTTAGTGTTTCGGCACCAGGCAGGAGGCGCCTGTTTTCCATAGAGTAATCAGGCGTCAGACAGAATGAGGGCTCAGTAGCAGTAACCAAAGAAATCCCTTTGTATTACAGTCATAAATGTCTTATCACGCAAAAGACGGGGCGATTTATTGGGCACTGATGTATGTTATTCCCTCAAATTACTGTATTAAGAGCTTGTTTTGTTATTTTTTTTTTCTTTTGCTTATTTTCAATTTATTTCATCTTACTCTCGTAAAAGAAGATGCAATCCGTGCATGAAAAATCTGGAGGTTTCCGTAGGAGATGAATTATTTTCTGCTGCTTTGTTCTCTGCCAAGCAGCTGAGCAAACTCCCCACATAATGTCTCTGAGGAGACGCAATCAAAACATGCATTAAGACAGCCGCCGATATCCAGCCGCGCCTCCATTATCCGTAAATCTAGATCCAGATCTACCCATAAACACGAGCAGAAGATCATCCCAAATTCATGTTCCACATGTGTACTGAACGGGTTTCTTGTATTTGTTTGGAATAATGCTATAGAAAAAAAATAATTACGTAACAATTTTTATTGCATATTTATGATTATCCACAAATCAAGTATCAGAATTTTCCCCAAAAGTAAGGGAATGCCTTCAAATCGGGCCAAGAGGAGAACTTACGTAGCGCCTTTCCTAATTATATAGAAGAATGCAGCTGTCAAATGACAATGGCTCTTTCCAAAATAATGCCATAAAATGGCATTCATATGCATCCCTTTAAGTATAAGCCGGATTATTATTGAGTGATATATTGATTATATGCTAGCTGAAGAGCCTGGCGTTGCCTGGGCATAGTAACCAACTGTGGTTAGTTATAGCAAGCTAGATGGTGGCCCGATTCTAACGCGTCGGGTATTCTAGAATATATATGCAGTTTATTTTTGAAGATTTAATAATAATGCAATAATGCACCCCCCAATCCTGATATGTATGGTTCTCTCACCCCCAATCCTGATATGCATGCTATCCCTCAACCCCCTATCCTGGTATGCATGGTCCCCTCACCCCCAATCCTGATATGCATGGTCCCCTCGACCCCCTTTCTTGGTATGCATGGTCTCTTCACTCCCCTTTCTTGGTATGCATGGTCCCCTCACCCCCCTATCCTGGTATGCATGGTCCCCTCACCCCCCTTTCTTGGTATGCATGGTCCCCTCACCCCCCAATCCTGGTATGCATGGTCCCCTCACCCCCCAATCCTGGTATGCATGGTCCCCTCACCCCCCTATCCTGGTATGCATGGTCCCCTCACCCCCCTTTCTTGGTATGCATGGTCCCCTCACCCCCCAATCCTGGTATGCATGGTCCCCTCACCCCCCAATCCTGGTATGCATGGTCTCCTCACCCCCCTATCCTGGTATGCATGGTCCCCTCACCCCCCTTTCTTGGTATGCATGGTCCCCTCACCCCCCAATCCTGGTATGCATGGTCTCCTCACCCCCCTTTCTTGGTATGCATGGTCTCTTCACTCCCCTTTCTTGGTATGCATGGTCTCTTCACTCCCCTTTCTTGGTATGCATGGTCCCCTCACCCCCCTATCCTGGTATGCATGGTCCCCTCACCCCCCTTTCTTGGTATGCATGGTCCCCTCACCCCCCAATCCTGGTATGCATGGTCCCCTCACCCCCCAATCCTGGTATGAATGGTCCCCTCACCCCCCAATCCTGGTATGCATGGTCCCCTCACCCCCCAATCCTGGTATTCATGGTCCCCTCACCCCCCAATCCTGGTATGAATGGTCCCCTCACCCCCCAATCCTGGTATGCATGGTCCCCTCACCCCCCAATCCTGGTATTCATGGTCCCCTCACCCCCCTTTCCTGGTATGCATGGTCCCCTCACCCCCCAATCCTGGTATGCATGGTCTCCTCACCCCCCAATCCTGGTATGCATGGTCCCCTCACCCCCCAATCCTGGTATTCATGGTCCCCTCACCCCCCTATCCTGGTATGCATGGTCCCCTCACCCCCCAATCCTGGTGTGAATGGTCCCCTCACCCCCCAATCCTGGTATGCATGGTCCCCTCACCCCCCAATCCTGGTATGCATGGTCTCCTCACCCCCCAATCCTGGTATGCATGGTCCCCTCACCCCCCAATCCTGGTATTCATGGTCCCCTCACCCCCCAATCCTGGTATGCATGGTCTCCTCACCCCCCTATCCTGGTATGCATGGTCCCCTCACCCCCCAATCCTGGTATGCATGGTCCCCTCACCCCCCAATCCTGGTATTCATGGTCCCCTCACCCCCCTTTCCTGGTATGCATGGTCCCCTCACCCCTCTTTCCGTGTAGCCGCGTCCAATCAGCTTCGCGGCCCTCTGTCCGCGACCAATCACTGCTGCGGCCCTGCAGAAAATATTAAAAAATAGAAAAAAAGTTATTCTCACCTTCCGACGGCCTCCTGTCTTCTTTCCACGCGCCCGGCCTCGCGTTCCCAGTAATGCTTTGCGGCTTAAACCGCTGATGACGTCGGTCTTCTTTCTCTCTCTCGCGAGAGTGACCGTGAAGAAGGCGGGTTCTACCGCTGAAACGCGTAGTCCTATCTGCACGACTTTCCTGCGTTATTGCTGTTTTGAACTGCTTGGACCATTGCATTTTAATGGATTTATGAATAAAAAGAAAATTTTTTTTAGCAGCATCCTGGATTGCTGACGTTATTGCTGGACTTTGCTTTGTCGTCGTTCACATTTGTATGGATGGACTCCTACATCCAGATCCAGGCACAACGGAGTTAACCAGGTCAGCTGGGGTTCCAGGTGGTTCACAGGAGTGAGCTGGTCTACATTGTTGGATAGATAGATAGATAGATATATATATATATATATATATATATATATATATATATATAATAGATTATAATGATTATATTGCACATAAAAACCGTGCATCTAATCCTATCCTGTGTGATACTGGCTGAGCTGTGTATTTAGTCCTATTCTGTGTGATACTGACTGCTGAGCCGTGTATCTAATACTATTCTGTGTGATGCTGTGTGTCTAATCCTCTCCCGTGTGATACTGACTCATGAGCTGTGTGTCTAATCCTATCCTGTGTGATACTGGGCTCCCCCTGCAGTCTGTGTCAGAGGGTGGTCTGTGTTGGCACGGTAATAAATTGTGTTATTTCCAGCCTTACAGAAGGACGATAAATGATAAGAATAATAGGCCTCAGTTACCACAACTGTCTACAGAGAAAACTGTTTCTGATAGCAACCAATCACAGCTCATTTTTCATCTGTTAAACAGCTCTGGGACAGTGTGGCGAGTTTTGAGTGGCGACTTTTGTGTTTGGACTTTGATGTGGCGAGGTTGGTGTATGTGTGCTGAAATGTGTGCTGAGGGTGGTATATGTGTTGAAGCACGTGGTAGTGTGTGGCGCATTTTGTGTGTGTGTGTGTTCATATCCACGTGTGTGGCGAGCTTAGCAACTGTACGGTATATACTCTTTGGCACCATCGCTCTCATTCTTTAAGTCCCCCTTGTTCACATCTGGCAGCTGTCAATTTGCCTCCAACACTTTTTTCTTTTCACTTTTTCCCCATTATGTAGATAGGAGCAAAATTGTTTGGTGAATTGGAACGCGCGGGGTTAATATTTTCCCTCACAACATAGCCTATGACGCTCTCGGGGTCCAGACGTGTGACTGTGCCATATTTTGTGGCTGTAGCTGCGACGGTGCGGATGCCAATCCCGGACATACATACATACACACCCACATTGAGCTTTATATATTAGATATTATATAAAGACCAGCTGATGGATGACCGCTGCTTCTTCCTATAAGGCCAAGTTCACATGTGTGTATAAAAGTGGAAAAAAACAGGCGATTTTCATCTTAATTGTTATACATATGGAAAATATTTTGGAATTCGTTTTTATATATCGGCAATTATTAAAATTTACAAGACCGAAATATACTGTAGTTTCCTATGTTTAAAGAATTGCAATGTATACGGAAAAATTGGATGCTACATGGTTGATATGTATAGGATTTTTTTTTTTGTGCCTCATAGGCCTGAATAAGCAAGGCTCATCTGACAAAAAGAGGAAACTAGCAGTAATTATTTTTTTTTCTACTCCGAATTTAGTCTGTGCAAAAAAAAAATAAAACAAAGCTAATCTGAACAGCCTTATTGAATATTATTGGACCTAGTGCCGTCCATGTGATGTCCGCTTTTAAATGGACAGCAGCACTCAGACTGAAAATAGAATCATGTGATCTTGACCTTGCAGGATTTGGAGAGGTTGTAAGATGTGGTTCCATCTTGGCTAACTTTAAAAAAAAAAAAAAAAAAAAAAAAAATTCTTGACTCCACCCCTGCTTAAAAGCTCCACCTGTTATCTAGACTAATCCTTTAGAAAATACTCATACGGAGAAGATAATATTTTTATTAAGTAATGGGAATTAATGAAATTGGGCATCATGAATCCTAGTATTGCCAAAAACAAAACAAGAGATAATAAAATTTCTAATATATATATATAATATTTTTCTACCTACTGTAAGTATAAATTTTAGATCATATGTGCATTTAGCAATGTTCCTTTTTTATATAGTGTGTTAGGTAAATTTACTACCATTTTGGAAGACCACATGTAAGTTAAAATTAAACAGGGGTGGGGCAATAGATAAGCGGGGGAGGCAGAGGTGGGGCAATAGATAAGCGGGGGAGGCAGAGGTGGGGCAATAGATAAGCGGGGGAGGCAGAGGTGTACAGAAATTGTATTTTCTTCCTAGCTTTAGATGAAACAGATGAACCATCTCCTCCTGGGCCATTGTGCATTATATGCAAAGATTGTTCTCAGCATTACAGCAAATGGAGAGACCATCCTAAAGGGTGGCCCTTGTATCATCTTTGTTTTGGAAGACAAAGCTGGCCTTATTTCTTGACTAATGTGTTACCAACTATACAGCTGTTGTAACTGTATACCAATCCAATTCCATCCTCTGACTGGTCTTTCAACCTTCTGCTGGGGGGATGGATGGGAACTTAGATATCTAAAAGATTGGATACTAGCCCCATGTGTGGATTTATCCCTTCCTGAGGCTGCAGGGGCTAAAGCATTGTCTGTCTTGGAACAGTTAGTCAATGCAAGAACAGGGAAAGAAAAAGACTTCCTGACCACGGATGGGAACATCTACATATTTGCAGCAGAGAATGACGGCCAAGACTCAGTAGTCACAGAGAGAAACAGCTATGACAGTACAGTCAACAAAAGTGGTAAAAAGCTCCTGAACATATGTAGAAGTTTAGGACTTCATATTCTTAATGTACGAACCAAAGGAGACTCCTTAGGGAGGTGTACACTAAACTCCCATGTAGGGAGAAGTGTAGTAGATTATGCCATTACAGATATGAACCTGGCAAACATCAGCGCCTTCATAGTCTCCCCACAAACGCACCTGTCAGACCACAGCCAACTTCTTCTGTACTTGAAATCTACAGAGAAACCATCCACTCAAAAGCCTCAGCAGAGCGGCCTCTTCACATGGCCTCCATCCTATAAATGGCACAAAATGTCGGCATTAAAGTATAAAGAGGCTCCCAGCAGACCTGAAATACAGCGGATGCTCCACCACTTCTACAGCTATGAGTACCAGCCTAACCCAAAGGGAGTGAGTCAAGCTTCAAAAGACTTCAAGAATATATTCTTTGCAATGGCCAGACTATCCGACCTTAAATTGTCAACTACAAGAGACCAAAAGAAAAATAGATCAACGGATGGTTTGACAGAGAATATAAAGCTGTACGGAAGACCCTGAGAACAGCCTCAAACAAAAAACAAAGACCCCAACCACCCGGGTTTGATGGAAGCCTATGAAACCATACAAAGGCAGTACAAAACCATCCTCAGGAGGAAGAAGCAGAGTTACATCTTCACCAAACGTAACCAACTCCAAGATGCCCTCCAAGACAACTCCTTCTGGGAACTATGGAACTACATGGGCATAAAAGACAAGAAAAACAACATCCATATCCAAAATGGCAACATCTGGCTCCAATACTTCAGAGACCTCTATAAAGACATCCCAAAGGAAGAACTAAGCCAAGAACAGGAAAACATAATGGCAAAACTAAAAGCAATGGAGGAAAGAGTAAAAAATTTCCAAAACCCCATGGATACACCTATTACATTACAGGAAGTAGCAGAGAGAATCTCTTCCATAAGATGTAGAAAAGCCGGTGGCCTGGATGGAATCCTACCAGAAATGCTGAAGTACGGCCCACCAGAAATACAGGCCGCAATGGTTAAATTCTTCAATATTGTGCTAAGTGCCGGCTACTTCCCTCGTACCTGGAACCAAGGCCTCATCACACCCATCCACAAGGATGGGAACAGGTATGACCCAGCCAACTACAGAGGCATATGTGTCAGCAGCAACCTGGGAAAACTGTTCAACAGCGTCCTGATCAAGAGGATTCTCAGTTTCCTCACCGAACACAACATCCTCAGCAAGAGCCAAGCAGGGTTCATGCCAAACCACCGCACGACCGAGTACCGACCACATCTATACCCTGCACAGTCTCATTCAGAGCCACGTCCACAATACAAAGAACGGGAAGATATACGCCTGTTTTGTGGACTTTATAAAGGCCTTTGATTCGGTGTGGCACCCAGGCTTATTCCTGAAACTGCTGGAGAGCGGAATTCAGAGGAAAGACCTACGATGTTATCAAATGCTCCTACACCGAGAACCTCTGCAGTGTGAGTGTGAACGGCAGAAGAGCGGCCTATTTCCAGCAGAGCTGGGGAGTGAGACAAGGCTGCAGCCTAAGCCCAACGCTCTTCAACCTTTACATCAACGAGCTGGCTACCGCTCTGGAATCTTCCACAGCACCAGGTCTCACCCTCCACGATGCGCAGGTGAAGTTCCTGCCGTATGCAGATGATCTGCTGCTTCTGTCACCAACCGAGAAAGACCTCCAAGACAACCTGAAAATCTTAGAGAAATTCAGCTCCACCTGGGCACTACCGGTCAACCTAAAGAAAACCAACATCATGGTGTTCCAGAAGAGAAAGAGAAAATCAGACCAGCACCCTTCATTTGTCCTCAACAATTGCGCCCTTACAGGAACGGACAAATATACATACCTGGGCCTAGAGATTCACCGGTCAGGGAGCTTCAAACAAGCCATAGAGACCCTGAATGAGAAGGCATGCAAAACCTTCTATGCCATCCGAAGGAAACTCTACCATCTGAAGCCACCAGTGAGGGTCTGGTTAAAAATCTTCGACTCTATCATCGCCCCAATCCTCCAGCGTAGTCTGGGGTCCTCACACCTACTCAGACTGGTCAAGGTGGGATTCAAGCCCAACAGAAATGTTCCACCTGGAATTCTGCAAGCACCTTCTCCAAGTCCATCGGAGCACCTCCAACAGTGCTTGCCGGGCCAAGCTGGGCAGATTCCCTGTACACCTAATGGTTCTAAAGAGGACACTGTCATTCCGGGCTCACCTACGTAGTAGCAATCCAAGCTCCCATCACCGTAAAGCCCTGACACATGTAGGTGGAACAGAAAAACCAGGACCCTTGGAACAGTTCACCCAAACCCAACCTGACCAGAACACCAATCACAGCAACCTGACAAAAGCCGGAATCAGGAAGATAGTAGACGAAGGCCAGGAGAGGTACTTAAGTGACTGGAAGAACGACATCATCAGCTCACAGAAACTGACCATGTACTGGAGTCTACAGAAAGACTACAGACTGGCCCCATACCTTGAGAAACTCCCTGACCCCAGAGACCGCAAGATCCTGAGCCGATATAGACTCAGTGCACACAGTCTGGTCATCGAATACGGCCGACACAGGCAGAGCTACAAGCCCAGGGAGGAAAGACTGTGCCAACACACTGACCTGGAGGATGAGACCCACTTCCTGCTACACTGCACCAAATACTCAGCAGTGAGGGACACTCACTTCAGGAGACTCTCACATCTCTTCCTGGATTTCATCACCATGAAGGAGGAAGAGAAAACATATATCCTGCTGGGGGAAGAAGAGAGAGCAGCGGAGATAGCAGCGAAATATGTGAGCGAATGTTATAGACTGCGAGAAAGAGAACTATGATATGCCAAGGACTTCTATGGCCCCCACCCTGTATATGCCCCAATCCCCCATCCACCTTCCCTATGCCATGGACTTCTATAGCCCTACCCTGGATCTGCCCCATCCACCTTCCCTATGCCATGGACTTCTATAGCCCCATCCTGGATCTTCCCCCATCCCCTCATCCACCTTCCCTATGCCATGGACTTCCATAGCCCCATTCTGGATCTGCCCACATCCACCTTTCCTACAGCCCCTACCCAACATCCCTACAGTCCCTATCCCTATTCCCTTTTGTACACTTGCTTTGGCAAAGCTAATGTGTATTTAGTCCTGCCAATAAAGCTTCTTTGAATTTGAATTTACTTAGTAGGTGTTGAAGACAAAGCTATAAATCTCTTTAATGGAACAGCTGTATCGTTATAGTGACTAATTAGGTATATATAGCAATAAATTCTCCTGCTGGGATGATTCCTTACATGTTGATCCCAACAATTACGTTAATCAAGATCTTTAAGTAGAGAAGACACAACCGGCACTAGAGATCTGCACAGGCTAGCCCGCCATATAAAGAAGAAAGTATCGCAGTTGTGGACAACCTCTTGAAGAGTGCTGATTGACTCGAGTCGTGTTGGTTCCCAATGGCCAGCTCCCTATGATACCTTCCACATGATTTCTTAACTTAATTCCCCAGGATCCAAAATAGCAAATGTGTCTTATTGAACGTAAGCGATCCAATAAGAAACTTCACAATGGTAACAGGCTTGCATTCCACAACATGCAGAGATAAGACAACCTTGTTCTTATTTCCTTCTCCTACTCTCTTCCGATTCTCGCATTCAACCTCCACTTAAAAGAAAGGGACATTTCCCAGCCGTCACTCTTCTTCCTGGTCCGTAAGAACCTTATGGACGCCCTCCCATATATAACAGCCAGGGCCGGCTCCAGGCTTATGAAAACACTTTTGTTGACAGATGCAGTGCTTTTTATTTTTCCTCCTCTTTACAAGAACTATAACTTTTCTTCCATTTTCTTTTCCGGTCAATAGTCCTATCAGGGCTTGTTTTATTGAAAGTTGGGCTATATGACTTTTTGGACAGGTAAACTTGACCATAAACCAACAATTCTGCTATTTCTATTTGTTTCTCCTTTTGGAAATTCACAGTATGTGATGCATAATGTATTTTATTGATTAATGAGTAATCGGCGATGCAAAATAAGTTAATTTTTAGTTGTTTTTTTTTTTCTTGGTCCCCACAGGGGACTTGAAACCGGGATCACTTGTTCAATACAGAGCAATACTGTAATTTTACAGTTTATTGTAAATGTAGTCCTTCAATAGACCCTGCTGTTTGGCTGGACCATAAAAACTCTACAATCATATTGTGAGGGACCTATGTGGGTCTGATGGGACACCCTCCAGCATTTTCAATCTCTTAAATAGGTAGTACCATGTTTAGATGTCAACCCTTTTCCACAGAATACAGAATAACTTTCCAATCACTGGGGGTGTGACTGCTGGGACTCCAACGGATCCTTAGAGCCCACTGTGATGGGTGCGGTGGTTTAATCATTCACTCTGTTGCTACGTTCATTTCATATGGGATCTCCAAAGATTTTCATGCTCAACATCCGGCTGATCTTCGGTGGTCTTAGAAGATTGAATCGAGCAGAACCGTCCATGATTTATCACCACACCCCATTCATACCACCCTCTTCAGAGCCATGATGGGGGTCCCACTGTTTGGACCCCCCCAGAGATTAGGATTGTATAGATAGGGGGTAACTTCCAAACTTGGCACAACCCCTCTAAATGCCGCTGTCGGGCTTGACAGGAGTATCGAAGCAGTTGGCCTTGGTTAGCAGCTCTATGACTTGGCCAAGACCCGCAGTGTATGTTGCTGGTTTACTGGGCCTACTCCATACATGAAGTGTGTGCATCCATCTTACTTGTACGGTGGATGTCGCAAACTGAAATCTGGGCAAATGGGGCCTGGTAATGGCCCGGGTTCTGCCAGGTTCTGCCTTTCAAGCTGCCGTTCAGAACCCTAGGAAAGTCGGTTTCTTCCCGAAATGACCTGATGGTAGTTACTCATTCTATACTGCCTGTTAGGAAATGTGAAGGTGCGGAAAAATGTCCTTGTTTTAGTAAAAGCCCTTCAGATATTTTATTGCTATTCCTTAACTCTTCAGACAGGAAAATGTCCTTTTTTTTTTCCAAGTTTGGTGTTAACTCCCTCAGAAAGATTGTGTTCCATAAAACTGTAATTTAATGTGGGTTAACGAGTCCTCAGATCAGCCTTTGAGCACAAGATGGAGAGGAGAGAACAGCTGTGCTGCCGTTCTAGAACATTTATTACCAATATTAGAGAACATTTATCAAACTGTCCAAAAAAAAGCTCTTTTGCCCTTAGCAACCAATCACAGCGCAGCTTTCATTTTGTCAGAGCTGTTTTGAAAATTAAAGCTATGCTACGATTGGTTGCTAAGAGAATCGAAGACAGTAAGACCCAATATTCCTAATAATTTTATGGGATCCTCCAGGAGGCCCCAAATATTGTATCTCCTACTTACTAAGGTTATCAAACTCTGCACTGTCTGGAATAAACTTTAACTCTACAGTGTCTTTGTCATGATCCAGTGTTGGATCTGGCAGTATTAAAAGCACAAAGTGAACTTTTTTTACTTTGGTTAAGTTCAAAGGTGTTTTGACTGTCCCCGGTGGTGGTTGTGGTATTGCACTTTGGGTTTTTGTGCACTTAATTAGGTATCAGGTGTGACACCCTATAAAGGTGTGCTAGAGGTGTGCAATCACTGCCTGTGATATTGTGAGTTTGTGTTCACTCTGTTTTTGGAGAGCCTGGAGGAAGGATGGAGCTGGTGAGGAGTCCTGCCCTGCTTAGCCAGGGGGACGTGTTGCAGCTATGGTGTCTGGACGAAGGGCTGGCATGGCGTGGTGGGGTCGCAGTGATGGAGTCAGCGGGAAGTGTCTGCATGGTCTGGTGGAGTGGCTACTATGGAGAGTGGCACTCACCATGTGGGACTTGGCTGCTGAGCTGGACTCAAGCATGCTTGACTACGTGGCAGAAGCTGAACACTTCCTTGGGACTCTGGTACTAAGCAGCTGCAACTGGTGTTGGACTCTGCTCTAAGGCTGCACTAAGGTGAAGGGTCCTGTTATGGTGATGGATCCGGGTGGAGGAGAAGACGCACGCAGGTGGTGGGCTCTGTTGCTAGGAGCGTACGCAACAGAGCAAAGCTAAGTGGTGTTCCCCCTGTATTGTCTCTTTCCTCATGTGTGTTATTAGTGCAGTGGTGGGATTAGTTTCCGCACCAACCTATTCCCTAGTGAGGGTTTAGGGTCAGGGCGAGCTAGGGCGTTGAGGTACGCGTGCGGCGCCCGGTGCGAAACCGGCATAGGGAACGTTAGGAGTGCAGGGACACTGGCTCAGGGGAGCTCAGGAGGTCTCCAATTCCCTTTTCCCTATTGCAGGGCCCACCACTGTTAATGTTTCCCGGTCCCCTTCTCCTCCTGGTGTGTGCAGCAGGTGTGCTGCGGGGGAGTAGGGACAAATCTCTACCCTCACCATTAACCAACCCTAGGAGGCACAGTCCTCATGGTGAAAGGGTTGGAGGGTGGTGTCCCTTGGTGAATAGCGGGGATGTGAGTGTGGTGACACAGGGGGACGCCTCTGTTGTCAAGTCCAGAGTGAGTTCACCAAAAAATGACAAATGTATGTGTGCAATAAACGTTCAGGTCCGGACCTGTGTGTGAACGAGCATGTATGGGTCCCACCAAAAAACATCTTGGAAATGTGTTGTGGAGTCTGATCAGCTCTTAGCATACATACACATACATAATCTCGTTCCCCAGGTCGGCGCTGTGAGATGAGTGGTGCCTCCAAAATGAACATGTATTGCCAATACCAGCGGTGTTTGTCATGAACCTGAAGTGTCAGGTAATGGTGGGGTGAACTCAGGATCTGGACGTCCCCGCTGTAGGTGTTTCCCTAATAAGGGGTGGTCTTGAGGGTCCAGAGGCCCCTCATTAAGGAGGGGGTACTGTCATGATCCAGTGTTGGATCTGGCGGTATTAAAAGCACAAAGTGAACTTTTTTTACTTTGGTTAAGTTCAAAGGTGTTTTGACTGTCCCCGGTGGTGGTTGTGGTATTGCACTTTGGGTTTTTGTGCACTTAATTAGGTATCAGGTGTGACACCCTATAAAGGTGTGCTAGAGGTGTGCAATCACTGCCTGTGATATTGTAAGTTTGTGTTCACTCTGTTTTTGGAGAGCCTGGAGGAAGGATGGAGCTGGTGAGGAGTCCTGCCCTGCTTAGCCAGGGGGGACGTGTTGCAGCTATGGTGTCTGGACGAAGGGCTGGCATGGCGTGGTGGGGTCGCAGTGATGGAGTCAGCGGGAAGTGTCTGCATGGTCTGGTGGAGTGGCTACTATGGAGAGTGGCACTCACCATGTGGGACTTGGCCGCTGAGCTGGACTCAAGCATGCTTGACTTCGTGGCAGACGCTGAACACTTCCTTGGGACTCTGGTACTAAGCAGCTGCAACTGGTGTTGGACTCTGCTCCAAGGCTGCACTAAGGTGAAGGGTCCTGTTATGGTGATGGATCCGGGTGGAGGAGAAGACGCACGCAGGTGGTGGGCTCTGTTGCTAGGAGCGTACGCAACAGAGCAAAGCTAAGTGGTGTTCCCCCTGTATTGTCTCTTTCCTCATGTGTGTTATTAGTGCAGTGGTGGGATTAGTTTCCGCACCGACCTATTCCCTAGTGAGGGTTTAGGGTCAGGGCGAGCTAGGGCGTTGAGGTACGCGTGCGGCGCCCGGTGCGAAACCGGCATAGGGAACGTTAGGAGTGCAGGGACACTGGCTCAGGGGAGCTCAGGAGGTCTCCAATTCCCTTTTCCCTATTGCAGGGCCCACCACTGTAAATGTTTCCCAGGTCCCCCTTATTATTTAAATTCGCCGTACTGGAGGCGGTGTTTCCAGAAATGTATTTATAACGTGTAATACCCAAATTCGCCAGGTGGAGGCGGCGTATCCACCTGCACGTTTTATTATTTAAATGCGCCCCACTGGAGGCGGTGTATCCAGGGTCACGTGTGTTATGGGTCCGCCTTGCGGAAACATCTGCGCCCTGACACACAGTGACCATGACAGTCTTGCTTTACTCAGTATTGTTCAACAAAATTGACCTCAAAGAGCGAGGGCTTGTGTGAATGTGCCCAAAATGGCAGCTTTTGTAGGTGATTGTGTGAATTTAAAAGGGGCCGGTCACTTGCTCCAAAAATTAATTAAATTCCTTATAAAAATCCCTGAACGCCCCTGATTCTGTCGCTTTTTCCCATTTTGCTCTTAGTCGCTCCATTGCAGAGATATTCACATTTGTTTCTTCTGGAGCTCAGTATGTGAAATATATGACTAAAACCCCAATTCAGAGTCTTCCTCAGGGGCGTGCGTTTTCACTCCTTCCTCCAAGATGCGGCCAATCACAGCTCGGCAATCGATCTAGCAGCCTCAGATGCTCCAAAGCTGTGATTGGCTGCTTCTCCTCCATAAAAGCACACGCCCCCAGACTCTGAAGAAACGCCCAGTTGCAACAAACATGAATATCTGTGCAATGGAGCGACGCAGAGCAAAAAGAACAAGACGGGCAGAATCAGGGGAGCTCAGAGATCTTTTTACAAGATAATTAACTCAATTCTTTTTTAACAAGTGACAGGTCCCCTCTAAGTGGGGTTTACTAATCCCCAAATGGAAATGTAAGTGTTTAAAAGTAGAAACAAACCTTCTCCTGCCTGTGTCCACTCTTGGATGTTTGTTAACTGACAGCAAGCGGAGATCTTGGGAATGGAGAGGAATTAAGACAAACTGAAAATAAAGAAGGGAATCTATCTTTCCCTATACTTCTAGTTTTATGAGATCACAGAAAAAACTAGATGTGTATTTCCTGAAGGAAGTACAGATAGTGGTTTGAAATGGTGCCTGGGCTGCCCCTTTAAGAGAGACTTGCCTGCTGCCCCTGCAAGACTTTCAATTCAGGATCCGTTTTAACTGTGGGTGCCTCTCAGGGGCCACTTTGGTCTCAGGGTCTGATTTGGTGGGTGGGGCCCCTCAGGATCCGATTCGGTGGCCTGGGCTCCTCAGGGCTTCAATTGGTGGCCGGGATCCCTCAGGGTATGATTTTGTGGGTGTGGCCCCTCAGGGTCCGATTTTGTGGCCGGCGCCCCTCAGGGTCCGATTTTGTGGCCGGGGCCCCTCGGGGTCCGATTTTGTGGCCGGGCCCCTCGGGGTCCGATCTTGTGGCCGGGGCCCCTCGGGGTCCGATCTTGTGGCCGGGGCCCCTCGGAGTCCGATTTTGTGGGTGGGGCCCCTCGGGGTCCGATTTTGTGGCCGGGGCCTCTCGGGGTGTGATTTTGTGGCCGGGGCCCCTCAGGGTCCGATTTTGTGGGTGGGGCCTCTTGTGGTCCGATTTTGTGGCCGGGGCCCCTCAGGGTCCGATTTGTGGGTGGGGCCTCTTGTGGTCCGATTTTGTGGCCGGGGCCCCTCAGGGTCCGATTTTGTGGGTGGGCCCCCTCAGGGTCTGATTTTGTGGCTGGGGCCCCTCGGGGTCCGATTTGGTGGGTGGGGCCCCTCGGGGTCCAATTTGGAGGGCAGGGTCGCCCAAGGTCCGATTTGGTGGGCGGGGCCACTCTGGGTCTGATTTGGTGGGCGGGTCCCCTCAGGGTCCGATATGGTGGGCGGGGCCCCTCAGGGTCCGATTTGGTGGGCGGGGCCACTCTGGGTCCGATTTGGAGGCCAGGGTGGCTCAGCCTCCGATTTGGAGGCCAGGGTGGCTCAGCCTCCGATTTGTAGGCCAGGGTCGATCAGTCTCCGATTTGGAGGCCGGGGTGGCTCAGCCTCCGATTTAGAGCCTGGAGTCACTCAGCTTTCGACTTGGCGCGCCGGCCCTTTAAGACTCATTTCGGTGCGCCGGCCCTTTTAGAATCACTTTGGCGCGTCGGCCCTTTAAGAGCCAGTTTGGCTCACTGGGCTTCTAAATCCACTTTGGCGCACATTCTCTCTCAGGGGCATGCGTCATGTGATGAAGCTAGATTTGCATTTGTGCTGTGGGTTTCGCTTTAAGAGCTGATATCAGTATCACTCAGGATAGGATTAGATACACGGCTCAGCAGTCAGTATCACACAGGAGAGGATTAGATACACGGCTCAGCAGGCGGTATCACACAGGAGAGGATTAGATTCACGGCTCAGCAGTCAGTATCACACAGAATAGGATTAGATACACGGCTCAGCAGTCAGTATCACTCAGGATAGGATTAGATACACGGCTCAGCAGACGGTATCACACAGGAGAGGATTAGATACACGGCTCAGCAGACGGTATCACACAGGAGAGGATTAGATACAAGGCTCAGCAGACGGTATCACACAGGAGAGGATTAGATACACGGCTCAGCAGACAGTATCGCACAGGATAGGATTAGATACACGGCTCAGCAGTCAGTATCACTCAGGAGAGGATTAGATACACGGCTCAGCAGACAGTATCACACAGGAGAGGATTAGATACACGGCTCAGCAGACGGTATCACACAGGATAGGATTAGGTACGCGGCTCAGCAGACAGTATCACACAGGAGAGGATTAGATATGCGGCTCAGCAGTCAGTATCACTCAGGAGAGGATTAGATACACGACTCAGCAGACGGTATCACACAGGATAGGATTAGATACACGGCTCAGCAGACGGTATCACACAGGATAGGATTAGATACACGGCTCAGCAGTCAGTATCACACAGGAGAGGATTAGATATGCGGCTCAGCAGTCAGTATCACTCAGGAGAGGATTAGATACACGACTCAGCAGACGGTATCACACAGGATAGGATTAGATACACGGCTCAGCAGACGGTATCACACAGGATAGGATTAGATACACGGCTCAGCAGACAGTATCACACAGGAGAGGATTAGATATGCGGCTCAGCACACAGGAGATATATATATATATATATATATATATATATATATATATATATATATATATATATATATATATATACATGTATTTAATATATACCAGAATTAATAATTATATTATGTGCATAAATATAAATTTAATTTTTTCTGTGATCCCATAAAACTAGAAGTATAGGGAAAGATAGATTCCCTTATTATAGACTGCTCAAAATAATAAAGGTGACACTATTACAGCATAATGTGGTGTTTCCAAGTCAATCACACTACTGTGAAATCAACCTGTTCAGGTAGAAATGATAGGCAATTAGCAAGTTATTTTTGCATTTGGGTTTCATTAAAAATATTGCTCCGTTTTCCTTTTAAAGGCTCTGCATTTCCGTGCACATTCAACTGTGGTTTATAGTTCAGCTTAAAAAAAAAAAAAAAAGAAATTGAGAGTTAAAAGTTTCCCATTGGACAGACAGAATGAGCTCAATGATGGATTCTCAGTAAACTCATTCTACAGCCAGCAATAGACAATGCAACGCAGAAGCTATAGACAGCAAATGGTGCAAAATTATTAACACCCAATAATAAAACTATTTGTAGCGAAAAATACATGCATTGAGAAAAAATAGTTTCTACAAGCCGAATCCCTCTTTAACATGGTGGTCACATGTCCTTGCCTGCTAGCATCGCCTGTAAAATAGCTGGTCTAGATGATGCATTAATAATCCAGCCTTCCAGCAGTCTCTGCAGTTTTATTTTATGGCTCCTCTTCTTATCAATATTTGATTCACAAATAAATGACAGGCGCTCATGTTAATTATTTTCTCATGTTGCTGGGAATGAGTACATCGCGCCTCCATTACCCAAGCTTCCAGTCATGCAGAATGTACATATTTTACTTGCACATCTGTTTGCTTCACATTTCTGAAATTATTTTTTTCCCCTCCTCTCATTATACAATGGCGGGGTTTGTCGAATTCTGCAACCTGCTCGCTTACTGAAACGGTGAACTCTCAGTGCTGCCGGCATCAGCACCTTCCAGGATTACACCATGAATGCTAGGATTTGTCGGCGCCTCGTCTGTTAGGAGGATTTCCAAACCTTTTCATCGTAGAAGATCTCTGCTGACTCGCAGTGAACGAGCCCACGGTGATCTGCTGCAGCCAGAGGCGGGTGACGTCCGGCTGCAGGGTCTGGGGCGCTGTAAGGAGCAGTAAACAGCACACTGTCAAGATGGTTTTCAGCCTTTTTCCATTTATTAACAGCAATCAGAGATCCTACAAAAAAAAAAATTCAAATTTGGGACTAATGTCAACTTTGACTCTGCTTAAAGGGGATGTCCAGAACGTAACAATTGATGGACTGTCCATAAAATAGGTCATCAGTATGAGATCGGTTAGTGTCCGACACCTCTACCAATTACCTGATAGCTGATAATTACTCAGACAGTGGCCATATATCAGCGTTGTATAGGGGGGGGGCTGGACTCAGCAGCACCATGCATTACTTAGTGGCCTCTTGTGAGTATTGCACTTTATCGCCTCATTTACTTGGATGCCGGAGTAATTTTCATCCGACTATGGCAATCCAGGATGTCAGACCCCCACTGATCTCATACTGATGACCTATTGCAAGTATAGGCCCTCAATAAAAGCGGTTGGCCACTACTTTCGGTGGGGGGTGAGATACCTGGCACTTCTGCTGATCAGCAGTTGCTGGCAGCGGTTGGAAGTTCTTTGATGCTGCAATAAACAGCGCCATCACTTCTTTAGTGGCCACGGTTGAGTACTGCAGATCCACCCTTTATTCAAATTAAAGGGTAGTGACTGTCACTGAGTTGTGGCAAAACTACAACTCCCAGCATTAAAGGGTAGAGACAGATTTTGATCCGCCCCAGAGGAGCTAAATTCCTGAGGAAGATTAGATTGTGAGCTCAGGCAGGTGAATGGGGATGATTCCTGTACACCTCTGAGGCACATGTCGTCTCCATTACATATATCCTGCATGTGATCAGCAGATCTATTCACCCTTTCCTTGATATCCATCTTCTCTCCCCTCAATATAAATCTTCATTTTCCCGTCGGTAATTTTGCTTTGTAATGTTTTCGGTTGCGGGATTTAATAATCTGACTATTGATTCTTCCATGAAATTACTTATCTCCATAATTGTGATGGTTTATGTCCTGAATTGCGCGGTCTTGTGATGCCCCATGAGCGCTTTCTTGCTTTGCATCTCTGCTTCTATTGTGAAGGATACTTGTATCTCATCTTTTCATTGGAGCCTTCTTTAATAAACGGAGATTTTAAACGAATGCAGCAATTTTCATCCTATGGCCATCGACAGGCTCTCAGAGCATGCTGGGAGTTGTAGTTTTGACCCATCTGGAGAGCCATCGATAGGAGATCACAGATCTAATAATGGTGTGAATAAAAAATGTCCAAACGAGTAGGATGAAAAAAAAAAAATCAAAAACGAATATTTATTCTTCCTAATTAGCGATGAGCGAACGTGCTCGGATAAGGCGTTATCTGAGCATGCTCGTGTGCTAACCGGCTGTCTTCGGCATGCGCGAATAATATATTAGAGTCCCTGGGACTGCATGATTAGCGGCTGTTCGACAGCCACAACACATGCAGGGATTGCCAGTTTGTTAGCCGGGAAACGCGCCTGGACCTGGTAAACGCGCCTGGACCCCCATAGAACCAGTTATTTTTCTGCATTTCTGGCTATGAATGACCACATATTTTGTAGTTTGTGATATTAGTGAAAAGTTCTGCAACTTTCTAAATTGACTGTGTGTTTTCATTTTTTTTTTCACCAATTTTATAATCCATGCCTTCTACCGGCGAATGGTTTGTTCATAGTCATGGGAATTTCAGTACTCTCCACCCCCCCCTCTTATTTGATTGACAGCTCTGGCTTTATAGGGTCAGATAAGGGTAGAGAAAGATGACAAACAAGTCGGTGGGAAGGTGCGCTCAACTGTTTGATAAACTCCCTTTAAAACCCCCAAACCCAGACTTTAAGAAGTTGCGGAATTAGAAAATAGTCTTAGGCTGGAGTCACACTAACCTGCGCAAAATACGGTCAGTATTTTACATGCGTAATACGGATGACAGACCCCTAAATAGTGCTCCGTATGTCATCCGTAATCAAGGTGTGGTCGCGTATTTTGCGCATCTAAGCATCCGTATGTAATCCGTATGGCATCCGTATGGCGAGATTTTCTCGTCACCTTGCAAAATCGACATATAATGGAGCCCTATGACAGGGTTTCTAAAGACACCTGGTGCGTATTTCTCGCAAGTCACATGTGTGGACCGTGTGCAATCCGTATTTTTTGCGCACCCATAGACTTGCATTGGCGTATTACGGCCGTAGTACGCTGACAATCGCAGCATGCTGCGAGTGGCACGGAGCGTAGGATACTGAGGAGAAATATACGGCTGGTGCGAGGGACCCCATAGAGAATCATTGGTCCGTGTCTAATGCGTGCTTTTTGCGCCTCTCACGCACCCGTATTCCTCGCCAGTGTGACTCCGGCCTAACTTTTGAAACAGCGCCACTTTTGCCATAATTTGTTTGGTATTGCAACTTAAACCAATTTAGAGGGTATGTTTTCAGAATAAGCTGAGGATTGACTCCATTTGTAGCCTTTGTGTGGCTTGTATCATGCATTTTTCACTAGTTTTCCCCTCTCTGCAGGCTAAGTCTGTAGTTTGCAATTAATTGTGAGCCAGTGGGAGAATACTAGCTGCTATGTTGTCTCCCATACACAGTACTCAGAGGGAGAAGGATTCCTGTTTTTTCCTTTGGTAGCACACAGACAAAAGCAGAAGAAGCATGGAGGATGTTATTCAGCAGTCCTGAGCTGAGTAGCTGTGAATCCAGTACTGTGATAAACTATATAGAATCTGTACTGATCTTTTCTCTCCCTCTCACCCCAACCATAAACTTCCACTATGTTGTGTAACCTGACAGCTCACCGCACTGGCAGCCTTTTTTGTGTTGAGCAAGATAAAGGTGAGCTGTTTTTTTTTTTTTTTTAAACTTCAGTGAATTAGGAGTTTAAAGCGGCACGCACATTAACCCCTTAATGACCGTAGCTTTTTTCGTTTTTCGCTCCCCTTCTTTCCAAAGCCATAATTTTTGTATTTTTCCGTCAATATGGCCATGTGAGGGCTTATTTTTTGCGGGACGAGTTTTACTTTTGAATGAAATCATTGGTTTTAGCATGTCGTGTACTCAAAAACTGGAAAAAATTCCAAGTGCAGTGAAATTGCAAAAAAAAGTGCAATCCCACACTTGTTTTTTGCTTGGCTTTCTTGCTAGGTTCACTAAATGCTAAAACTGCCCTGCCATTATGATTCTCCAGGTCATTACGAGTTCATAGACATCAAACATGTCTAGGTTCTTGTTTATCTAAGTGCTGAAAAAAAATTCCAAAGTTTGCTAAAAAAAAAAGTTGCGCAATTTTCCGAGACCTGTAGCGTCCACGTTTTTTGTCATCTCATGTCGCGTGAAGGCTTATTTTTTGCGTGCCAAATACGATCTTTTTATCGCCCTTTATTGCATTTTAATGCAATGTCGCGGCGACCATAAAAATGTAATTCTGGTGGTTTGAATTTTTTTTCTTGCTATGCCGTTTAGCGATCGGGTTAATCCTTTTTTCCAGGTCACCACCTGACAGCACATTGGAGGAGGACGTCCTTCTCATCCGTAGTGGGACAGGAAACCACGAGAGTTTAAAAGGATCCTCCCTTTCCCATCCCTCAGTGTTTTTCCTGTCCCACTGCGGATGGGAACGACGAAAGAAGATCCAGCCGTTCCATGCAGGTGGTCAGGATCGGGGGGCCCAGCCTCACCCTTCCTACCTGATGAGATCTGCAGCTGACACCCGATGGAGTGTCCCTCAGCTTCTCCGGTGTAGCGCTGCTCCCGGACGCCGGGTCGCTTCCCCCTGACTGGGGCTCTCGACCCTGGACGCCACCACCGCAAAACCGCCGCTGGGGTTTCAGAGCCCGCAACCGGTCCTCCTACAGGAGATTATCGCCGGGTGGAGCCGTCGTGTCTGGAGGGGCCGCTATGCTCGGAGGCAGGAGCGCGCAGTAGCAGGCGCGCGTCAGAGTCCGGGGGCGCCCCGGGGTTGGCCGCCCCACCGGAGGAGGACGCGCAGGCCAGAGACCGGGGGCGCGTCACTTCTGATGCGCGCGTCACGGGCGCGTCACTTCCGGCCGGACGCATTACTTCCGGCCGCATCGCCGTCAGGACACCTCAGGCAGCGACTGCCCGGTACCAAGCACACGGCGGCGGCATAGGCCCATCAGGAGAAGGGCAGGCGTCCGGAGGCTGGATCGGCAGCGGCAACGGAGGCGGTATGCAGCTCTGCTCCACAGGGCAGGTGGCAGGGGGTGCCCGTCACCGCTTACAGGTCTGTGTCTCCACAGCAGTCAGCAGTGGTTTCCATCACCACCAGGAACATGGAGGACCAGGCGAAGACGGAGGCAGGAGCAGAGTGCCAGGGTCACGTGAGTAACCTCTGAAGAGGTGACTGCAGGGCCCCGTAAGGATAGACCCCACAGAACCCGTATTTTATATGTTCTAGGGGGGAACCTCTACCTCTGAGAAAAAGGAGCCTAAACGGAAGGATAAGAAATGTCCGGTTTGCTCTAAGAAGCAAAAGGACACGTGGCAGAAGACCCTCTGTGACGCATGTGCAAGGCGTATAATGGGGGAAGAGCAGGCTACTTTTATGTCTAATATGAGGGCGATAATTAGGGAAGAAGTGCAAGCCTCGGTATCCGGCCTAGCCACTTCCCAGACCCCGCAGGCGAACCCCCAGTCATCCAGGAAAAGACAGACAGAGGGAGTCTGATACGTCATCTGAAGGCATTCTGTCTGACTCAGACGCAGAGGAAGAGGAGATTAAAGAACACCCAGAAAGGGGGAGAAAATACTTGTTTTCGTCTGGGGATACAGACGAACTATTGGGAGCGGTGCGGCAGACTATGCAGATTGAGGAACCCCCTCCTTCCCTCTCAATACAGGACGAAATGTTCGGGGGATTACGCTCCCAGACTTCAATGGTCTTCCCAGTAAACACCCTCTACGGGCAATGATACTGGAGGAGTGGGAGGAGGCAGAGAAAAGGTTAACTATTCCCAGGGACTTTAGGTCGCGTCTGCCGTTCGACCCTGAGGAGGTTAAAGTCTGGGAAGAGATCCCCAAAATTGACATTCCCGTAGCTAAAGTATCAAAGAAGACTGCAATTCCATTCGAGGATTCCTCAAGTTTGAAGGAACCCCTTGATCGGAAGGCAGACGGGCTCTTAAAAAGAGCCTGGGAAAGCTCAGCAGCGGTCATAAAGACTAATATAGCCGCGACATCGGTAGCACGCTCCATGTATCTGTGGATAGATGACCTAGAGGAGCATCTGTCAGATAGAAGCCCGAGGGAAACCATCCTAAAGTCACTCCCCTTACTTAAGTTGGCTACGGGGTTCTTGGCCGACGCCTCAGCAGAATCAGTTGGGTTCTCAGCCAGAAGCCAGTCCCTGTCCAACACAGCCAGAAGGGCTATCTGGCTTAAGAGTTGGACAGGCAACATGCAGTCAAAAAATAAACTCTGCTCAATTCCTTTCTCGGGGGGCAGGGTCTTCGGGCCCGTGCTCGACGACATTTTAGAGAAAGCGTCGGATGAAAAAAAGGGGTTCCCTGAGGAGAAACGTAAAAGATACCAGCCATTTCGTAGGCCCCGTTACAACCAGAGAGCGGACTACAGGGGGAAAGGTAAATCAGGTAGATGGAGCTACCCCAAAGGAGGTGAAGGTAGGAATAGAGGTAACATCTTTTCCAGCCCAGGGTCCAGCTCCCGGAAGAAGTGACGCCACCAGAGTAGGGGGCGACTACTCAAATTCTCGGGAGAGTGGCAGAAAGTCACCTCCAGCCCCTGGGTATTACAGGTCATCTCAAAGGGGTACAAAATAGAATTCAACTCCCTGCCCCCGAACAGATTTTTAGTGACCAGTTCACGCCTCAGTTCAGCTTCCCCCATGTGGTTGGACATCCAAGTTCTCCTAGACATGGAAGCAATTACTCCAGTTCCCACCCAGGAGGAAGGCAGAGGACACTACTCGAGCCTCTTTGCAATAAAAAAAACCCTCGGGGGAAACCCAAACAATAATAAACCTCAAACCTCTAAACAAATGGGTGTCTTACAGGCGCTTCAAAATGGAATCGATAAGATCCACGATTCCTCTTCTGGGGAAGGATGTGGTAATGTGCACATTGGATCTAAAAAACGCATATTATCATGTCCCTATCCACCCGGATCACCAAAGATACCTCAGGTTCGCGGTCGAAAGAGTCGGCACAATATACCACTATCGGTTTCGTTGCCTACCCTTCGGCCTAGCATCGGCCCCGAGGGTCTTTACAAAAGTAATAATAGAGGTAGTGGCCTACCTAAGGGCCCGAAATATCACGGTGGTCCCATATTTAGATGACTTCCTAATTATAGCGGATTCAGCAACCCAGCTCAGGATCGACTGTCAATCCTCAATCTCCACGCTGCAGAGTTTAGGATGGATAATAAATTGGGCAAAATCAGATCTCATACCCAAGCCCAGAGTAAAATTCTTGGGGGTCATGTTAGACTCAGAAAGAAGGATGTCGTATCTACCAGCCGAGAAACAGACTTCAATGCCGAAGAAGATTCGTCAGTTTTCAAAAAATCGGGTATCGGTCAGAGATGCAATAAGGATCCTGGGGCTCATGACTTCTTGCATTTCCTGTGTCAGATGGAGTCAGTTCCACTTCCGCGACCTCCAACACACAGTTCTAGCGTCCTGGGACAGAAGGCAGACTTCTCTGGACAGCAAAATACGGTTAACCCTCCGGGCCAGAAGATCGCTACTATGGTGGACCATTCCGAGAAACCTAAAAAGGGGTGTCTCATGGGTTCAGTCCCCGGAGGTGGTAGTGATGACGGACGCAAGTCTATTTGGCTGGGCCGGACACGTCGCAGGAAAGTATTACCAGGGGCGATGGAGTCCAGAGGACAGCAAAAGATCCTCCAATGTCAGAGAATTACATGCGGTCTGGAAAGTGCTGCTCGTCGCCAGGTCCCACGTGAAGAACAAACACGTCAAAGTCTTGTCAGACAACACCACAACAGTGACCTTTCTCCGTCATCAAGGCGGACCAAGACATCCCACACTTCAGGCCTTAGCAGATCAGATTTTCAGATGGGCAGAGAGGGAAGTCCTCTCATTCTCAGCCGTTCATCTGGAGGGCTTTCGGAACCAGATCGCAGACTTCCTCAGCAGGAGGAGGGTAACTGTAACGGACTGGGAGCTCAACGACGAAGTGTTCAGAAGCCTGTGCGATCGTTGGGGACAACCAATGGTAGACCTGTTCGCGGACAAAGAGAACGCAAAACTCAAGACCTTCTACTCCCTGAACCCCCTGGGAAATCCGGCAGGAATAGATGCCCTATCACAATCTTGGAGCAGGGGACTGTTGTATGCCTTCCCACCCCTAGCCATCATTTCACGGGTCCTCAGAAAGATCTGCGAGGACAGAACCAGCGTTATATTGATAGTTCCCTACTGGCCAAGAAGAAGTTGGTTTCCCCTACTCAGGAAGCTAGCGGGCGAGAAACCCATTTCCTTACCAAGAAGGAAAGACCTCCTCCATCAGGGTCCGGTTCTGCATCAAAAACCGGAAGCCTTCCAGTTGTCAGCCTGGATCCTGAGCGGCAGGTCCTAAGGGCAAGGGGTCTATCGGACAAAGTCATTTCTACCCTACAAGCAAGTAGAAAACCCGTGGCCGCGGCAATATATAATAAAATCTGGAAAAAATTCTGCAGCTTTTGTGGGGAGGAGACAGTCGGAACTGACCAGCTCGACATCCCGAAAATATTTGACTTCTTGCAGGAAGGGTTCAGGAAAGGCCTTAGACTCAGTACTCTGAGAGTACAGATAGCAGCCTTGAGCGTGTTCTATGACACAGCCCTATCATCTCACCCATGGGTAGCCCGATTCTCGGGACGGTGCAAAGGCTTAAACCCCTAATTAGGAACAGCATACCACCTTGGGACCTTAACCTAGTTCTCAATACGCTTTGCAAGTAGCCATATCAGATAGGGGCAGAGATAAGTATTCGTAATCTCTCTCTTAAAACAGCCTTCTTAGTGGCAGTCAACTCAGCCAAGAGGTTAGGAGAACTGCAGGCCTTATCAAGCCAGGATCCCTACTTACAGGTGTTTAGTGACCGGTTAGTGTTAAGACTCGACCCGGCCTTCCTACCCAAAGTCGTCTCAAACTCCAACATGAATCAGGAAGTAGTACTTCCTTCCTTTTTCCAGTCTCCCAAAAATAGCAGGGAAAAAACCTACCATAGCTTGGACGTAACAGAAACTGTGCTCAGGTACCTGGATGCAACCAGACCCTGGAGACAGGACAGCAATCTCTTTATACAGTTTAGAGGCCCTAATAAAGGGAAAAAGGCATCAAAATTGACAATAGCAAGGTGGATTAGATCCACTATTGGCATAGCCTACAAAGCACAGGGTCAAAATCCCCCGGGGAACCTTAGAGCCCACTCAACCAGGGCCATGGCCGCATCATGGGCAGAAAGGGGGGTGCCTCGGCAGAGCAGATCTGCAGGGCGGCATCTTGGACTAGTCTTCATACTTTCTCCAAACACTATAAACTAGACATAGCATCCACACAGCTGGCATTTGGGAGAAAAGTGCTCCATGCAGTAGTCCCGCCCTGGGACCAATATACTTTGGTACTACTCCAATGTGCTGTCAGGTGGTGACCTGGAAAACGGTAATTGGACCTACTGGTAATTGTGTTTCCAGGAATCCATCCTGACAGCACTGTTAGATCCCTCCCGATAATACTTTCCATACAACTGTGATGTAACATGTGTATGAAGAATGTTGGTTTAAATAAAATCTATGTTTGCATCCATCCAGAGGTGTTACTTTGTAAAATCACTGAGGGATGGGAAAGGGAGGATCCTTTTAAACTCTCGTGGTTTCCTGTCCCACTACGGATGGGAAGGACGTCCTCCTCCAATGTGCTGTCAGGATGAATTCCTGGAAACACAATTACCGGTAGGTCTAATTACCGTTTTTTATTGATAGATCGGGCGATTCTGAGGCCATGTGCACACGATGCAGATTTGCAGCGGTTCTGCAGCGGATTTTACCGCGCAGAAACGTTGCATATCCGCATTGTGATGTACAGTAGCCTTAAAATCAATGTAAAAAAAAAACGCTGTGCAGACGCTGCGGATTTTGCCGCGCGGTTTTCCCGCGGTACAAAATCCGCAGCATGTTACTTCTTTTGTGCGGTTTTCCATCTCCCCTGTCACCAAATCCGCAGGGGGAAAACCGCGATGGAAAACCGCACAAAAAACGCATGAAAACCGCATGAAAAATGGAAGAAATCCGCAGGAAAAATGCAGGTCATTTGACCTGCGGATTTCTTCCATTCTGCGCGGAAAAATCCGCAGGGCCAAAAAGTACGTCAGCACTCAGCCTGAACGTGGTGATACCTAATATGTGTATGTGTATGTGTGATATATATATATTTTTTTTTTTTTTTATTTTGATTGGGGCGAAAGGGGGGTGATTTGAACTTTTTAGTTTGTTTTTTATTTTTTTCATATTTTTTAAAACATTTTATTTAAATTTTGGCATGCTTCAATAGCCTCCATAGGAGGCTAGGAGCATCCACAACTCGATCGGCTCTGTTACATATGGGCGATGAACAGATCGCCCATATGTAGCAGATTTACTGCATTGCTTTGCAGTGTGCCTGCAACAACCATAGAGGGTTCTATGAGACCTCTGGTTGTCAAGGCAATGCGTCGCCGACCCCCAATCACGTGACCGGGGTCGGCGATGCGCTCACTTCCGGCCCGGCGGTTGGAAGTGCTAGTTAAATGCCCGCTGTCAGCTTTGACAGCGGGATTTTACTAGTTAATAGGCGAGTGCGGATCGCGATTCTGCTCGCGCCTATTGCGAGCACATGTGAGCTGTTTATAACAGCTGACATGTCGCGGCTTTGAGGTGAGCTCACCGCCGGAGCCCACCTCAAAGCAGGGGGGTCTGACCGCTGACATACTATCCCGTCAGCGGTCAGAAAGGGGTTAAAGTCTTTATTCTCTTAATATATTGCAGCCATCAAACTATACAGCACTGCATACTTATAATTGCTCACTTTGCCTTTCTACTCATTTATTTATTCTCTTTAATCTATTCTATGTAGTAGCAGTAAGTATCCTGTCCCTGCATTTATCATCCCCCTCATCACGTCCTGTCCCAGTTGCTTCCTCCTCCCCAGTCATAGACTTTTACAGTGACTCATGACTCTGGCAGGGAAAATTGACCTCTTGTTTCTACATAGAGCTTAGAAGGATTCAGCTAGTCAGTTGTTAATCACATGATGTCATACACCTAATGGAAAAGAGAAGAATTAGCTGAGTAGAAAGGCAAAATGAGCAATTGTAAGTACACAGTGCCGTATAATATGAAGACTTCAATATAGTAAGATTATAAAAACATTGATGGGAGCAGGATGAGGAGGAGGAGGGGGGCTTCTTTAAGTTCGCAGTTTCTTGGGTAAGAAATAGCTCATAAGTGAAGGCGCCGATTTCTCAGATGAGATATATTGCAGTTTCTTACATTCATTTATATTAATTGATGCACTGTTGAATGCAGAGTCAAGAGTGGCGCGCTATCTCTGGACACTTCCATTAAATAAGGATTTACTACAGTTCTATCCAGTCTAAACAATGAGCTAAACAGTTGGGATTCCAGATTGATAAATTTTACCTGCGCTGATACATTGTAACAAACCATTACTATAGAGGGGATATTTTTGCTGCTGGTGTATTTAGCTGTGAGGATTGTCTCGACTGCATACAATGATGATGAACTCTCAGATGTGAGACGTATTTGATCTGTGTTGAATGTAACCAAGTGTAGGTCTGAAAATAGTGAGGAATTAAAGGGACTGTCAGCAGGATTCCCCTTTCCCCACCAGGCTATTTATATGCGCATGTAGATATTTAACCCCTTCATGACCCAGCCTATTTTGACCTTAATGACCTGGCCATTTTTTGCAATTCTGACCAATGTCCCTTTATGAGGTAATAACTCAGGAACGCTTCAATGCATCCTAGCGATTCCGAGATTGTTTTTTCGTGACATATTGGGCTTCATGATAGTGGTATATTTAGGTCAATAATTTTTGCGTTTATTTGTGAAAAAAATGGAAATTTGGCAAAAATTTTGAAAATTTTGCAATTTTCAAATTTTGAATTTTTATTCTGTTAAACCAGAGAGTTATGTGACACAAAATAGTTAATAAATAACATTTCCCACATGTCTACTTTACATCAGCACAATTTTGGAAACAACATTTTTTTTCGTTAGGAAGTTATAAGGGTTAAAAGTTGACCAGCAATTTCTCATTTTTACAACAAAATTTACAAAACCATTTTTTTTAGGGACCACCTCACATTTGAAGTCACTTTGAGGGGTCTATATGGCAGAAAATACCCAAAAGTGTCACCATTCTAAAAACTGCACCCCTCAAGCTACTCAAAACTATATTCAAGAAGATTATTAACCCTTCAGGTGTTTCACAGGAACTAAAGCAACATGGAATGAAAAAATGGACATTTTAATTTTTCCAACCAAAATTTTATTTTAGCATCAGTTTTTTCATTTTCACATGGGTAACAGGATAAAATGTATCCTAAAATTTGTTGGGCAATTTCTCCTGAGTACACCGATACCTCATATGTGGTCATAAACCACTGTTTGGGCGCACGGCAGGGCTCAGAAGGCAAGGAGCGCCATTTTACTTTTTGAATGTAAAATATGCTTGAATGTTTAGCGGTTGCCATGTCTTGTTTTAAGAGTACCTGTGTGCCTAAACATTGGAGCTCCCCCACAAGTGAGCCCATTTTGGAAACTAGACCCTCCAAAGAACTTATCTAGATGCATAGTATGCACTTTGAACCCCCAGGTGCTTCACAAATTGATCTGTAAAAAAAAAAAGTACTTTTTTTTTTCACAAAAATTTTATTTGGCCTCAGTTTTTTCATTTTCACATGGGCAACAGGATAAAATGTTTCCAAAAATTTGTTGGGGAATTTCTCCTGAGTACATCAATATCTCATATGTGGTCATAAACCACTGTTTGGGCGCACCGCAAGGCCCGGAAGGGAAGGAGCGCCATGTGACTTTTTGATTGGAAAATTAGCTCCAATCGTTAGCGGACACCATGTCGCATTTGGAGAGCCCCTGTGTGCCTAAACATTGGAGCTCCCCCACAAGTGACCCCATTTTGGAAACTAGACCCCCGGAGGAACTTATCTAGATGTGTGGTGAGCACTTTGAACCCCCAAGTGCTTCACAGAAGTTTATAACGCAGAGCAGTGAAAATAAAAAAATATTTTTTTTTCCTCAAAAATGATTTTTTAGCCCGCTATTTTTTATTTTCCCAAGGGTAACAGGATAAATTGGACCCCAAAAGTTGTTGTCCAGTTTGTCCTGAGTACACTGGTACCCCATATGTGGGGGAAAACCACTGTTTGAGCGCACGGCATGACTCAGAAGGGAAGGAGCGTCATTTGACTTTTTGAATGGAAAATTAGCTCCAATCGTTAGCGGACACCATGTTGTGTTTGCAGAGCCCCTGTGTGTGTAAACTTTGGAGCTCCCCCACAAATGACCCCATTTTGGAAACTAGACCCCCTTAGGAACTTATCTAGATGCATAGTGAGCACTTTGAACCCCCAGGTGCTACACAGAAGTTTATAACGCAGAGCCATTAAAATAAAAATATTTTTTTTCCCTCAAAAAATAAATTTTTAGCCTGCTATTTTTTATTTTCACAAAGGTAACAGGATAAATTGGACCCCAAAAGTTGTTGTCCAGCTTGTCCTGAGTACGCTGGTACCACATATGTGGGGGGGACCACTGTTTGGGCACACGTTGGGGCTCAGAAGGGAAGTAGTGACGTTTTGAAATGCCGACTTGATGGAATGGTCTGTGGGCGTCATGCTACATTTGCAGAGCCCCTGATGTACCTAAACAGTGGAAACCCCCCACAAGTGACCCCATTTTGGAAACTAGATCACCCAAGAAACTAATATAGATGTGTGGTGAGCACGTTGAACCCCCAAGTGCTTCACAGAAGTTTATAACGCAGAGCCGTGAAAATAAAAAAATATTTTTTTTTCCTCAAAAAATTATTTTTAGTCCACTATTTTTTATTTTCACAAGGGTAACAGGATAAATTGGACCCCAAACGTTGTTGTCCAGTGTGTCCGGAGTACGCTGGTACCCCATAAGTGGGGGGGGACCACTGTTTGGGCACACGTTGGGGCTCGGAAGGGAAGTAGTGACGCTTTGAAATGAAGACTTGATGGAATGGTCTGTGGGCGTCATGCTACATTTGCAGAGCCCCTGATGTACCTAAACAGTGGAAACCCCCCACAAGTGACCCCATTTTGGAAACTATATCACCTAAGGAACTAATCTAGATGTGAGGTCAGCACTTTGAACCCCCAAGTGCTTCACAGAAGTTTATAACGCAGAGCTGTGAAAATAAAAAAAATATTTTTTTTTCCTCAAAAAGTGATTTTTAGCCCACTATTTTTTATTTTCACAAGGGTAACAGGATAAATTGGACCCCAAAAGTTGTTGTCCAGGTTGTCCTGAGTACGCTGGTACCCCATATATGGGGGGGGACCACTGTATGGGCACACGTTGGGGCTCGGAAGGGAAGTAGTGACGCTTTGAAATGCCGACTTGATGGAATGGTCTGTGGGCGTCATGTTACGTTTGCAGAGCCCCTGATGTACCTAAACAGTGGAAACCCCCCACAAGTGACCCCATTTTGGAAACTAGACCCCCCAAGGAACTTATCTAGATGTGTGGTGAGCACGTTGAACCCCCAAGTGCTTCACAGAAGTTTATAACGCAGAGCTGTGAAAATAAAAAAATATTTTTTTTTCCTCAAAAAGTGATTTTTAGCCCACTATTTTTTATTTTCACAAGGGTAACAGGATAAATTGGACCCCAAAAGTTGTTGTCCAGGTTGTCCTGAGTACGCTGACACCCCATATATGGGGGGGGACCACTGTTTGGGCACACGTTGGGGCTCGGAAGGGAAGTAGTGACGCTTTGAAATGCCGACTTGATGGAATGGTCTGTGGGCGTCATGTTACATTTGCAGAGCCCCTGATGTACCTAAACAGTGGAAACCCCCCACAAGTGACCCCATTTTGGAAACTAGACCCCCCAAGGAACTTATCTAGATGTGTGGTGAGCACGTTGAACCCCCAAGTGCTTCACAGAAGTTTATAACGCAGAACCGTGAAAATAAAAAATCTTTTTTTTCCACAAAAATAATTATTTTAGCCCCCATTTTTTTATTTTCCCAAGGGTAACAGGAGAAATTAGACCCCTAAAGTTGTTGTGCAATTTTTCCTGAGTACCCTGATACCCCATAAGTGGGGGTACACCACTGTTTGGGCACACGTCGGGGCTCGAAATGGAGGGAGCACCGTTTGACTTTTTGAACGCAAAATTGGCTGGAATAAATGGTGGCTCCATGTCGCGTTTGGAGAGCCCCTGATGTTCCTAAACAGTGGAAACCCCTCAATTCTATCTCCAACCCTAACGCCAACACACCCCTAACCCTAATCCCAACCCTAATCATAACCCTAACCACAACCCTAATCCCAACACACCCCTAACGAAATCCCAACTCTAACCCTAACCACAAGCCTAACCGTAATCCCAACCCCAACCCTAATCCCAATTCCAACCCTAACCCTAAATTCAACCCTAACCCTAAATTCAACCCTAACCCTAAATTCAACCCTAACCCTTAGTCCAACCCTAACCCTTAGTCCAACCCTAACCCCTAGTCCAACCCTAACCCCTAGTCCAACCCTAACCCCTAGTCCAACCCTAACCCCTAGTCCAACCCTAACCCCTAGTCCAACCCTAACCCCTAGTCCAACCCTAACCCCTAGTCCAACCCTAACCCCTAGTCCAACCCTAACCCCTAGTCCAACCCTAACCCCTAGTCCAACCCTAACCCTTAGTCCAACCCTAACCCTAACCCTAGCCCTAACCCTAGCCCTAACCCTAGCCCTGGACCTAACCCTAATGGAAAAAAAAAAAAAAAAAAAAAAAATTATTATTTGTCCCTACCTATGGGGGTGATAAAGGGGGCGGTGATTTACTTTTTATTTATTTTGATCACTATGAAAGTTTATCATAGTGATCAAAATAAATGAATGAATCTGCAGCGTTGCAGATTCGATTCGGCGCACTGCGCATGCGCCCGCCATCTTGCAAGATGGCGGCGCCCATGACGCTGGACGGAAGGACACCGGGACGGATAGCGGGAGATCGGAGGCACAAAGGAGGGTGAGGGGGTGATCGGAGGGCTGGGGGGGATGATCGGAGGGCTGGGGGGGTGGAGAGAAGGCGGGGGGGGCAGATCATGACGGCGGCTGCCGATCGGTGCCGTCAGAAGGTGGCGGCAGCCGATCGGTGCCGTCAGTCGGTGTGGGGGGGGTCGGGTCTCGGTGTCCAGCCATGTCCGATGCTATTTCAGCATCGGCCATGGCTGGATTGTAATATTTCACCAATTTTCATTGGTGAAATATTACAATCGCTCTGATTGGCAGTTTCACTTTTAACAGCCAATCAGAGCGATCGTAGGCACGTGGGGGCTAAGCCACACCCCCAGGTTTTAACTCTGAAGGGTCCTTTGTGTGCGGGTCGGGTGACCTTTCAGTGACCCCGGTCACCCGACCCGCAGGGGGGCTATTTATAGCATGACGCCTACGTAGGCGTCATAGGTCGTTTGGGCACTGCTTTTCATGACGCCTACGTAGGCGTCATAGGTCGTGAAGGGGTTAAAAGACAAGTCCTGCAACAACGTCTGTTCCTCCATTACTGAGAAATCAGCATTTGAATTTATTTGCAAATGAGCTATGGTAGATCTAAAACCTCTGTCACTCCAGCTCTATTCCTTGTCCAACGCCACCGCCTCCTACTTGACTGATGGCTTCTTCGCCTAAAGTCACACAGCATCGAGGCTTTCACTCAGAAAGCAGCAAGGCTGGAAGGAAGAGTAGAGCTGGAGTGACAGAGGCTTCAGATCTACCATAGCTCTTCAGCCTCATTTGTACATGAATTCAGACGCTGATTTCTCAGGAATAGAGGAACGGACTGGCCATGTAAAGGCATTGCCGGACTTGTTTTTGAAAAAGCTGCAGGCACATATAGATGGTCACAAAGTATATTAAAAAGTTTGGAAAGGGCATCAGTATTCAGTTCTGCCAGATATTCTATTAAGACCTGAATATAAAATCCTCGCTGCTGAGGATTGGTGCCAGTGTGGCCATTTATATACAAAGCGGGGCCCTTGGTTTGGTGCCGTTGCCCAGTGCCGCCCTGCCATCTTTCCCGGATCTGTGTATTACTTGACATGCAAACTCCTCCGCTGCCAAAATCATTGTTGTGAAGGCAGTTGAGCGATTGATCTGCATTACATGTGAATTTTGTCACTGACTGCAAATTCTCTGCTTCGTTCCCCAGGGAGTGATTCAAGACGTGAAACTCATCTTTATGCCGAGCGGATACATAACACAGTGCCCAAACCTGAATCGCAGTAAGTGGAAACTATTCTTAACAAGCGTTGTAATGCAGGAACATGAATGAACAATACTGAGTAATGGTGTATTAAAGGAAGCTTAAAGGGATAGTCCAAGATGGAGAACCTCACCATCATTATCAAATCAATGTAGACACCAGCATGTGGCACCCCCAATTATCAGTTACTAGTTCTCGTGGCTGCCTGAACTACACAGTGTACAGAGCCAAAGAAAACCCCGAAAATCCGAGCCTGGTGTAGTGGCCGTTCTCTGTACTGCAGCTCATCTCCAATGAACTGATCTGCAGTACCTGGGAACAGCCACTACAGAGAGTACGACGCTGTGCAGTGCAAACACCGTCCACCCTGGCGGCTGATCGGGGGGATGCCAACCACTTTATTGGATACCCTGTTACAGCTGAGGGGAGTTTGCATTTTCTGGGGATGTATTTATTTTCACCGGACTTCATGGCACAAAAATAACCAAGTGGCAATTTCAGCTCTACCACATTGCACAATCATAGGCTTGGTGCGAGATAATAACCTAATATCTCGAGCAGGATGGCAAGGACAGGAGACACAGCAGCTTGTGCTTTTAGTAACTCGCAGGGCGGCAGTGTTAGTGTATCACCCTGATTGATGATTAGATACATTTGTTTCCCTTAGAAGCAGATGAAGTTGCGCTGCTCGTCCCTACATTGATGGAGATGTTGGTTATTAGTACGTTGCCGCTTAATATCCTCATTTACATGTAAATGGTCTGTGCTGTCTGGATGCATCATGTTTAATCTGAGGTTTTTACTTGCGTTCTCTTGTCTTGTCTTATGGAGCATGCCCGACCTGCAGCGATTTCCTGAGTCTCGTGCAAGGAATCATGGATTTACAGGAGCTGCTGGCAAAACTCACAGCCAAGGTAAGGAGATACGGAGGGACTCGTGGGGCAGGGTCTACGAGAAGGTGAACTCCTCCTGGGATATGAGGGGATTTATGGGGCAGGGGCTAGGAGAAGGTGACTTTAACTGGGGATACGGAAGGACTCGTGGGGCAGGGGCTACGAGAAGGTGACTCAACCTGGGGCCTGGGGGTATGGGGGGATTCATTGGGCAGGGGCTAGGAGAAGGTGACTCTACCTGGGGATATGGGGGGATTCATGGGGCAGGGGCTATGAGAAGGTGAACTGTACCTGGGGATATGGGGAATTCATGGTGCGGGGGCAAGGAGAAGGTGACTCTACCTGGGGAAATGGGGGATTCATAGGGCAGGGGCTAAGAGAAGGTGACTCTACCTGGGAATATTTGGGATTCATGGGACAAGGGCTAGGAGATGGTGACTCTACCTGGGGATATGGGGTCCTGACACTCCCCGACTTGTATGAGTGGGGGGCAGTTGTCAGCAATGTTACATAGGAAGGTGGGCGCTCACATAAATATCTGATGTCTAAGTATGTAAGGGGATCACAGGTGAATCTTAGTGAGCCCTCCGTCATACGGGATATTGTCTGCTGAGTGTATCTAAGCCAGGTACTTAGCATCTGAGCCGTTGCATCTGATCTTGTCATTTTTTATATAGTCTCCTGAGCTTGTATATCTAATCCAACCATGTGGGATGCTGTCTAAGATCGTGTATCCAAGTCTGTCAACTGTAATACTGTATGTTGATGTAATGTATCTATGTCTATCATGTGCGCTATCATGTCTGCTGAGCTACTGTTACAGTCCCCCCTAGATAAATTTTGTTAACACATATGCAGCATCAGAGGTGCTATCCCAAGCCATAAGCTCGAGGGGTACTGGTCTTCACATGACTGATGCCGTGTTATCAGTCATGGCTGTCGCGGCGCACCCATCCCCCCTGTATACTACAATTTACGAATAACAGTTTTTGATAATGGTGGTGAAGATCTTTTGTAGGTAGCCTTGTGCTTGGCTTCAACATCTTCATCAAGTAGCCTTTTGAGATTGGTGCAGAGAAAAGCAGGGGCAACGACACCTTTGGTATCATCATTAGCTGTCTTAGTGCAGAATTTCCGAATACATACAGGAATACACCAAAGAACAAGGTTTAGTATCACATATACAACAGGGATACAGGTAGCAATATGCAAAAAGCTTTGTAAGATCCAAGCTATCCAGCCCCCATTTTCCCTTAAACCAATTGGCTGGATTGAGAAAGGAGAAGGTGTCTGACCACCAACTGTCCTTATGACGATCATTGTCTTTATTGTATTGATCTCTGAGTCTTTGAATATCTTCTAACTTTAACTTTTAACTTCTACCAATAATAATATGGAAAATGCGAAAAACCAAAACATTATGTCCCCTTTATTTGCTATTGGCTGGTTGGGTGATGAGGAGAACTTGATAGGGACCGTCATACAAGGGTTCTAGTCCGTGCTTCCTGACATGCCTTTTCACGACTACCAAATCACCAGGTTTCAGGTTATAACAGGTGTCGGTTTCTGCTGAATCTGGAAAAGAAAAGGAAACTAGAGCATGGGTGTTAGTAAAAAAAAAAAACCTTGCTAAGCTGAATAACACATTGGACAGCACAGTAAGTTTCTTCTGATAACTGCTGAGGCTAGAAATTTGCAACTGGGGGCCTAATACCAAACAATATCTCATATAGGGACAGGCCATATTTTGCAATAGGGGTAGTACGGATATAGTATAGTACAATGGATAGGAGCTTTGGCCATGGAGCCGTAGTCTCCTGCATCATTTTGGTCAATTGTCCCTCAGTGTGCCGTTCAGCCTCTCCACTTCCCCACTGGATTGTGGGTGGTACGGAGTATGGAGGGCTACAGTGGATCCAAGCATTGTCAGAGCTTTTTTGGTACACATGAGAAGAAAAGGCCGGGCCTTGATAACTTTCAACAACTTCTGGAACCCCATATCTGCATATAACTTCCATCACCAGTTTCTTCGCTGTGGTCTTAGCAGGGTACATCCGCTTAGGGAGACACACGAGTTGGTCCTTTTTTTTTTTTTTTCCAGAGACCATTATCCATACGTGCCCTATCAGTCTTCTGTTGCTTCACCCCTTCCTTTGGAGACATTCTCTGCGTTGTCATTAAGCGGTCTCGCGGGGTCCGACAGAAAACTTCAGTCTGTTGTAGATCATCAGGTTCTTGTAGGGTCAGTGCTTCTTGTAACTGTTTACGCTGAGAGCGTGTGGTCACCATAGTTGGTATAGTTGGTTCAACAGGTAAAAGAGCGGCGGCTTTTGCTTGCATATCCGCAAATATGTTGCCAACAGTCTGTGGACTGTTCCTAGGACCGTGCGCCTTAACTTTGATAATGGCCACCTGAGTAGGTGATTTGATCAAGTCCATGAGGGTTTTAACAGCTTCAGCATTTTTTCACTGGGGTTCCGGAAGTAGTAATAAACCCTCGATTGGCCCATAGAGCCCCAAAATCGTGAGCAATACCAAATGCATACCGTGAGTCCGTGTATATATTAGCCAGTCTGTTCTTGGCCAAAGTACATGCAGTAGACAGAGCCTGGAGTTCTGCTTCTTGTGCTGACTGTGAGGGCGGGAGTACAGCTGCGTGCACTACAGTGTCCTCTGTGGTAACAGCGTATCCCGTGTGGAATCTACCAAACTCATCAGCATATCTTGAACCATCCGTGTATAACACCAGATCAGGATTTGGGAGTGGATTCTCACAGACATTTGGTGGAGTAGCTGTTTATTTTATCAGAAGTTGGGAACAATCATGTTGGAGGTAATCCTCATCACTGCCATCTTTCCTTATAATTCATTATACGGCTTTCAAGGCATTGTAAAGGGGTTGCATTATGCGGGATGCATCCGGTATCCACTGACAACAATAAGTGCATAGTTCAAGAAAATGCTGGAGTTCAGTTTCATCTTTTGGGAAAGGAAGGGAGCTGACAGCTATTTTTCTTTCTTCTACGAGGTGTCTGGCACCCTGAAGGAGACAGTGACCCAAGAATATCACTTGACCAAGGCAGAACCGAAGTCTCGAGGCCGAAACCCGACAGTTCAGTGCTGCCAGATACTTAAGGAGGCTAACAATGGTAGCAATGGCAAAAGACACCTGCTCATATTTTTTTTTTGCAAACTGGTTGGGACTGTTTTGGGCCCCTTGTGGCATCTGTGGGAAAGGCATGCAAAATACAGATTTCCTCACTGTCTTCATCTACATAGGGATTATATAACGTAAGAGCCATCTGACCATCATCTTGGAATTGTCTTCTGGAGCGGAACTGTGATAATAAATCTGCCCCTAGTAAATTTACTGGACATGTGGGAGAGATTACAATCTGAATAGTAACCTCGGGGAAGGGTTTTATGGGGTTTATAAAAGTATATTAATTGGGTCTGCCATCTACTCCGATAAAAATAGCGGCCTGAATGACAATCTCTCTGAAAGTGTCCGAATCGGGCACAGCGCCAGAATTGGCAGGGAGGGGCTGGGGAGAAAGGTTCCTAGTCATAGGATTAGGAGCTGAAGTCTGAGGGGGGGCCAGAGTTTGCTGTATGGGCAGAAGGGCACACTGATAAGGGACAAACTGTGCTCGCAGCCATGCTGAGCGCGATGGTGGGGGCTGGAGCAGCTACTAGTTTGCTTTGTTTTTTTTTGTTTTTTTTTCCTCTCTCTGCTGAACAGACGGGTTAAATTCTCCTGAAAACTTTTTTTTTTCTGGATCTGGAAGGGGGTGGATACTCATAACCACTAGCAATATTAGGCATAACAGGGACTGAGGCTAGCGGCGGATGATAATAGGTACCGTCAGCAAAGGTGGGGGCTGCTACTCCCGGTCTCCTTGTACAATTGTCATCTAGCAGGGAGACCTCTTCTTTCAAATCATTCTTAACTATTTGTCTGCCTGACACATTAGTATCCTTAATATCAGTTCCTTTAATCACTTTCTCACACCACAGTCACTTTCTTGAACCACAATACATCCTGTCCCTGTCATAATAGACAATTTTTCTTCTTCAACATAGCAGTAACAGAAACAATCAGAATTCACTTCCTCTGTTCCTCCTAACACCTTCGTCACACAATTCATGTGCCGAGCCACAAAATTCTTCTTTTCCTTCCACGGATTCTCTCATTTAGATCTAAATATCCTTACTTCAGTTGTGCACCATACTGGAGCGGCTGTCTCAGTTTGTTCCACCTGGTCAACCCCTTCTGGGAAGCCGAAAATTTGCGGTACTCAGTGAAAGGAGGAGGGCGTCTCAGACTATCCCTCCAGACACCTCTGGTTATATATATATATATATATATATATATATATATATATACCTGAGTTACGTATCCTACCCAGTCTTCGATCACTTCACCACGCCTGATTACTAACAATGATCAGGACTTCAGGATATTTTGACTATAAAGAGAGTCACAATCACTGGTCAATCCGGGGTGTCCGTCCCTTATGAGGTACGGTTCGAGCACTGATCCCCCAACGGGACTGCACCTCTATATTATTCCACCCATGAATCACCCTACCACGGGGACAGACCTCAGATCCTCTTTGCAGCAACAAGCACAGGAAAACCACACCTACTGTCAGTCTGAACTGTATAACTGCCAACTTACCGTGGTTGTCGTGGGGGATGATCAGTCCCAATTTTCCAGCACCCGTGTCCGCTCCGAGGGTCCTTTGTCTTGTTGTCCTCCGGGGGCAGAGGCGTCTCTATTCGGGGGCCCCACGTTGGGCGCCAAGCTGTTGGGGTAGCTATTTAGGGAGGGCTAAATTAACCCTTCACGGTTGATCCAGTGATTTCCAAATTATTCCACAGGGCGTTGCTAGCAACTGGGAATGACCACACGGAGAAAGGGGTCTCTGTACGGGAGGATCCAGGCATATCACCAGTCCCCTTTATTTTAGTCACTTCTTTTATAATCTTTTGCTTAATTATGCAAAGTTCTCAACTACCAATAACATCATTGTAGTACATTCACTTTATAAGCCAATAGTATTGCAAACTTTATAAGCCAATAGTATTGCAAGAAAATCGGAATATGTCCCTAGTTACGTGACGTAGAGAATAGAACAATAGCACATTCTTTTAAGGTCTCATATCTCATATCTTGTACAAGCTAGAACAGTCTAGTTTCATAACAGCTGCAAACTTTTACCTAATTACAAAATTTATCTTGTAAACAACAAAATGGCGTCGCAAGCACAAAAATGGATCCTGGAGAACAAGATGTCCTGTACACCTGAATACTGTACTACACTGTATCTAATCCATTTTTTTTTTGTTTCAGTCTGATAGTGTATGCAAGGCCATCACCTCTGATACCATCTGTTGATATAGTGTATCTAAGGCCTGTTTCACACATCCATTTTTCAGATCCGCGAAAATGGCGGAAAACGGATCCGTCGGCGGATTGATAGCAACGTGTGGCATGCGCACATGAAAATAGCGGACTGTCAAGAGGAAAAAACATTGCAGTGTCCGTCTCATCCGCCAGAAAAATTTTGGCGGATCCGTCAAAAAACGGGGGTGACGGACGACCGTCAGTCTAGATCCGCCAATAATGTAAGTCTATGGGGGAAAAAAAATGGATCCGCCCCTTTTTTGGCGGATCCGTTTTTTTCAAAACGCAAGCAATGACTAGCCAGGTCTTTCC
Source organism: Dendrobates tinctorius (assembly GCF_039654945.1). Lineage (NCBI taxonomy): Eukaryota > Metazoa > Chordata > Amphibia > Anura > Dendrobatidae > Dendrobates > Dendrobates tinctorius. The sequence goes on along the minus strand of NW_027361727.1, from coordinate 3,013,502 downwards.
CCGGGAAGGAACAACCACGGGAAGGGCAGTCTCCAATGAAGGGAACCACCTATGCCAAAACATGGTATCCATCCACAGACAGCTGTTTCGGGGTATTGCCCCTCATCAGTGTGGAGTAGGAAACTGGCCAGTAGGAGCAATGCCTAGTAAAAGACTGTGAAAAATGAGGATGAATGAACTCATGGAGATCAACATCCAACACTGCGGAGACACCATCACATGTTTCTCAACGCAGTGATTCTAGAGCAATGCCCTCACCCTTATGGGAAATATGCAAAAACATGCAAAACACAAGCCGCGGAGACACTATCACATGTTTCTCAACGCAAGCTATGCTTGCGTTGAGAAACATGTGATGGTGTCTCCGCGGCTTGTGTTTTGCATGTTTCAGCCTGTCAAGTGTGATGATGTCTGCTGAGCTAGTGTATCTGATCCAGTCATGTCTGTTGTGGTCTATGATGGTGTATCCAAGCCCGTCACCTGTGATACTGTATGTTGATATAGTGTATCTAAGAATATGGTGTGTGATGTGCCAATCATGAATAACGTCGGCTGAGCGAATGTGTCTAATCCCATGCTGTTTACTAAGATAGTGTAACCAAGTCTTTGATATGTGATACTGTCCACTAGGTTGGTGTATCCGAGTTAATCGTGGTTGGTACTGTATTCTGAGCTTAGTGTATCTAAGCTTATTATGTTTGATGCTGTCTGCCAAGTCTGTGTACATATATAACATATTATGCTGAACCGATGTATGTAATCCTATTGTGTGGTACTATATTCTGAGCCGGTGTATCTAATCCTATTGTGTGGTACTACTGTATATTCTGAGCCGATGTATCTAATCCTATCATTTTAAATACCGATGGGATATTTATTCCTCATACCTTGTATATTATTGCCGGTTGACCTGAGGTATCTAATCCTACCATGTGTGATACTGTCCAGTGAGTTGCTGCATCTCAGCTGCCGAAGGTGAGATCCACACTCGCACATATTCAC